>NW_027363005.1:2155000-2667500 GCF_046119375.1 Phyllobates terribilis | reverse complement strand
GTTCTCTCTATGCTCTTTCTGACTATCCCCCTTTTTGTGGTGTAATAGCCCACGTCCCTGAGCTGGCCGTGTACTTCTCTCCTGTATGGCTTGCGACTCAGGCCTTGGGTACCTGTTGCTTGCTCCTCGATGTACTGGTCCCTCTGTGTGGCGGAGCCTCCAGGCTTCTTAGGCCAAGGGACCTGAAATCCCTCGCAGGTTGGTTCTCTGCTGCTGGGCTTGTAACCCTGACAGCCTCGGACCCCAATGTCCGGTAGATTGGTTCTCTGCCAGGACCGGCTCTCGTCGCCTCTGTCCCTGGCTTGCAGTTTCTCCTCTGCCTCACGGACTCCTCAGCTACAGCTGAACTGTCCCTCCTTCTCTGGGACTAGTCTCACTCCTGAGCTAGGTCTTCCAGTTCTCTCTAACCCTGCCCCCAGTTCCAGCTTTTATAGGGGCAGCCAGCTCCCCCTGCTGGCCTGGAACAGGAGGTGCTGTATTGTAATTGTTCCTAACCAGGGGACCTCCCTCCTGCTTTCAGAAACAGATTATTGTTTGTGGCATCCAGGCCTGGGGTGACACACACACACTGCTCTATATTTAGTATGATGCCCCCACTCCTCCATATATATAGCATGATGGTCCCACTGCTCCATATACAGGTGCATCTCACTAAATTAGAATAGCATCAAAAAGTTAATTTATTTCAGTTCTTCAATACAAAAAGCTGTCTTTCAGCTCATCTGCATTGTTGGGTCTGGTGTCTCTCATCTTTCTCTTGACAATACCCCATAGATTCTCTATAATAGATTCTCTATGGCAGGGGTCTCAAACACGCGGCCCGCGGGCCGCATGCGGCCCCTGAGGCTGCTTTATGCGGCCCGCAGGCACAGACCCCTTGATGATCCTGACCAGGTCCAGGAGGAGCCGCCGACAGCAGCGCTGAATTGCCACACAGAGACTGTTTCCCAGCACAGCATTTCCAATGACAGCCGCTGACCAATCAGAGGCCAGCAGCTGATATCTGCGTGTCGGCGCAGTGAGTATGACGTCATTGCCGTACGCTGATGTCAGCTGCTGGCCTCTGATTGGCCGGCGGCTGGCATTGGAAATGCTGTGCTGGGAGACAGTCTGTGTGCGGCAATGCAGCGCTGCTGTCGGCGGCTCCTCCTGGACCAGGTCGGGATCGTCAAGGGGTCTGACTCTGTGGTGCCTGCGGCCACATCTGCAGGAAGGACGCCGAGGGAACGGAGGACAGGTGAGAATCATCTTCTTTTTTTTTTACGTGTGTGAAGAACAGCACAGGGGGCACATAGCCACAAGAGGGGACCTGGATGGGGCACATAGCCAAAAGATGGGGACCTGGATGGGGCACATAGCCACAAGATGGGGACCTGGATGGGGCACATAGCCTCAAGATGTGGACCTGGATGGGGCACAGAGCCACTAGATGGGGACCTGGATGTGGCACATAGCCACAAGATGGGGACCTGGATGGGGCACATAGCCAAAAGATGGGGACCTGGATGGGGCACATAGCCACAAGATGGAGACCTGGATGGGGAACATAGCCACAGGATGGGGACCTGGATGCGGCACATAGCCACAAGATGGAGACCTGGATGGGACACAGAGCCACTAGATGGGGACCTGGATGTGGCACATAGCCACAAGATGGGGACCTGGATGGGGCACATAGCCACAAGATGGGGACCTGGATGGGGCACAGAGCCACTAGATGGGGACCTGGATGTGGCACATAGCCACAAGATGGGGACCTGGATGGGGCACAGAGCCACTAGATGGGGACCTGGATGTGGCACATAGCCACAAGATGGAGACCTGGATGGGGAACATAGCCACAGGATGGGGACCTGGATGGGGCACATAGCCACAAGATGGAGACCTGGATGGGACACAGAGCCACAAGATGGGGACCTGGATGGGGCACATAGCCACTAGATGGGGACCTGGATGTGGCACATAGCCACAAGATGGGGACCTGGATGGGGCACATAGCCAAAAGATGGGGACCTGGATGGGGCACATAGCCACAAGATGGGGACCTGGATGGGGAACATAGCCACAGGATGGGGACCTGGATGGGGCACATAGCCACAAGATGGAGACCTGGATGGGACACAGAGCCACTAGATGGGGACCTGGATCGGGAACATTGCCACAGGATGGGGATCTGGATGGGGCACATAGCCACAGGATGGGAACCTGGATGGGGCACATAGCCACAGGATGGGGACCTGGTTGGGGCACATTAGTACAAGATGGGGACATTACTACAAGATGTTTGCCATTATTACTATATGATGCTAATTGTAAGACAATTTTACTGTATGTGGCCAATTGGGGGAAACAAAATTGTAAAAATCAAAAAAATAAAAATAAAGCATGAAAAAATATTGGGCGCTAAAAATGCTGTTTTATATGTAAACTAAAGTAAACACAAAAAAGTACACGTTTATTATCGCCACATCCATAAGGACCCAAGCTATAAAAAAATAAACAGGGCAAAAATGTTCAAAAGGTGTATACAAAAAAAAATGGTATCACTAAAAATGTCACATTGAACAAAAAATGCGGCCCCCCAAATTCAAATTTTTTCCATTTGCGGCCCATATACCCAGCCGAGTTTGAGACCCCTGCTCTATGGGGTTAAGGTCAGGCGAGTTTGCTGCCAATCAAGCACAGTGATACTGTTGTGTGTAAACCAGGTATTGGTACTTTTGGCCGTGTGGACAGGGGCCAAGTCCTGCTGGAGAATGACATTTCCATCTCCAAAAAGCTTGTGGGCAGAGGGAAGCATGAAGTGCTGTAAAATGTCCTGGTAGACGGCTGTGCTGACTTTGGTCTTGATAAAACACAGTGGACCTACACCAGCAGATGACATGGCCCCCCAAACCATCACTGATTGTGGAGCCTTCACACTAGACCTCAAGCAGCTTGGATTGTGGACTCTCCACTCTTCCTCCAGACTCTGGGACCTTGATTTCCAAATGAAAATTGGAACTCTAGGACCTTGTGGAGTGTGTCAATGACTGCCTTCTGGACATCTGTCAAGTCAGCAGTCTTCCTCATGATTGTGGAGCATACTGAAACAGTATTGAAGAACTGGAATAAATTAACTTTTTGAAGATATTCTAATTTAGTGAGATGCACCTGTATATACTATGATGGTCCCACTGCCCCACATACATATAGTATAATGGCCCCACTACTCCATATGTAGTATGATGGACCCACTACTCCAGATATATAGTAGGATGGCTCCACTGCCCGATCATTTAAAAAAATAACGTTTATTCTCACTTAATCCTGATTCCCTACATCACGGCCTCTGTCTCCTCTTCCATGGCGGGACTGCAGAGCAGAGCGATGCAATGATGTCACCGAGCCACCTGCGTGAGTATGCTGACATCTCGTTAACCGCAGGCCTATGGCGATCTGTGGCATATGAAAGAGATAGTGATAGGGCAGGGAGCTTGTGTCTCACTGCTTTATCATGCGACGCCTCTGCATAAGAGACATTAGGGCTACATTAGCTACGTCACAGAAGACACTGGAGCTGGAGTATATAGAATAGGAGACACTGGGGCTGGCGTATATTCATCACAGGATACATTAGGGCTAGAGCATATACATCACAGAAGAAGCTGGAGTATATAGAATAGGAGACACTGGGGCTGGAGTAAATAGAATAGGAGACACTGGGGCTGGCGTATATTCATCACAGGATACATTGGGGCTAGAGCATATACATCACAGAAGAAGCTGGAGTATATAGAATAGGAGACACTGGGGCTGGAGTACATAGAATAGGAGACACTGGGGCTGGAGTACATAGAATAGGAGACACTGGGGCTGGAGTACATAGAATAGGAGACACTGGGGCTGGCGCATATACAGTTCTGCTCAAAAGTTTACATACCCCGGCAGAATTTTTGCTTTCTTGGCCTTGTTTCAGAGAAAATGAATGATAGCAAAAACACTTTTTCTCCACTCATGGTTATTGGTTGGGTGAAGCCATTTACTGTCACATTTCTGTGTTTTCTCTTTTTAAATCTTAATGACAACTAGTGATGAGCGAGCATGCTCGCTACTGCTCGGTGCTCGCCCGAGTATCTCACTGCTCGAGATGCTCTGCGCTCACCGAGTATTTCCGGGTTGGTCGGGCGGGAAGTCGGGTCCCCTCCCTGCATGTTTGGCGCTCTTTACAGAGCCAATGAACATGCAGGGATTGCCTGCCATGCACTGTAATGCCATAGCCATGTTGGTTGTGGGCATTACAGTGATTGGCTGGCCGCACAGCGTCATCAGGTGTATATCAGACCTGGCGCCGCCATGCTCATCACAGTCACTCCGGATCAGACAGTGTAGGGAGAGCTGATGCTGCGTTAGGAAGAGATTTGATTGTGTATTAGGTAGTGTAGGGAGAAAAACCGCATATTACACATATCCATCTCAACAAACAGTCCTTTTGAGGACTAATCCATCTGCAGAGATATCAGGCAGGCAGTGTATATAGGCAGGCAGGCAGGGTATATAGCAGACTGCAGTGCATATAGCACAAGAGGTTCCATTCCAATTCTGCCTTCTGCTGCTGTTAGATATTTCTATACAAAGGCCCAGGTCTCAGGGGCGAGGAATACTTTTCTTTGGATCTTAATCCTCATTATTTGCTTATAAAGCAATCCAGAGAACACCGTTTTTCTGCGCCATTTGATTGTTGGCACTGCAGAATATAGCCAGGTCCTTTCCATATTAGAGCGCTAGAAATCCAGCTATTTAAAACTGTGTTTTCTCCGTCACACGGATCACATATACGTTGTCAGAAAATACTGCCATTTCTGGCCTCCATTTTTTCAGTGTGTCAGTGAAGCAATTCACAGCAGTTTGCTGTTCACACTACTTACTTACAGGCCAGGTTTTTAAAACTCTGTTTTCTCCATCACCCCGATCACATATAACTTCGCTTCTAACTCAGTCATTTGTAGTGAGCGTGGAAGATACTATCCTCCATTTAAAATGGGCAAGGCACGTGGCAAGGGACGGGGAACTGGACGTGATGGTAATGGTGCATGCAGAGGCCGAGGACAAGGCCGTGGGCAAGCCGAAATTGTGCCACAACAAACACCCACATCTTCTCGCCTGACCTTCCTGTCCCAATTTCTAGGGGACTGCAGCACACCACTATTGAACCCAGATCAGTGTCAAAAGGTTGTTGGTTGGATAGCGGATAATGCTTCCAGTCACTTAGCCACCACCAGCACCACCCTGTCTTCCACACGGTCAAGTCTCAGTAGCCGTGAGTCTGGACCGCATATTCCTCACCCTGATCCTCCTTCCTCCCACCATGCCGAGTACCCAGAGACAACTTATCCCACACTTGGACAATCTGAAGAGCTGTTCACTTTTCCATTTATGGATTCGGGCCTCTCGCCCGGTCCACTTGAAGCGGGGCAAGAGGAGATCACGTGTAGCGATGCCCAAATATTTGAGCAGCCACGGTCACACGAAGGCGCCGGTGGGAAACTGTGACAAGAGGTGGACGATGTGAGACACAATTGGCAGAAAGTCAGGAATAGTACCAGGGTGCAGAAGTGGGAGACGAGGTGGTGGATGATATAGTAACTGACCCAACCTGGCAGGAGGACATGCAGAGCAAGGACAGCAGCACACAGGGGGAGGGAGGCAGAGCACCCCAACAGGCAGGAAGAAGCAGTGTGGTGGCCGCAGACAGAAGGCAGGCTACCGTTTCCCGTAACACCAACACGAAGGAAGTTGCCACTACAACTGTTAGGTCTTCCCGAGTCTGGTTGTTTTTTAAAGACTCTGCCGATAGCTCCAAAAAGGCCATTTGCATCACGAGCCAGACCAGCATCAGCAGGGGTGTCAAAACGACCAGCCTGACCACCACCAGCATGATCAGGCACATGGCAGCAAAGCACTCGACTTTGTGGGCCGAACACCAGGGTCCAGGAACAGTGTCTACAGGTGGCACCATTGCTTCTTCTGCTGTTGTGCATGCAAGCCAATCCCCTGTCCATAGTGCATGCAAAGATACCTCCTGCCCTGCACCTGTCATTGCACACTCTCAAGTAGCAGCATCAGGAAGCACGTCCATGTCCTTGTCCCAGCGCAGCGTTCAGTTGTTCATACTCCAGTCCTTGGAATGCAAGCGCAAATATGCAGCCAACGTCCCACAGGCCACACTACTAAATTCTCACAATTCACGACTGCTTGGCTCGAAATGTTGCCTTTTAGGCTTGTGGAGACAGAAGCATTCCGCAACCTGATGGTGGCGGCCGTCCCTCGGTACTCTGTCCCCAGCCGCCACTATTTCTCCCAGTGTGCCGTCCCCACATTACACAAGCACGTGTCCCAAAACATTAGCCGTGACCTCAACAACGCAGTTACCGGTAAAGTCCACCTAACCACGGACACGTGGACAAGTGCTTGTGGGCAGGGACGGTACATCTCGCTGATAGCACACTGGGTTAAAATAGTGGAAACCGGGACCCAGTCGGACCTTGGGACGGAACACGTCCTCCCGACGCCAAGGATTGCAGGCCCTAGGTCAATCAGGGTTGCCCCCACGGTCTACAGCTCCTGCACCTCATGCTCCTCAGCCTCCTCCTCCTCCTCAGCCTCCATCTCCGCATCAGTCACAAGCTGGAAGCACTGCAGCACTGCCTCGGCCAAGAGGCAACAGGCTGTGCTGAAGCTAATATGCTTAGGTGAAAAAACACACAATGCTGAAGAGTTATGGACAGCTCTGAAAGAGCAGGCAGATCTGTGGCTCAAACCGCTGAACCTACAGCCAGGCATGGTCGTGTGTGACAATGGCCGGAACCTGGTGGCGGCTCTGAGGCGAGGCGGAGCACGATAAGATGGAGCAATTAACCATACAGGGTGATTACACACAGCCAAGCCTCATCTCATCCCAACGTGGATTGGGTGACAATAAGGAAGAGGAGGAGGAGGAAGGACAGGAACTAGTTTCATGCACTATAGACGGTGCTATCTGCACAGCTGTCATACCGTCTGTTCAGCGTGGATGGCCAGAGGACAGAGAGGAGGAGGAGGAGAGCATGGTCAGTCATCCTCTTGGTGAGGACACGGAAGTCTTGCCTGTTAGTAGTCTGGCACGCATGGCTGAGTTTATGTTATGCTGCCTTTCCCATGACCCTCGCATTCTCAAAATTTTAGGTCATTACTGGTTGGTGACACTTTTAGACCCACTCTACAAGGAGAACTTTATATCTCTTATTCCTGAGGCGGACAGGTGTACAAAAATGAGGCAGTACCAGAAGGCCCTTGTTGCGGAACTATTAAAAAAATTCCCATCTGAAAACGCTGGAGGCAGAGGGCACACTTCGTTCGACAACCAAGGCCCCCACTCTGTCACTTCTTCTCTCTGACTGAACACTGTTCTAAGATGGTGCCCTCTAGAACATGAGCCCAGGTGACCAGCAAACAATGGGCTCCTATCTACGCTCAGGAACCAACCCCTATCTGCTCCTACATCACTGGGTATTCCTACCCCCTCCCCACTCCAGCCAGGGACATGGTCTGTCGTGCCTGCATTTCTGTCTAATGGGAGCACCGTTGAGCTGTCCCTCGGAAATGGGGTGAGTGTGCTGTATGCAGCTAACTGAACCCTGGTCCATACTCCATCCTTACCCGGGAGTGGAATATCACACCTCTGGCAGAGGTGCAATACCCCTGTAGCGGCCGAGCCCTCGGGGCGCTACATTTTTATGATGCCCGAAAAAAATTTTTTTTATACAGTATGTTCATGTATACCCCCCAGGAGTAAATGTTTGTCAGCCCATACACTTAGTGCATGGCATTACAAGTATAGGAGGCCCGCTCCTTTCTAATGGTAAAAAAAATTTATGATGCGCTCCTCCACGTCTCTTCCAAGGGCCATTGAAGTGCCTCCAAATTTTTGGCAGCCCTTGCAGTCACTGCATAGTCCAACACTATGGGAGACTCTCTCCTTTCTAATGGGAATTTGTCATTACTGTGGCCTGGTCTATGTGTCTTTAAATTCTTAGTGGGTTTTTCCTAAACTTGGTCAGCCGTTGGACTCACTGCATACCCTATAACTGTATAGCAGACCCTCTCCTTTCTAATGGGAACATGTCATATCTTGTTACTGTGGCCCTGCTCTGTGTGTCTTTAAATTCTTAGTGGGGATTTTCCTAAAATCTGTCAGTCGTTGGACTCACTGCATACCCTATAACAGTATAGCCGACCCTAGAATTTCTAATGGGAATTTGTCGTTACTGTGACCCTGCTCTATGTGTCTTTAAATTCTTAGTCGTTTTTTTCCTAAAATTGGTCAGCCGTTGGACTCACTGCATACCCTATAACTGTATAGCAGATCCTGTCCTTTCTAATGGGAGCATGTCGTACCTTGTTACTGTGGCCCTGCTCTGTGTGTCTTTAAATTCTTATTGAGGTTTTTCATTAAAATTTGTCAGCCGTTGGATTCACTGCATACCCTATAACTGTATAGCAGACCCTCTACTTTCTAATGGGAACATGTCGTACCTTGTTACTGTGGCCCTGCTCTGTGTGTCCTTAAATTCTTAGTGGGGTTTTTCCTAAAATTTGTCAGCCGTTGGATTCACTGCATACCCTATAACTGTATAGCAGACCCTCTCCTTTCTAACGGGAACATGTCGTACCTTGTTACTGTGGCCATGCTCTTTGTGTCTTTAAATTGTTAGTGTTTTTTTTCAAAAATTTTGGCCACCCTTGCAGTCACAGCATGGGCATTACCACTATAGAAGACCCGCTCCTTTATAATGGGAACATTTTTTTTACTGAGACCCTCCTCTATGTCTCTTCAAAGGGGTATTAGGTTGCGTCCAAATTTTTGACAACCCTTGCAGTCACTGGATGCGCAATAACAGTATAGGAAACCCACTTGTTAATAATGGGAACAACAAAGCATAGCCCTCTGATGGCTCTCTAACAATAGCTAGGGCCGACTGCTGGCCTTTTAAGAATAGTAAGGGCCGTCTGATGTCCCTATAAAAATAGGCTTTATGACTTTCAGAGTCCCTCCATCATAAATAAAACAGGATGTGTCTGATGACACCACATTGCCAGATGAGGTTGTAAAATGTTAAAGTGACATTTCCCGGTGAATGCATTTTTCATAAAAAATAACATAAAAAAACATAACAATAGGATCTTTCTTTAGTATAAAAAACAGCATCACCAATTTAACCTCAATGTAATCACATTGTTCAGCTTATGTACCTCCTCCTCCATCTCCGAAATGACCACATCAGTCACAAGCTGACAGCACTGCAGCACTGCCTTGGCCAAACAGCAACAGGCTGTGCTGAAGATAACATGCTTAATGCTTAATTGACAAACCGCCCAGCGCTGCATAGTTGTTGAAAGCTGTAACACAGCAGCTTGATCTGTGGCTCTCACCGCTGAACATACAGCCAGGCATGGTCATGTGTTACAATGGGCGGAACCTGGTGACAGAGAAATGACAACCGGGGTAGATAAGGTTTCCCTCTATGCCAGTCCTTTCACAGAGCTAAAGAATATGGCTGTGGTGAAATACAACTCCCACTAAGAAGCTGTTTCAGATTGAAAAACATTGTGCCCAACAGAGGATTTGTTTCTGAGAGCTAACCTTTCTCACCCGCTCAAGAGCCCCATAGCAGCTGCAAAGTTAGCGCTATCATGAACTCTCCTGAGGTAGAAGCCAAGGCACACCAGAGAATTCTCTGGTGGGACTGTCCAACCCTGCTGAGAAGCAGTCCTGGCTAAGAAAAGTGTGTGGGAAGATTCCAGGACACTCTATTTTTACTGAGGAGGAAACACATGCAAACATGGGGAGAACATACAAATTTCTTGCAGATGTTGTCCTTGCTGGGATTTGAACCCAGGATCCCAGTGCTGCAAGACTTCAGTGCTAACCACTGATCCAATGTGCTGCCGTTCACCCTCTAATATCTAACAAGCTGGAGAAACTTGAACCTACTGCCACTCTATCATCAGCTCCTTTGTGAGAAAATTTATTTGGGCAGCCACTCAGTCTACCAAATAAAATTCCAGAGAAGGAAATTGAGGATGGCTTCGCTACTGGTACTGGGGGCAGTGCTAATACCATGGTGTTGTACCATAGTTTGCTGGAAATATTCCAGGCTGGTAGGAGGCAAGAAAATTCCCACAGAAAAGTACCAGCAGTAATGTTCAGACCACATTTCAAGTGCAAGCAGCTTTAGAGGACTTCCTGGGAGAAATGACACGCAGGGTAGATACGGTTTCCCTCTATGCCAGTCCTTTCACTGAGCTAAATACAACTCTTATCAAAAAAAGTTGTGGACTGGCTCCGTACCGTCCCTGGCCACATTCACCTGTCCACGTGTTTGTGGTTAGGCAGTCCTTCTTAGTAAGTGCACTGGGTAGGGCATGGGTACTGTTGTGGGACCCGTGCTTGTGGAAGGCGAAGGCGATGCCGGGAAAATTACTGGCGGCTGGGGACCGAGTATGGACACCCGGCCGCCGCCTGCATGAGGTTGTGAAAAGCTTCCACCTCCACAAGCTTAAAAGGCCATATTTCAAGTGCAAAGAGCTGCCCAGAAATCTGTCAGTTTAGTGTTGCGGTCTGTGGGTGGGTGGGTGGCTGGCTGCATACTTGCAATTGCATTCCAAGTAAAAGAAAACTAAGCAGATGATGGCCTCTATCATCATCATGGCCTCACCTCGGCACTATGAACTCTCCTGAAGGAGAAGCCAGGGCCCGCCGGAGGAGTCTCCGGTTCTCTGGTGGGCCCGTCCAACCCTGCCGAAAAGCAGCCCTGGCTAAGAAAAGTGTGGGGGAAGGTTCCCGGACACTCTATGGCTGCTTTTTTAATGCGGATCGGCCATGCTTATGCATGTTATTTCTCAAAACGCATTACGGATCAGGCCATTTTCCAACTCTGTATTCAAGAAATTAAATGCGCAAAGAAAGATGTGTGTGTGTCAAAGCACCATTGACAAGTGCAAGTTGATGTTGGATGGGCTGCCATTGCTTCTGCAACAAGCTCATTTACAGGATTTTCTGGGAGAAATGACACGCAGGGTAGATACGGTTTCCCTCTATGCCAGTCCTTTCACCGAGCTAAATACAACTCTTAGCAAAAAAAGTTGTGGACTGGCTCCGTACCGTCCCTGGCCACATTCACCTGTCCACGTGTTTGTGGTTAGGCGGTCCTTCCCAGTAAGTGCACTGGGGCGGGCACGGGTAATGTTATGGGACCCGTGATTGTGGAAGGCGGAGGCGATACCGGGAAATATAGTGGCGGCTGGGGACCGAGTATGGACACCCGGCCGCCGCCGGCATGAGGTTATGAAAAGCTTCCGCCTCCACGAGCCTAAAAGGCCACATTTCAAGTGCAAGCAGCTGTCAGAAATTTGGCAGTATAGTATTGCAGCCTGTGGGTGGGTGGCTGCCGGCATTCTTGTGCTTGCATTCCAAGGAATGGGGTAGGGACAACTGAACACTGCAGTGGGACAAGGACGTGGACGGTGATTGTTTCAAGTCTGCAACGACAGGTGCATGGCGGGAGGCATCTTCGCATGTGTCAAGGATCACTTATGATGGGCACACATTTAGGCAGTGACCTGGGAGTCAGAGATGTTTCCAGAGGTCTTCCCCTTGCTGCTCCCATGTCTTTTCAGCACTGTATGCATGTGTCTGATGATGTGTCACACACCACATGGCCAGATAAGGTTGTAAAATGTTAAAATGACATTTCCTGGTGAATGCATTTGTCTTGGTTGAAAGCAATGCAAAAGTGCAAAAACGTGTCAAAAATGCTACGTGTGTAGGAGTATTTTTGTTTTTGTTTATTTATTTTGCCTTATATACAAGTCATCACCCTGGAAAGGATGTTCCTTACGCCGTAAAAGTGGCGTAATACTCTGACGACGTTGTTGACAGCAGTGTTCTGGGAGTCAGAGATGCTTCCAGGGGTCTTCCCCATGTTGTTCCCATGTCATTTGAGCACAGTTCCCATCGATTTGGGTAATTTTTAGGCCCTCTGCAGACCGCCGTGGGGAGCCACCTGAAAAATGCTCAAGTTTCCCCTAGACTTATATTGGGCTCATTGCTCGGGTTGAGCACCCGAGTATTTCAATTTGCTCGACCCGAGCAACGAGTACTCGAGCATTTTAGTGCTCGCTCATCACTAATGACAACCAAAAACATCCAAATAATCCTGATCAAAAAGTTCACATACCCTGGTGATTTTGGCCTGATAACATGCACAGAATTTGACACAAATGGGTTTGAATGGCTACTAAAGGTAACATCCTCACCTATGACCTGTTTGCTTGTAATCAGTGTGTGTGCATAAAGCTGAGTGAGTTTCTGGGATCCAGCCACTGACTTTTCTGGATTTTGAGATGGGGAAAGCAAAAGAATTATCAACGGATCTACGGGAAAAGGTAGTTGAACTGTATAACACAGGAAAGGGAGGCAAAAAGAGTATAACACAGGAAAGGGATACAAAAAGATATCCCAGGAATTGATAATGCCAGTCTGCAGTGTTCAAACTGTGATTAACAAATGGAAAATCAGATGCTCTGTAAAAACCAAACCACAGTCAGGTAGACCAACAAAAATTTCAGCCACAACTGCCAAGAAAATTGTTCGGGATGCAAAGAAAAACCAACAAATAACATCAGCTGAGAACACACTTAGGGGTGTACTCACTTTTGTTGCCAGCGGTTTAGACATTAATGGCTGTGTGTTGAGTTATTTTGCAGGCACACCAAATTTACAGTTAAACAAGCTGTACACTGACTACTGTACATTGTATCAAAGTGTCGCATCTTCAGTGTTGTCCCATCAAAAATATATATATGTATTCCGGCCCATTTTTGGAGTTTTGTGTGAAATTATGTCCAATTTGCCTTTTTTTTCTCAGTTTTTTTGTGTTGTTCCAATAAACACAAAGGAAATAAACATGCGTGTAATAAAACATGTGTAATTTTCTGAAACAATTTCAAGGGTGCCAGCACTTTCCGCCATGACTGTATATGCAAGTAGAGTCCTTAACCCCTTTACAACCCAAAGTGGTTTGCACGTTAATGAGAAGGCCAATTTTTACAATTCTGACCACTGTCACTTTATGAGGTAATTACTCTGGAACGCTTCAACGGATCCCCCTGGTTCTGAGAATATTTTTTCATGACATATTGTACTTTATGATTGTGGTAGAATTTCTTCGATATCACTTGTGTTTATTTGTGAAAAAACAGATATTTGGCGAAAATGTTGAAAATTTTGCAATTTTCAAAATTTGAATTTTTATGCCCTTAAATCGGAGAGATATGTCACACAAAAAAAGTTAATAAATAACATTTCCCATATGTCTACTTTACATCAGCACAATTTTGGAACCCAAATTTATTTTTATTAGGGAGCTATAAGGGTTAAAATTGACCAGCGATTTCTCATTTTTCCAACAAAATTTACAAAACCATTTTATTAGGGACCGCATCACATTTGAAGTCACTTTGAGGGGTCTTTATGACTGAAAATACCCAAAAGTGACACCATTTTTAAAACTGCACCCCTCAGTGAATCGGGTCATCATGGCAACATCCGGGAAGCCGCGGCACACATTGCTGGAAACCGGCAGGAGAGGTGACTATCCCGATCACCTCCCCTTGCCCCCGCAATGCTGCGAACGACTTCGATCGCAGCATTGCGGGGGTTAATGTGCGGGACCTCTCCCAGCACATAGCACCGGGTGTCAGCTGTGACAATCAGTTGACACCCGGCGGCGATCACGCCCGCACAGCCTGTGTGCGGGCGCGATCGCAAAGATGTACTAATACGTATCAGGCTCTTAAGTCCCAGGGCGCAGATACGTATCAGTACGTCTTGGGCTTTAAAGAAGTTAAAATTATGTGAAAATGGGAAAAGTCACAAAACTTTGCAACTTTTCAAGAGCTTTATGCCAGTTTTCTGGCAAAAACACTGGTGAATCGGGTTCATAATCTCTAATCCTTTCAGCTCCCTTTAATTAGACTACTTTCAACAAACTAATTATAAGTATTGGGTCTGTTTTTTTTTTAATGCTTTTAAAATAATTGTAAATATTTTCAATCCCCTTTTGTTATAAGGATTTCCCAAAAATTAGCTAATCATAGGTTGTCCTGCATTCGTGACAGTGATTGACTGCGCGGTCACTTGGAAGTTTACATTGGCATCACTACAGGGCCGGTAAAGAAGGACTGTCAGGGACCCCCAGAGTGTGGTAAAATGCGCCAACTAATTCATAATTCATTTAATTCTCACACAATATACTAAGTTAGTGTAAGTCTACCAAAAAGCAACAAAACTTGGTGCTAAAAAAATTGAGCATAACTTTTTGAAAAATGAACCAGGTTATGCCAAATCTTACATATTTTGTGACTTTGTGATCAGTTATCAACACAAATATTTTACTCAAATTACCAGATCGATGGATAAGCATTGGGACTTTTCCCTAAATCTCTCCAAAACATCACCGCTTATAGAAGACCACCCTCATATCCAGATCAGATTTTCTGTGAGAGATGCCCAGATTCACAATATAGTATGCATACTGGCCATCTATGAGAAGTCCACCCCAATGGAAGTCCAGTTATTAAAGAGGATTTTACTGTTTATATAAGGGGCAGACAATGACAGTGAAGGGCCCTTAATCAGGACTTCTGATCTGGGCCCCCCACCCTCCATCAGGCACCACCTACATATACATTTCCATGTATATTTATATTAGGCACACATATAAAATTTGCACATGCTAATACTCTATACACATTTTAACGTATGCATATGTGGCACCCCAGGGGTCTGGTTTCCACAGTAACAGCAATGTTATGTCTGAGAGCAGGTGGGAGGTCTCTTGGTCAGGAATCCTATGCATGCCACATCTCCTGCCCAGTCCTGGGAGGGGAAGGACTTCCCCTATATAAACCTGGGGCTGAGGCAGGGTTAGAGAGTTCAAAGGGAGAGTTGAGCCAGGAGGGCGGACAGGGAGCTGTGGCTCCGGCTGGGCCCAGCTCCCGGGCCATGCCAGAAGTAGAGACAGAGAAGAGAAGCAGCATAGGAAGAAACAACAGGAGCTCTGTGGGAGCAGTGCTACAAGGAGTCAGGGGCTGGCAGCTGCAGAGCTCGCCCTGACTGAGAAGTTATCACCGGACCCGGAGTCCGAGGCTGTGGGGACTAACCCTTACCCAGCAGCAGAAACCGTCCGGCAGGGGATTTCAAGTCCTCTGGCCCAGAAACCCGAAGGCACGGTCACACGCGTGGGACCAGCACCGCCGTCGTGGAGCGGAAGGCACTAGAAGGCCCCGAGTCACCGGCCATACGGGTGAGCACCACACGGTACACTCAGGGACGTGGGCTACTTTTACCCGCCTCTAGCAAGGTAGCCAGAAGAGTACAGTTAGTTGGGAAGGCCTACAACTCCACCTGGCCAGGGGAGATCCCATCTGCTCAAGGACTGACCAGGCCCCGATCGCTAGCAAGTACTCCGGGAGGGTCTGTCTTTGTCACCAGTAAAGACCCTGAACTACACCGCATCGTCTCTGAGTGGTTCCTGCTACCCCCATCTTCCACGTCGGCTGCCCTGAGGCCATACCCCTCCCGTTGGGGGTTATACCATCCACGCTGCACCATCCTTCCACCGGCCTCAGCGGTCTGCCCTGCAGCGGCAGCTCCATAGCTGCATTCAACGGGTGGCGTAGTCATCCTACATCTACTGCTAATATACCGCCACTTAGTCTGACTCCCTGGGCACGGACCGGGTCACCACCACGAGACTACTACCCCTATCAGATCCGGCTCCGGGTAGTCCCTGCGTGCGCAACGCTACCTCACATAGGCCCAGGGCGCGTCACATATACATAGTGCACACAAACATAAAATACGGACATACACATAAGATGCACATACACAGTATAGAGTCCCGGTAGTCCTCATAGTTTTAAGCATGGACCCTGGCAAATTGTAGACGGACTTTTATTGTTCATGGGCTTTAAGGGAGAGAGGCTTCCTTTGTGGAGGACACTCATGAATGCCATTCATTTGCAGTGTACACCGTGTCGTGTCATGGAAAACACTCACCCTAGTTTGGCTTTCTACTTCTTCAGCTAATAGCAATGAATTTGCCTGTCGATTTTCTTCTCATCAGAAGATGCTTTTGTTTAGATGTTAACTTCCATCTGACTGATAAGAAAAGCTTTGCTGATCTTCTTGTAGACTTCACATTTTTTGTAAAGAAATTATTTTCTTTCTCAGAAATGTCTTGTGACATTTCTCTTCTATGTGGTACCACTTACCCTTCTCATCAGAGGACGCTTTTGTTTAGGTGTTAACTTCCATAGTCGGCCTGGACGTCTCTGTAAGATGGTTGCAGTTCCATCTTTGTTATAGTTTTGCATCACTTTTGCTACAGTATTCTGACTGATAAGTAAAGTTTTGCTGATCTTCTTGTAGACTTTACATTTATTGCAAAGAAATTATTTTCTTTCTCAGGTTTTGTGACATTTCCCTTCTATGTGGTGCCATTGCTGATAGCATGAAATGGGAAGGAGTTTTCTTTATTAAGTAACTTCCTTTTACAGACACCTGTCTGCTGGACATCTGTTTAATGAATAATTACACTTACCTGTGGTTCAGTTCTTGTTAATTATAATTTTGTTGTCTAAACTTAGCTTTTCTCTTAAGACTGTTACTGGGATGTTCTCATTTTTGAAACATGATCTTGAATGAGTTTGTTAAGAAAATTACTTTTTTGGGGTCTGCAAAATACCAAATCTTGTTTGCATTCAATGGCTCAAATTTGCGAGAGTATTTTGTAGTATGGTATCCCATATAAAATGATGATTCTGAAAGGAAACTACAGGTTTGCTGACAAATCTATTTGGGTGTACTGATTTATGCTAAACACTGTATCTGTATATATATATATATATATATATATATATATATATATATATATATATATATACAGTACAGACCAAAAGTTTGGACACACCTTCTCGGTTAAAGATTTTTCTGTATTTTCAAGACTATGAAAATTGTACATTCACACTGAAGGCATCAAAACTATGAATTAACACATGTGGAATAATATACTTAACAAAAAAGTATGAAACAACTGAAAATATGTCTTATATTCTAGGTTCTTCAAAGTAGCCACCTTTTGCTTTGATGACTGCTTTGCACACTCTTGGCATTCTCTTGATGAGCTTCAAGAGGTAGTCACCGAAAAAGGTTTTCACTTCACAGGTGTGCCCTGTCAGGTTTAATAAGTGGGATTTCTTGCCTTATAAATGGTGTTGGGACCATCAGTTGTGTTGTGCAGAAGTCTGGTCGATACTCTGCTGATAGTCCTACTGAATAGACTGTTAGAATTTGTATTATTGCAAGCAAAAAGCAGCTAAGTAAAGAAAAACGAGTGGCCATCATTACTTTAAGGAATGAAGGTCAGTCAGTGCGAAAAATTGGGAAAACTTTGAAAGTGTCCCCAAGTGCAGTTGCAAAAACCATCAATCGCTACAAAGAAACTGGCTCACATGAGGACCACCCCACGAAAGGAAGACCAAGAGTCAGCTCTGCTTCTTAGGATAAGTTTATCCGAGTCACCAACCTCAGAAATCGCAGGTTAACAGCAGCTCAGATTAGAGGCCGGGTCAATGCCACACAGAGTTCTAGCAGCAGACACATCTCTTCAACAACTGTTAAGAGGAGACTTTGTGCAGCAGGCCTTCATGGTAAAATAGCTGCTAGGAAACCACTGCTAAGGATAGGCAACAAGCAGAAGACACTTGTTTGGGTTAAAGAACACAAGGAATGGACATTAGACCAGTGGAAATCTGTGCTTTGGTCTGATGAGTTCAAATTTGAGATCTTTGGTTTCAACCACCGTGACTTTGTGCGATGCAGAAAAGGTGAACGGATGGCTCTACATGCCTGGTTCCCACCATGAAGCATGGAGGAGGAGGTGTGATGGTGTGGGGGTGCTTTGCTGGAGACACTGTTGGGGATTTATTCAAAATTGAAGGCATACTGAACCAGCATGGCTACCACAGCATCTTGCAGCGGCTTGCTATTTCATCCGGTTTGCGTTTAGTTGGACCATCATTTGTTTTTCAACAGGACAATGACCCCAAACACACCTCCAGGCTGTGTAAGGGCTATTTGACCAAGGAGGAGAGTGATGGGGTGCTACGCCGGATGACCTGGCCTCCACAGTCACCAGACCTGAACCCAATCGAGATGGTTTGGGGTGAGCTGGACCACAGAGTGAAGGCAAAAGGGCCAACAAGTGCTAAGCATCTCTGGGAACTCCTTCAAGACTGTTGGAAGACCATTTCCGGTGACTACCTCTTGAAGCTCATCAAGAGAATGTCAAGAGTGTGCAAAGCAGTCATCAAAGCAAAAGGTGGCTACTTTGAAGAACCTAGAATATAAGACATATTTTCAGTTGTTTCACACTTTTTTGTTAAGTATATAATTCCACATGTGTTAATTCATAGTTTTGATGCCTTCAGTGTGAATGTACAATTTTCATAGTCATGAAAATACAGAAAAATCTTTAAATTAGAAGGTGTGTCCAAACTTTTGGTCTGTACTGTATATATATATATATATATACATATATATATATATATATAAACCTTATAAGTTTGGTATCACAGTAATCGTACTACTGACTCTGAATCATTTTGTCAGTTTGTTTTTACAACACAATACACACTGTAAAATGAAGGAACCCAAACCTGGCATTTTTTCTCATTTTTCAACACATTATATGATAAAATGAATGGTGTTGTTCAAAACTACAACACTAAGCGTCAGCACACTGTGATTTGCTGATCTGTAAGATGCGTTCTTTGTGCTGTGAAAATACACAGCTGTGATATCTCACCAAATATTCATAGTGGGAACTTAAAATTATGTTTTTCTGCCATGATTAAGGATGGTTTGGATGTATGAAACATGTTGACCTTTTATTTCTATCTTTGTGGAATTAAGGCTGCATGAACCAGTCACCAACCATTATCTGTATATGTACAAATATTAAGTGCTACTGAGTGCTGTAGGAAAAACTTAGAATAGTGAGGTGATTTGACAGTCCTGCCACAAATAATCTGTTTCTACTGCACACTTAAAATCTCTGATAGTGGGAATGAACCTGATTGCCTGCAGTAGTGCACTCCTGAGAGCTGGTGCAGCAGAGAAAATGTCTTGGACATGAGAGTGGGAGGTCCTGATTATGGAGGATGTTAATCTTAGCTCATTGGAGTGCAGATATGGTAGAGATGCAGGACTGTGCAGCAGTGTGGAGAGGTTTGTGGATGAGTGTAATGACTGGTACAGGGTGGATGCACCAGTGTAATTGCTGGACAGAAATATGAGACTGACTGCTGCATTAAGGATAATGAGAAATACATTTAGTGAGAAGAAGAGCAATTAGTGAGTTACAAGTATTTGTGAATTCAAGACAAAAAGGAATCAGAGCAACAGTAACAGATTTTACTTTTTTTTAATTAATAATGGGATGAATAAAATCGTGAACATTGTCAATAGAATAAATCAAAGTCAGGAAGATAGCCGAGGTCAGATACCAGGTGATCAGTAAATGACACGTCAGACAAGCAGTATGAATACCGCGGAGCCCGATGACAGAGGCGTTACTGAAACTTGTCCAGGTTGACCAGTCAGAAGGCCACAGGTAGATGGTGAAGGTCCTTCTATACAGCTCCAGCAGTGATGATGGATCTGCTGGACTTCAGGGCGCTGGATGCTTAGGTGTCCCGTCTTTTAGATGGTTTTAGGGCAACAGTGACAGCATGCAAATGCGCGAGCAGCCCTGGATAATCCACGCCGGCAGGATGATAAGATCCGGCGGAAGATGGAACCTATGAGAAGAGAAATAAATATAATGTAAGTGATGGGACTCCATATTACATGATAATGCTGTGCAGTCACTGTGGCCGGACGGCAGAGGAATATTATCATACAGAGGTCAGGGGTCATTGTCAGCAATCATACATGTGACAATCCCATCACTGACAGATGACATCTACTCCACATGAATTATTCTCACTGACATCACACAACATGGAGTTGATTCTCACACTTACCTCGTCTCTTTTTCCCATTTTTTCCATTTTCTGAGTTTTGTTGCTCCATACTCAGATTTATTGCCGATTTTCTTTCTTCATGAGATGGAAATTCTGATGAAAAATTAAAAAAAAAAATCAATAACAATATATTCTTATAGGATCTGCTTTGTCATAATATGGATAACATAAGAGACCTATAGTATTGTATAAAACCATGTGGGAATATTTGAGCCTTGAAGTCAACATTCACATTGCTGGTGCTGTAGACATGTACATACCTGGCAATGGGGACGAGGGTGGCAAGATGGTAACAGCATCGTCTGTATTACATACAGGAACAGATACTTTCTGCCTGTTTGAAGAAGAAAAACATGTAAATCTCAAGTAAACTCCGTATAAAAGGGGTTGTCTCACTAGAAGAACACCGACTATAAGGCCTAGTAGGACATATGACTGTCATAGTGGGGAAGGTCTTCTGCTCAAGACTACCTTTTATAGAGAGCTGAGAGGAAAACAACTACCAAGAATGGCCGGCATTTCATACTACATCTCTCCTACAGTGAGGGCAGCACTAAAAGTGCATGACCGGCCACAATTATGGGCTGTTATCTCCAACAATTCCGAAAGCTGAAAGCACAATGACCCATAACCATGGGGCGGTGGATGCTACATTTGATATTATGGTATTTATGTCCTATATTTGGTGTTGTGCACATATATCAGCCTGGAGCTCCCAGTAATGACCCCATAATCTACTCACATTTCTGAGATGTTTGTGTTGGATTCTGGTGTACACTCTGGAGGGGCCTTGGGATCCTCGTTGTTCACCATCCCGTTAGTGGTGGTAGAGTGCTAAATGTGGATAACAATAAGTTATTAAATATACATACTTTTTAATTTTATAGATCCTTTTTTGTACATATTTTGGATTTATCGATCACATACTTACTTTAGAAAGCCTCTCAGAAGATGATGATGCAAATATTCGGAAGATAAAGTTCTCATCGTCCTCACTTGTGCCCTCCTTATCCTCTGAGATCAGATGGTTGTTTTCATCAGAGTGATCTACAAGACATAGGTAATGAAGGATTGTTAGAGGGTGTCAGTATAACACAGTCGCTATATCTCACTAGGTTAATAGATGATGCAACGTAATATACAGAATACATGAAAAAAAACTCCTGTACAAAATTAGGGAAATAGGGATACAGTACGAACCCATGGTCAACATAGCTGAGATCCATGAAACATGGATAACATAGTAGACCAGAAAAACCATGTGGAAATATTTGAGCCTTGAAGTCAACATTCACATTGTTGGTGCTGTAGACATGTACATACCTAGCAATGGAGACGAGGGTGGCAAGATGGTAACAGCATCGTCTGTATTACATACAGGAACAGATTCTTTCTGCCTGTTTGAAGAAGAAAAACATGTAAATCGTAAGTAAACACAGTATAAAATGGGTTGTCTCACTATAAGAACACTGACTATAAGGCCTAATAGGACATATGACTGTCATAGTGGGGAAGGTTTTCTGCTCAAAACTACCTTCCATGGATCAGAACACAACTACCAAGAATGGCTGGCAAGTAATACTACAGCTCTCCTACAGAGTAGGCAGTGCTAAAAGTGCATGACCTGCCACAATTATGGGCTGTTATCTTCTGCATTTTCTGAAGCCAAAAGTACAATGACCGTTAACCATGAAGCGGTGAATGCTGCATTTGATATTCTGATATTTATGTCCTATATTTGGTGTTGTGTACATAGATCAGCCTGGAACTCCCAGTAATGAAGTAATGACCCTTTATAATCTACTCACATTTCTGAGATGTTTGTGTTGGTTTCTGGTGTATACTCTGGAGTGGCATTGGGATCCTCATTGTTCACCATCCTGGTAGCGATGATACAGAGCTAAATACGGATAAAAATAAGATATAAAATATTTTTTTTATGTACTTTTAGAGTTGTTTTACATTTTTTTTACATGTTTTGGATTTATTAATCACATACTTACTTTACAAAGCTTTTCAGAAGATGACGTAAAATTTTGGAAGTCAAGGCTCTCATTGTTCTCACTTGTGCCTTCCTCATCCTTTGAGACCAGATGTTTGTTTATATCAGAATGATCTACAAGAAATAGGTAATGAAGTATTATTAGAGGTTGTCAGTATAACACAGTCACTATTTATCACTAATATTAATGGGAACAGATGATCACATATTAGGGAAGATGAGACAAACAGTCGCTTAGTCTAGATGACGTCTCCTTCTACTTACTGATAAATAAGCTGGTGTCTGCGTCTGAAACAAGCTGAGGAACATACTCCAGCTCCTGGCTCAGAATGTTGTCAAAGTCCAAGTCACTCAGGAATGGATGAACCTTGATCTCAAATGCTCCTCCTAGAAAAAGAAAAACAAAAGTGATGCGGACATAGTCAGGGATGGCTCCATATCTGAACAGTTTATCGTAATCTGAACTAATGACAAAACTGAGCCGACATGAAGGAAATAAACTGAAAGTCTTAGTGTGGAGAACTAGAAATACAGTAGATGAGCTGATAGAGAAATGCTGATCTTCATGGACATGAGCGATATGTCCTTGGTCTAATAAGGGAATATTAATACTAGTATATCTGTTACCTGTCCCAAGTCTACGCACAGGATTTCTTCTGAGCAGCTCAGTGATGAGATTCTGAGCATCCAGGGGTGGAGCGCGATCACAATTCCAAATTAGTTCTCCTGTTACATAGAAAATTACAGAAAATAAAACCTCTTTACTGGACTGTAACTTAGAGCAAAGGAAATAACTAAACAAATGTAACCAATCAACGCAATGATCGGATTATTCTACTCACCAATGACAACCCTTTTATAAAGCTCAGTGAGGGAATCAGCATCAAATGGTACACATCCCAGCAGGAATTTATACAGGATGATCCCCAATGACCACCAGTCAACAGGTCTTCCATAGCCTTCTTTCAGGATGATCTCTGGGGCTATGTAACATGGGGTGCCACAGAACTGGAAACCAACAGAACATAGAGATGAGAATCGATGAAACAATTATTATGACAAGTTATCATCGTTAAAACACAATGCAGAAGATAAAATATTAGTGGAAAAGTTCTCTAGAAAGGAAGAACGTAGAGAAGAGACAATAGTGTGATGAGATTTGCAAATAACAAGCTAAGTTCTTGTAGGTGATGCTGACCTCACGGTCCTGGAACTCTCTGGAGATGTCCACTGCTAATTCCTTGTAGGTGTTAGTTTTCGGTATCATTAGACCAAGTTTTGAAATCCCAAAATCGGTAACTTTAATATGTCCAGTAGATGTAATCAGGAGGCTGCAAAAGAGAAGATGGTTTTAGCCTCACAGACTGAATGATAATAAATGACAACTTTCCCCACTTTATTATACTACGGGGGCACTTACTTTTCCGGCTTCAGGTCTCTGTGCACCACACCGTAACTATGCAGGTATTCCACGGCAAGTACCGCCTCTGCAAAGTACAAGCGGGCCATGGGGACAGAGAAAGGACCCCTGGTGCTTAGAAGGGTCCCACAGTCTCCACCTATAGAAGAAAGGAAATATGACCAGTGAGGGGTTTATACAGCAGATGACCATGATATACCACGAGCAGATAACCATGATGTATAATGAGCAGTGAGCGGAAACATCCTGGGGAGATCACACAGATAATGGCGTACATAGAAATCACAAGACCCCATATCAAAAGTTGTAATTGCCCCCCACCCTAAAAAATAAAAAAGAAATATATTTATATCCCTGTTGAAGCAGCTTGGTGTTCTCACCAGCAATACAACTTTTATGGCCATTTTAGAGTATGATGCTCCCAAAAATGCCCACACCCACACTCAATGAGTATGGTATCCCCACAGTGAATCCTCCTAAGGAGGCCACCACTTAGAAGGAGGCCAGCCACAACCCCCTACTCGGTGTGATGGCACCCACAGCAACCCTCCCACTCAGGATAATGGTTCCCACAGTCCCTCACACAATATAATGGTCCGCATAACTCCCCACTCAGTATGATGTCCCCACACAGAATGGGGGCCTCCATACAGAGTGAGGACCCCCACAGCACCCCACTTAATATGATGACCTCCACTCAGCATTCACAGTCCCCCCATATCTAGTCATACGGCCCCCTTTCAGTATTTTGGCCCCTACTAGCCACCTACTCAGTATTTTTGCCCCCACCAGCCCCACCTCCTTGAAGAAGCAAATACCGCTGAAATTGTGATGACAGGTGGAGGGATGCTGCCCACTGCTGAGCGTCGACAGACCCCCTCCGACTGATGAGCCCCATAGCGCCCCTGCACCAAGATCAATGAATTTACGAGCATCTTGGTAATAGATAACCTATAGTAAATGCTCTGTGGGGAAGTAACCAACAATGTCCTAATGATATGAGCAGTGATAAGATGAAAGCAGACATGGGCTGAATATAATACAATAGATGTGTCTTACCTCCTACATACTCCATGACCATACACAGGTGAGATCTAGTTGGAAAGGAGCAGAGCATGGAGACCACAAAGGGACAATCAGCAAATGTTAAGATGTCCCTCTCCAGAAAGGCCCATTCCAATCTCTGTGCAGTATTTAGGTTCCGCTTAGCCATTTTCTTCATAGCAAAGGTCTGGTGTGAGTCTTTATGATGCACTAAGTAGACGGCCCTGGAGAGAAGGAGAATCCATCGGTTATAATAAATCCTTATTAATAATCCATATATAGAAATCATTATATGTTTAATACTGGTATCCTGGTAACATTTCTCCTTGCGGAGAGTGACATGTTAAGCTTGTCAAGGTGAGGAGACTTTTAAGCCTCAATGATCCTCTGGGAAATATGCAAATTGTCTCTTCAGAGAGGAAGAGAACTAGAACTCTAGTGCCACCTATAGGAAGTAGTAATCCTAAAAGTCAATATCGACCCTTTAACGAGCCTTATCACATGACATGGAATAATAGCCATAACCAAAATCTCAATTTTCGGACACTATGTTTTGGGGTACAAGCACTCATCAGTGCAAAGTGTGAGATATGGTTTGGCTGGGTAAGAGGCATCTGACCGGGATCCAAGCGGTAACGTTTCTCCTTGCGGAAAAAGCCATGTTAAGCATGTCAAGGTGAGGAGACTTTTAAGCTGCAATGCTCTTCTGGGAAATATGCAAATTGTCTCTTTTCAGAGAGGAAGAGAACTAGCACCCTAGTGCCACCTATGGGAAGTAGCAATCCTATTTCCCAGAGGAGCATTGTGGCTTAAAAGTCTCCTCATGTCCGCAAGGAGAAATGTCAACCCCTTGGATACCGGTCAGACACCTCTCACCCAGTCAAACCATATCTCACACTTTGCACTGAAGAGGGGCAGTACCCCAGAACACAGTTCCTGCAAATTGAGATTTTGGTTTTGGCTATTATCCTAAGTCATGTGACAAGGCTTGTTAAAGGGTCGATATTGACTTTTAGGATTGCTACTTCCTATAGGTGGAGTTCTAGTTTGCTTCCTCTCAGAAGAGACAATTTGCATATGTTTAATACTAGAAGTCTGGCCGACACTATAAATCCACATCTAGAAATACATAAAATAGCACTACATAGATCACCTATTGGAGGTCTCCACAATGCCACTTCTGCCGGAGCCATCACCCAGGTCACATTATAGATACGAGAATCTACTGAAATTCTCTTTGGGCAGATTCGCTATAACTGACCAAATACAATTTAGTGCAAATAAAATTGGTCCAAAATGAATGTGCTCCAGGGCTCTCTTCTGCTGCTGAGGCCAGTGATTGGGCCCACATGGTCATGGTGGAGGGTGTAGATGTCATTGACGTCAATATGGTGTCACCCTTCATGTGACCATGTGTAGCCAACTTCTCTGATCAGCTTCATAATGGAGCCCCCCCATCAAAACAAAGATCAGAGTGGAGAGCAGAAAAGCTCAGGTGGAGGAGGCAGCATAAGAACAGATGAGAGTCTAGCACAGGCGAATGTAATAATATTATATTATTATATATTATATTATATGTAATTATATTATTTAAATCGCTTTCCTTACAGTTTGATTTGCTACAGATCACATAATTTCCCTATGATAACACTGAATGGCAGAGTGCAGGGGCAGAAGCATTGTCATAGGGAACCCTGAGAAATGTGGATTATGGCAACAGAAATCTCACCCAAAATTTCCACTGCTGATGAGTTTGGAAGTTTCATAGTCGGTCATATGCGGCTTTCTCGCCGGAACCAATGAATCCATCACGCTCTATAAAAGAATAAGAAATAATACTGATTTATTGAAGATGCAGGAAAAAAGTTACAGATGCAAAAACTTCTCCCCCCATATTATGTCCCAGATGATTTACACTGATATGATGTTGGGAGGATACAAACCGGACGCTGGGCAGACCTGGCGCTAGCACCCTGCACACCCAGGCAAGTGCCGGGGCCCTGAGTAGGCGGGCCTTGCTCCCCCCCCCTCAATGCTTGCCCAGGACCACGGCCGGCACAATACTTACCTCTCCACAGCTGGTGAGCAGTGAGGTGAGCATTTGATTTTTTTTTTTATGTATGGAGGTATGGGGCATTATATGGGGGGAGAAGTGACATCCTGCATGGGGCATTATATGGGAGGGAGGTAGGGACATCCTGCGTGGGGTATTATATGGGGGGGAGAAGTGACATCCTGCAATGGGCATTATATGGGGGGGAGTGACATCCTGCATGGGGCATTATATGGGGTGAGAGGTGACATCCTACATGAGGCATTATATGGGGGGGACATCCTGCATGGGGCATTATATAGGGGGGTGACATCCTGCATGGGGTATTATATGAGGGGGAGAAGTGACATCCTGCATGGGTCATTATATGGGGGGGGGAGTGACATCCAGCATAGGGCTTTATATGGGGTGAGAGGTGACATTCTGCATGGGGCATTATATGGGGGGTGACATCCTGCATGGGGCATTATATGGGGGGAGTGACATCCTGCATGGGGTATTATATGGGGGGAGAAGTGACATCCTGCATGGGGCATTATATGGGGTGAGAGGTGACATCCTGCATGGGCCAATATATGGGGTGAGAGGTGACATCCTACATGGGGCATTATATGGGGGGGGTGACATCCTGCATGGGGCATTATATGGGGGGTGACATCCTGTATGGGTCATTATGTGAGGTGGGACATCCTGCATGGAGCATTATGTGGGGGGGGGACATCCTGCATGGGAAATTATATGGGGGGTGACATCCTGCATGGGGCATTATGTGGGGGGGATATCCTGCATGGGGCATTATGTGTGGGGGACATCCTGCATGGGGCATTATGTGGGGTGGGACATCCTGCATGGGGCATTATGTGGAGGGGACATCCTGCATGGGGAATTATATGGGGGGTGACATCCTGCATGGGCCATTATGTGGGGGGGCACAGCCTGCATGGGGCATTATGTGGGGGGCACAGCCTGCATGGGGCATTATGTGGGAGGGACATTCTGCATGGGGAATTATATGGGGGGTGACATCCTGCATGGGCCATTATGTGGGAGGGGGACATCCTGCAAGGGGCATTATGTGGGGGGGGGCACAGCCTGCATGGGGCATTATGTGGGGGGTCAAAGCCTGCATGGGGCATTATGTGAGGGTCACAGCCTGCATGGAGCATTATGTGGGGGGTCAAAGCCTGCATGGGGCATTATGTGGGGGGCACAGCCTGCATGGGGCATTATGTGTGGGGTCACAGCCTGCATGGGGCATTATATGGGGGCACAGCCTGCGTGGAGCATTTTATGGGGTCCATTATTCTATATGGAGCAATATATGGAGCTCATAATACGGTATAGAGGACTATGTGGTGCCATTATACTGTGTGGAGGACATTACTGTCCGGTCTGCACTGTGAGCTGTGAGGATTCGCCGCTTTCTGAGTTATTGTGGAATTTACAATAGATATCGCTCATGTAATGTAAGAAGTGAAATCTTCGGCCTTGTACTATATATATATATATATATATATATATATATATATATATATATATATATTTATCTGCGGTATCTGTGCATCATGAATCGTGGTATGTGTTAAAGGGGCCACTGAGACTCTTTCGCCCAGGGCCCACGAAATCCTGGAGCCGCCCTGCAACGGTCATCATACATTACTATAACATTCTGGATAATGTGGGAGATCACACAGAGGAGGACTTACAGGTAATCTGTCACCAGGTGTTTGCTATGTATTCTGAAAGCACCATGATGTAGGGGCAGAGACCCTGTTTCCAGTGATGTGTTACTTACTAGGCTGTGTGTGGCTGTTTCAATAAAATCAGTAGATTATCACTAGAAGACTATCTGTCTAGCCAGGTAGTCCTATTGCTCTGTACCCCTGCCTCCACCACTGATTAGCAGCTTTCTGCCTATGCACAGTGTACACAGAAAGCTGCCAATCAATGGTGTGGGCGGGGTTATACAAGACTCAGCATTCAGAGCTCTGCAGCAGAAAAAAATAGTGATTTTATCACAACTGCTCCACCGAGTAAATTAATCAACACATGGAATCAGGGTCTCTGTCCCTGCATCATGCTTCTCTCAGACCAAATAGCATAAACCTGGTGACAGATTCCCTGTAATTCACATGTAATTAACACCATAGGGTCATCTACACTTAGAATAGAGACGTACCATGGTTGTATGGGGGATAATACTGGACGAGTCATTCACACCCCATGATCTGATGACACACACGCATCCCCCTCTATGATACTTACGGATTCTTGGATCTCCGGGATCTCACTAATTCCATTGTTAGGATTCGACAGCTCAGTTGTTTCTAAAATAATGATGAAGAAATGAAATGTATTAGAGGATATTATTCCTACATAGATAATACAGCAATAAAACGGAGAAATGACAAGATGTCTGTAAATGGGATTAATACTCGTTATATGGGGATTCTAAATATGAGAATATACGGGGAATCCATAGATAAATGTAATGTAAATGATGGAGGAACCCCTTCATAAATAACAAAAGACTGACCATCACTTCCGAAAAGAAAATGGGTGTGAACAGGTGCATACTAAGAGTAGCCATCCAAATACATAACTAACAAAGTTGCACTCTGTAACGCTATAGCATGTAAACATGAAATAAATGAAATTTGAATTGCATTACTGCTGTATAAAATAGGATAAAAGGAAGATACTTAGCGCATAATTTGGCCAATTCATGCATGGCCAGCAGCCACGGCAAGGCGACCTTCTTTTTCTGGGTGCATGCCAAGTAGCCACGGCAAGGTGACCTTTTTTTTTGCTGGGTGCACGCCCAGCAGTCACGGCAAGACGACCTTCTTTTGCTGGGTGCATGCCCAGGAGTCACGACAAGGCGACCTTCTTTTGCTGGGTGCATGCCCAGCAGTCACGACAAGGCGACCTTGTTTTGCTGGGTGCATGCCTAGCAGCCACGGCAAGGCGACCTTCTTTTGCTCGATGCATGCCCAGCAGTCACGGCAAGGCGACCTTTTTTGCTGGGAACCTATCTCCACCCATCAGCCCGGGGTGGTTTTAATTACAACAGGATCCTACCTACCCATATAAATGTAGGCTTCAGCCTAGGAGAGGATTCACATTAGGAGAGGATTCCAACAAAAAGATCGCCTTGTCATTGGCTGCTGGGCATTCATGAATTGGCCAAATTATGTGCTCAGTATCTTAGTTTTTTCCCATTTTCTAGAGCAGTAATGCAATTTAAATTTAATTTATTTCATGTTACTTGCTATAGCACTGCAGAATGGACCCTCCAGCACATGAATGAGGAAGCCCCCACCCACGCTGCACATATGAGTGATGGTAAGAGAGCTGAAACATAGGAGAGATTTGCAAATTAGCCTGGAAGTGCACTGGGGGCGTGTCACTGCACTTGGATTTCTTCTTTCACGCCCCCAGTGCACTTCCATTCTAATTTGAATATGGTGTCTACTTTACATTTCTCCTGACTGGCACATTGGATTTCTACAAACAATTATTATTAGGGGACAATGGCCTATACCGTCACACCACTACTTCTATATGTAACAATGTGCTGCCAGGTTCCCATTACACAGAGTAGAGAGTAAATCTAACATTATCCTCCGTCCTCTGTAATATCTGGACATTCCTTGTAGAAGGTCGGGTGATCGCTCACCTGTAATCAGATCGCTGTTCAGCTCCGGCTGACTCCTATTAGGGTCAGGGATTTTCGGGGTCACATTTTGCCCATATTTGGCGTCGCCTCCTGTTGTTTCCTGATAGATATAATATATATAATTACTATGTGGAAGATTTCACTAAATCACCAAATACATAAATCATGAAGGACTAAACCAACATTTACAGATGCACCAATTGTAACGATACAAATCCCGCGCCATCTTCAGACCTTTTCTCAGAAAGTCTCCTCAGATACGGTGGATTAAGATACGTCTATTAATATTGATCCTTACCGGGCGTTCCAATGAGCGTTCTAGTATAGACAGGACTTTTTCGGCCAGTTCTTTAAAGACAGCCAAATCTTCAGTCTGAGATCTTTCTTCAGCCTATAAAGAAGGAAAAATGGAAAGGAGAATTTTGAGATGAGAGCGATAAGAATGGAGGCGGAAATTGTATGTGACATCGGTTCTCTGTCTGCAGATACAATGACTGCATACTGTATTTGGGGACTCGTTGTGTTTTACCGTATTTTTTGGACTATAAGATGCCTTTTTTTCCAAAATTTTTGACCTCCCTTCTAACACTCTCGCACCCCTCCAATCTATCCTAAACTCTGCTGTCTGACTAATCCACCTGTCCCCCCGCTATTCCCTGGCTTTTCCCCTCGCTCCGCCAATCCCTTCACTGGCTCCACATTACCCAGAGACTCCAGTTCAAGACCCTAACCTTGGCATGCAAAGCCACCCACAACCTGTCTCCTCCATATATCTGTGACCTAGTCTCCCGGTACTTACCTGCACGCAACCTCCGATCCTCACAAGATCTTCTTCTCTACTCCCCTCTTATCTCCTCTTCCCACAATCGCATACAAGATTTCTCCCGTGCATCCCCCCTACTCTGGAACTCTCCACCCCAGCATATCAGACAGATTATTAATAATAATAATTGTCTGAATGTAGCTTACCAGGGGGTGGCTGTGGTGGAGTGAGGTCACAGGAAGTAGGGTCACTGCTGCAGGAAGCCAGCAGTAGAAGTGGGGCGCTCCTGCGGGCCAGCGGGGTGTCCAGGAGGTGCGAGGCTGCGGGCCCTGGGCTTCAAGGCAATGTTAGCGGTGATTTAGGAGGGGAGTCCCCGCTCTGCCCATTGAATTTCTGGCGGTGGGCTTCAGGCAAATGGCCGCTGGAGGCAGTGCATGTGCAGATTTAGATCTCGGCTCAATGAGGAGCTGAGATCTCAAACTGCGTATTGGCCATCTCCAGCAGCCTACTTCTTGAAGCCCACTGCAGAGAAATCAATAAGCAGAGCAGGGCCTCCCCTCCTGAATTACCGCTAACATTTCCTTGAAGCCCAGGGCCCGCAGCCTCGTACCTTCTGGACACCCCGCTCCTCCCAGCTTGGAGCCCGCAGCAGCGCCCCACTCCTACTGCCGACTTCCTGCAGCAGCGACTCTGCCTCCTGTGACCTCGTTCCACTGCCACCACCCCCCCTCAGTAAGCAACCGAAAATTCGGACTATAAGACAGACCCCCATTTTATTATAATAAATGTTTTTCCTATTTACCTCCCAAAAAATTTTGGTGCGTCTTATGGTCTGCAAAATACGATATATTAGAAGAAAAAGCTTCTATCCCTCCATTATTATCTGTTAATATTGAGATGTTCTGTGCAGAGTGTCCGCCACTTACCTGGTGTAGTAATGTCCTGATGTTCTGAAGTAAATCCGTCAGATAGTCTGACGTTGGACGACGTTGTCGGTGTTTGGTCAGGCAATCCTTTACTAGCTCCATCACCAGCCGGTGAGTGAAGCTGAGGACGCCATCGGGTGGTAGAAGCACACTGTTAGGACGATTGATCATAAGGATCATCAATAGTGCTTTTACCTGAGGAATGTCCAAAACAATTCCAGCCATAGTGAAAAACTGCAAGTGCTATCAGTCACTATAGAGCCAAGAAAGGCACGGGTGAGCCTATGTGCATTGCATATATAGCGACTGTGAGCAGTGATGTCACCATCACCTGTGATGTCATCACGGAATCTTGTGATAGAATCTTCACGGAGCAGCTCTGCGCAAATAGAATGCGGCCTGGTAATATTTAATGTGAAAACACCATACAATTAACTACCCATGTTATCATGGCCGTTCTATTTTATATCCAATTAGAACACAACCAGGATAAAGGTGTGTTCACAAGTTGGATTTTGGCAGTATTTTTTTTCTACCTCAAAAATCAAAGGAGGCAGGAAAAACGCTGCTTAAAATTCAGGTGTTTTTACTTGTGTTTTTTTTTCCATTCATTTGAATGGGTGAAAAATGCTGCAAAACCTCTGAAAGACTTGACAAGCTGCAGATTTTAAAAAAATGCAAAAAAAACAGCATGTGAATGAGATTTCAAAAATGTCATTCACTAAGATGGTGCTGTAAAACACAGCATTTATTGCTGCAGAAGAAAAAACAGTGAATACACCCTAAAGATATCCTCAGTCATATTATGGGAAATATTGTATATTTCGCATTTATTATCTCACGTGTTTTTCTTCACCATAGAACTTTTAAGGCTGTGTGCCCACTATGCGTTTTTTAGGCGTTTCTGCAGCGTAACTTTCGCTGCGGAAACACTTAAAAAACGCTTGGTGATAGGTCTGCAATGGTCCCCAATGATAATCCGCATGTGCTGTGCACATGCCGCGGAGATTTCCGCTGCGGATTATCATTGCGGAAAAATCCGCAGCACGTCCTTTAATTTTGCAGAGTCGCTGCGATTTAGCCGCCATTGACTTGCATTGGAACGCATAACATCCGCATGACTACAAATACACATGTGGATATTATGCGACTCAATGCGTGGATGGTACCCGGGTCTGGAGATGAAGAGACTCTCCTCCAGACCCGGGTACCATAGTACCTGTAGTTAAAATAGAATTAAAATAAAAAATAAACATATACTTACCTTCTGATGGCCCCTGTCTGCTCCCGGCGGTGCTGCTGGCTCTTCGGCTGCTCGCGGTGGTAAAAGGACCTTCCATGATGCCATTTAGTCATGTGACAGGTCACGTGACCGCTGACATCGGCGGTTGCGTGACCTGTCACATGACTAAATGACGTCATGAAAGGTCCTTTTATAGCACCGTGATCCGCCAAAGACACCGGACGCACCGGAGAAGGAGATCGAGGACCATCGGAAGATGAGTATAATGTTTTTTTTTTATTTTTCACCATTATTATTCTTTTTTTTCATTATTGATGCTGCATTTGCAGCATGGTAACTTGGTCACACTATATAAATCCATGACGGTTGCATGGAATTATATAGTGTGACCAAGTTGTCAAGCACTTTTCCAAGTGATGCTAAAATCACTTGGCAAAGCGCTTGACAACCCAGGGAGATGCAGAAACGCTTAGGAAAAATCCGCAGCATTTCTGCATCGTGGTCATATATCCTAACTCATTGGCGAACCGTTATACAAGGCTATATTCACACTAGACGTTTTTTTAGCGGGCTTTTTTATGCAAATTTTCAGCTGCGTTTTACAGTACCAACAAAGTCTATGAGATTTCCGAAATCTCATGCACAAAGCTTGCTTATTTGTCCTCAGTATTTTGTGCTTTCCATGGCTTTTTGCAATAGAGTATGTCACTTGTTTCAGCGTTTTTCACCCATTAAAAAAAAGGGTGGTGGAAAAAAATGCTGAAAAAAAGCCTAGTGTGAACATTTTGCTGCGTTTTTAGTGAAAAAAGCAAGTATGTGACACACATTTATTCTTGTGATTTTCCCAAGTTTAAACCATCTTGTCTTGGTCACCTGAGATAGCAGCTTGGATTATTACAGTTTAATTAAATTAGTGATGCCTACAAAGTAAACATTGGTTGAGCTAGGTGTGAGATTGAACAACACGTGTGGCCCAGGGAGGTGTGAAAATGAACAATGCCTGAGCAACTCAATGGCAAACCATAATGTGAAAGTAAATAGTGTCCTACAAATTCAATGCACTGCCAGGGTCTTAGATAAACCATTCCAGACCAATTCACCCCCCACCCGCCCCCTGTTACATTTGTAATGTGTACTTTTTCATGAACATATGTCTTGCAATGGTGACCTGTTTTCATGTGTCTATGGTGGAAGCAAAGCTGAACTTTGGGATCCTGAAAAACGCACCAAAAATGCACCAAGAACCACTGCAAAAAAACACACCAAAACCTGCGTTTTTGACGCTACTTCTTTCCTGCCAAGAGATTATGTTTTGCTGCAGAAAAAAACACCTAGTGTGAATATAGCCTAAGACTTACTCTGCCAGCATTAATAGTCAATATTCTGTATAAAAATAGGACTCCAATCCAGGTATTCAGTTTATCATAAACAAGCCTGAGTTAATCTGCCAAATACACATAGTATGCTTTCTCATAGGTGAAATATAAATCCTGTTAAAGGTCCAAGTTGCAGCAGTTAAGTAGAACAAAACAGACCTCTTCATTCTTTGTAGGTGGAAAAACTTTCGAAATTATCAGTGTATCAAGTACTTATACTCCTGACTGTATATAGTATAATTGCCGCACTGCTACATACAGGTGCTTCTCAGAAAATTAGAATATCATCAAAAAGTGAATTTATTTCAGTTCTTAAATCCAAAAAGTGAAACTCATATATTATACAGAGTCATTACAAACAGAGTGATCTGTTTTAAGTGTTTATTTCTGCTAATGTTGATGATTATGGCTTACAGCCAATGAAAACACAAAAGTCACTATCTCAGTAAATTAGAATTAACAAGAAACACCTGCAAAGGCTTCCTAAGCATTTAAAAAGGTCCCTTAGTCTGTTTTAGTAGGCTCCACAATCATGGGCAAGACTGCTGACTTGACAGATGTCCAAAAGGCAGTCATTGACACACTCCTCAAGGAGGGTAAGCCACAAAAGGTCATTGCTAAAGAAGCAGCTGTTCACAGAGTGCTGTATCCGAGCATATTAATGGACGTGGAAGGAAAAAGTGTGGTAGAAAAAGGTGCACAAGCAACCGGGATAACCGCAGCCTTGAAAGGATTGCTAAGAAAAGGCCATTCAAAAATTTGGGGGAGATTCACAAGGAGTGGACTGCTGCTGGAGTCACTACTTCAAGAGCCACCACACACAGACGTATCCAGGACATGGGCTACAAGTGTCGCATTGCTTGTGTCAAGCCCCTCATGACCAATAGACAACGCCAGAAGCGTCTTACCTGGGCCAAAGAGAAAAAGACCTGGACTGATGCTCAGTGGCCCAAGGTGTTGTGTTCAGATGAAAAGTAAATTTTGCATTTCATTAGGAAATCAAGGTCCCAGAGTCTGGAGGAAGAGTGGAGAGGCCACAATCCAAGCTGCTGGAGGTCTGGTGTGAAGTCTCCACAATCAGTGATGGTTTGGGGAGCTATGTCATCTGCTGGTGGAGGTCCACTGTGTTTTATCAAGACCAAAGTCAGCGCAGCCGTCTACCAGGACATTTTACAGCACTTCATGCTTCCCTCTGCCCACAAGCTTTATGGAGATGGAAATGTCATTCTCCAGCAGGACTTGGCCCCTGTCCATACTGCCAAAAGTACCAATACCTGGTTTACACACAACAGTATCACTGTGCTTGATTGGCAGCAAACTCGCCTGACCTTAACCCCATAGAGAATCTATTATAGAGAATCTATGGGGTATTGTCAAGAGGAAGATGAGACCCCAGACCCCACAATACAGATGAGCTGAAGGCTGCTATCAAAGCCACCTGGGCTTCCATAACACCTCAGCAGCGCCACAGGCTGATCGCCTCCATGCCACATTGCCGCATTAATGCAGTAATTGATGCACAAGGAGCCCGACCAAGTATTGAGGGCATTTACTAAACATACATTTCAGTAGGCCAGCTTTTCGGATTTTAAAAACATTTTTCAAGCTGTTGTTATGAAGTATTCTAATTTACTGAGATAATGACTTTTGTGTTTTCATTGGCTGTAAGCCATAATCATCAACATTAACAGAAATAAACACTTAAAATAGATCCCTCTGTGTGTAATGACTCTATATAATAGATCCCTCTGTGTGTAATGACTCTATATAATAGATCCCTCTGTGTGTAATGACTCTATATAATAGATCCCTCTGTGTGTAATGACTCTATATAATAGATCCCTCTGTGTGTAATGACTCTATATAATAGATCCCTCTGTGTGTAATGACTCTATATAATAGATCCCTCTGTGTGTAATGACTCTATATAATAGATCCCTCTGTGTGTAATGACTATATAATAGATCCCTCCGTGTGTAATGACTCTATATAATAGATCCCTCTGTGTAATGACTCTATATAATAGATCACTCTGTGTGTAATGACTCTATATAATATAGGAGTTTCACTTTTTGCATTGAAGAACTGAAATAAACTAACTTTTGATGATATTCTAATTTTGTGAGAAGCACCTGTATATAGTATGAAGCCCCACTGCCCCATATGTGTATGTATAATTTGATGCACATGACTCGCCCCCTGGGCCGTGGGGTACACGGAACCGGGCCTTCTAGTGTACGGTGCTGATGGGGGTAGTAGTGGCAACCCGATCCCGTGGCTCAGGGTGGTCAGACCAAATGGTGGCAGTCTATTTATCAGTGTTTTGAATGTCCGACTACGCCACCAGTGGATTGCGATCAGGGATAACCGCCGCTGCGAGGCAGACTACTGAGGCTGGTGTTGGTGTGCAGCACAGGTGTAGGATAACTCCCCACGGGAAGAGTGTAGCCTCAGGGCAGTGTAGGTGGATGTTGGGGGTGATAGTGCAGGCCGCAATAGTAAGAGTTCAGAGTCCGCTTCAAACAGTTCAGGGTCTTTATTGTAGATATTATTAATGACCCAACAGTACCGGTTAGGAATGGGCCTGGGTGTCTGAGAGAATTCGGGTGAGCCCCACTGGTCAGGGTGAGTGTGTAGGCCTACCGTTTTCTCTATGCTCTTTCTGACTATCCCCCTTTTCGTGGTGTAATAGCCCACGTCCCTGAGCTGGCCGTGTACTTCTCGCCTGTATGGCATGCGACTAGGGCCTTGGGTACCTGTTGCTTGCTCCTCGCTGTACAGGTCCCTCTGTGTGGCGGAGCCTCCAGGCTTCTTAGGCCAAGGGACCTGAAATCCCTCGCAGGTTGGTTCTCTGCTGCTGGGCTTGTAACCCTGACAGCCCCGGACCCCAATGCCCGGTAGATTGGTTCTCTTCCAGGACCGGCTCTCGTCGCCTCTGTCCCTGGCTTGCAGTTTCTCCTCTGCCTCACGGACTCCTCAGCTACAGCTGAACTGTCCCTCCTTCTCTGGGACTAGTCTCACTCCTGAGCTAGGTCTTCCAGTTCTCTCTAACCCTGCCCCCAGTTCCAGCTTTTATAGGGGCAGCCAGCTCCCCCTGCTGGCCTGGGACAGGAGGTGCTGTATGCTAATTGTCCCTAACCAGGGGACCACCCTCTTGCTCTCAGACACAGATTATTGTTTGTGGCATCCAGGCCTGGGGTGACACATTCTCCCCTAGTAAAATGTAGTACTCCGGACTAAACACGAAACACAAATACAGGGTATAAATGACAACATAACATATATACAAGTATATTTTGTCCTTGAGGTCACGGCGCTTCCGTGACCGGGTGTCCATTTCACCCAACAAGGTGAAGTTTTCCACGGTGTGGGGACCTGTTTTCATAAACCCCAATTTCCTGGCCTTGGGCGTGGCGACAAGGCTGAGCTCTCTACTTTGGGCCACAAGGAGGCCACACCAGACAGATTTTTCTTCCGTGGCCATCTTCGAAAGAGGGCACCAAGTGCAACTATCTACAAGATAGTTCCGGTTATTCAGCGTCCATAACCTGTTAGTCCATGAACTAGAAAGACTGGAAAAACATAATTAGCAACCAGGCAACAAACATAAAACATTTACAATATACAGCATTTAGATCTTCCAGCGAGCTGGTATTTGCCCCCTAGTGCTCCGGGTTGACCTGCGTAACCCACTGTCTGGTGGTGGTCTAACCTGACTTTCCCCACTAGCATTCAGGGTACAGCTACTAGCTGGGTTTACAGGCAGTGCAGGCAGCTATCTGCGGGTCCTTTGGCTTACCGCAGGTATGGCAGGCTCACTGTCAGCAGAGGGTTGACTCTCCTGGGCTGCTGGCATGGGTTCTTCTGCCTCTAGGGCTGCTTGGTCTTCTGATTCCTCCTGCTCTCCTGTAGGTTCCTGCTGGGTTGGTTGAAGGAAGTGTAGGACGGGTACCACTATTGCATCATTTATCCGAGTCCAGGACCGGGGGAACTCTCCAAGAACTGTGCTGATCATTTCTTTCTTGTCTTCTGCGGGTTCAAGGTCATCTTGATCTTCTCCTGCACTCTGTAGTTGCTCGGGGCACCTTTTTAGGTGGTGTCTGGAGACGGTGCTAGTGGTTTCTCCTCCAACCTTGGTAATTACACATACCTTCGGGTTGTTGTGGTTGGACTGCAGTACTGTGTACGGGTCGCTCTCCCACTGGTCATCTAGCTTGTGAAGCCTTCTCTTCCGCTTCAGGACCTGCTCACCAGGTTCCAGGGGACCAGCAGGGGCGTGTTGGTTGAAGAGCCTCTCTTGCTTTTCTCTCGCTTGAGCCAGACTCCTCTCCACACTCTCCTGTACCTTCATGTACTGTAGCTGCCGTTCCGTATCCCAGTCCGCGTCTGGGGAGGTGTCCTCGGGGGTCAGGACTCCCATCTCCAGGTCTATCGGCAGCTTACCTGGTCTTGCCCTCATCAGGTAAGCCGGGGTGCAATTTGTAGCATTCACCGGGATATGGTTGTATAAGTCTATCAGGTCTGGCAGCTTCTCCGGCCACAGGCTGCGTTCTTCCAGGGGCAACGTTTTGAGGAGATCAATGACGATATTATTCATTTTCTCACACAGCCCGTTGGTTTGTGGGTGGTAAGACTTTGTCCGAATCTTCTTACAGCCGTAGAGGTTGCAGAACTCCTGGAAGATTTCAGCCTCAAACGCTGGACCTTAATCTGTCAAGACCTGTTCCGGATACCCGTGTGGATGGCAGAAGTGTTGTTGGAAGGCTCTGGCCGCTGTTTGGGCTGTCAAGTCTTTAACAGGAACCACCAGCAGGAACCGGGAATAGTGGTCCACTATTGTCAGGGCATAGACGTAGCCCGACCGGCTTGGAGCCAGTTTCACATGGTCCAGAGCTACCAGCTCAAGAGGCTGCCTGGTGACGATGGGCATCAAGGGCGTCTTCTGGCTGGTACCGCCTTCCTTCTGAGGTTACATGGGCCACAGTCCCTGCACCACTTCTCTATGGCCCCTCTCATTCCGACCCAGTAGAACCGCTCTCTCAGTAGGAACTCCAGTTTCTTCCACCCGAAGTGTCCCGCTCTGTTATGGTAGGCCTCCAGTACCATTGCTGCATCTCGTCTCGGGACCACTACCTGCCAGGTCAGCTCGTGCGTCCGGTGGTTGACAAGCCTTCTGCACAGCTTACCTTCGTAGAGGAATAGCCTGCTTTTCTCCTTCCATAACTGCTTGGCTTCCTCTGGAGCGTCCGAGCCAGGGCTAGCGTCTGCCTGGGTCAAGAGGTCTTTCACCAGGCGAATTGCAGGGTCACTATCTTGCGTTTCAGCCCAGCCGTGGTGAGGTAAGGAATTGAACATGACAGTGGTCAAGTCTTTGTCTCTTACAAGGTGGGAGTACTGAGTGGCCCCGTACCGGTGGAATGCAGGGAGCTCTATTTCCTCCAACTCGTCTGGATCTTCTCCCTCATCGGGCAAGTGGGGCATTCTCGATAGGGCATCTGCATTGGCATTGGCTCGGCCTGCCCGGTACTTGATGGTGAAGTCATAGTTTGCTAGCCGGGCCATCCACCGCTGCTCTAGGGCACCAAGTCTCGCATTGTCCAGATGTGTCTACGGATTGTTGTCCGTGTACACAGTGAACTTCACAGAGGCCACGTAATGCTTGAAACGTTCTGTTACGGCCCACACCACTGCCAAGGACTCCAGCTTAAAGGAGCTGTAATTCTCCGGGTTTCTCTCGGTGGGCCTCAGCTTCCGGATGGCGTACGCGATCACCCTTTCTCTGCCCTGTTGGTTCTGTGACAGTACGGCTCCCAGCCCCACATTACTGGCGTCTGTGTGGAGGATAAAAGGCTGGCCATAATCAGGGTAGGCCAGGTTCTCATCCCCCGTGAGGGCCATCTTCAGCTGGCGGAAGGACTCCTCTTCCGGCTTGTCCCACTTGAAGGGTGGCTTTTGGCTTCTGGTCTTAGATTGTCCTATAAGGAGGTCCTGCATAGGGGCTGCCATCTTGGTGAACCTGGGGATGAACCTTCGGTAGTAGCCTACCAACCCGAGGAACTGCCTCACTTCTTTTATGTTAGAGGGGCTTGGCCAGTTCTTTATTGCCGTGATTTTGTCAGGGTCGGGGGCTACTCCTTCTGCACTCACCACGTGTCCCAGGTACTGTACCTTCGGCTTTAACAGATGGCACTTGGAGGGTTTCACTTTCATGCCAAAGCCTGCCAGGGCCTCGAACACCTCGGCCAGGTGCTTTAGATGGTCCTCGTAAGTCTTCGAATAGACAATCACGTCGTCCAGGTAAAGTAGGACCGTCTCAAAGTTTCGGTGCCCTAGACAGCATTCCATCAGCCTCTGGAAGGTCCCGGGTGCGTTGCAGAGCCCGAACGGCATATAGTTGAATTCACTTAATCCCATCAGGGTGGTGAAGGCGGTCTTCTCCTTATCAGCCTCTGCCACAGGAACCTGCCAGTACCCACTAGTAAGGTCCAAAGTAGAGAAGAAATTAGCTGATTTTAGTGCGGCCAAAGACTCCTCTATTCTAGGCAACGGGTATTTATCTTTATGGGTGATACGATTGACTTCTCTATAGTCCACGCACATTCTCATAGTACCGTCTTTCTTTTTTACCAGAACCAAGGGGGCTGCCCAGGGGCTACAACTGTCTCTATTGACCCTGGCTTCCTTCATTTCTCTCAGAATGCCCTTTGCGTTCTGATAGTGTGCGGGGTGGTACAGGTCTGTATCTTTCAGCAATTGGTGGGTGGCTCCCCGTGGGGATGTGGTGTTCTACTCCTTTCACTCTGCCGAAGTCTAGCGGGTGCTTACTAAAGATTCTCTCGTACTCTTGAACCACCCGGTAGAGTCCTTGTTTTTGGTGCAAGGGAGTGGAGTCAGCACCCACGTGGAGTTTCTGGCACCAGTCCTCCTTGGGTTTCTGGGAACCATTACCCTCCGCCTGGGGAGATGGAGGCAAGGGTTCCACGGCCCTGACAGCATTGTGTTCAACAGTATACAATTTGGCTAGTGTAGCGTACCGGGGCAAATGTACTTCCCTTTCCCCAATGTTTAAGATCCGGACGGGCACCCTTCCATGGCGGACATAGACCACCCCCCGGGCTGTCAAAATGGTGGGCCTGCTGTCTGAGTACACGGGTTCTACCATGGCTTGGTAGTCTCTCCCTCTTAACCCGATTGCAGTCCGACACCAGATCATTTCACTTTTGGGGGGCATAGCAATGGGGAACGAGTCGCTCATCCTCACGCTACCGATCTCACCACCAGACAGTTCTACCTGTTGCCATCTCATCAGGGCTCTTATCTCCTTCTGGAGGACCCTCTGTTGGCTGGAGCTCGCATTCATCGCCACCTGCTGAAAAATTACAATTACTTCTGAAAGACAATTTTCAATCACATTAGTACCCAAGGTTATTTTAGGGTGACTTTCTCGATGGTCAATGTCCACAATGATCACTCCCTGTGCCGGCAGTTCAACTTTACCAATCTTAATGGTCATCTCTCTGAACCCCACCTGCGGCACGGGTTGACCATTGCTGGCGATGATGCTCAAGTCATCGTCTGGATAACGAGTTATATCAGTGTCACTCCAGTACTGCTTGAAAAGTACATAGGGGATGGTAGTCACTTGGGACCCGGTGTCCAGCAGTGCACTCATGGGGATACCGTCCAGCACTACGGGTAAAACCGGGCGTCCCCCTACGTACTTATCACGCCAATTAGATGGGCCTGATGACCTTATGCCTGGGGGTTGGCCCTTTGCCCCAGGTCGGACCCATTTAAAGTACAGTACCTGGCTACGTGTCCCGGCTGGCTGCAACGGCGGCAAATCGGCTGTCCATCCTCAGTGTAATGATCGGCGGGCCTCCCTCTGAATGACGGGATCCTCCTCCGTCGACGCCACGGGACATCCTCCGGACTGGAAGCCAGCTTGATTGGTCCTGACAGGTCCATCTGTAACGACTGTACGGTCCTGGTCAATGCAGCAACACTCTTTGTTAGTTCTTGGACCTGATGGTGGAGGTTTGCAGGCGGGGATGGATTTAGGGCCTGCGCATCAGCCCCCACAAGGTTTGCGGGATAGGGCGCCGCCCCCTGGTGGTAAGGGATGGCAGGGCGCCGGGAAGCTACAGCGCCACCCGGTGCAGGTTCTCGGAGCACCCGGATGGCCCTATCTTTGAACTGTGCAAAAGTCAAATCGGGGTTCTGTAGGGCCATGAGGCGCAGCTGGGTTCTGTGGGCGCTGGACAGCAGACCTTCTATGAACTGGTCAGTCAATAGTTTATCTGTATCCTGCACGCTGCCAGGGTCAGCTTGCTTAATTGCCCCTAAGGCTTCCTGTAAATTTAGGGCATAATCTCGGATGCTATCTTGAGCTCGCTGCTTACATCCATAGAACCGCATTTTGATTTCTGCTGAGGTACGGGTATCAAAGGTGTCCCGTAGACGGGTCAGAACCCCCCTTACAGTCCTTTTCTCCTCAGCTGTCCAAGACTTTACCTCCCGCTGGGCCGCACCAGTTAACTGCCCTATCAGTATGCTTACCTTCTGTTCTTCTGTCAGGGGATAAACTTTGAACAGTCTATACAGCCTTTCTTTAAAGTCGCCCAAGGTATGCGACTCGCCGGCATACTGGGCATCCAGGCCGCTCCGGGGATATAGGCAGGGGTGGATTAAGAGTAGCAAGGGCCCCGGGCAGTTTAGAAGGCGCGGGCCCCCTCCACACACCTGATTTATCACGTGACATGTCACATGATCCCCTGTGATAGATCATGTGATAGTTCACAGGAAATTTATTTGGCATAATATTAATTGTGCTGCCTCATCTGAGAGCAGCACAATATTGGGGCAGATACCCTGATTCCAGCGATGTGTCACTTTTTCAGCTGCTTGTTGTCATTTTGAGAAAATCACCGTTTTATCTGCTGCAGATCTAGCAGCTCTCTGAATGCTGCGCTCTGTATAGCCCCACCCACACCACTGATTGGCAGCTTTCTGCCCATGCTCAGTGTACACAGAAATCTACTGATCAGTGATGGGGGTGGGGTCCTACAGAACTTACTAGTCATCTAGTGATAATTACCTTCTGACAAATCAATGATTTTATCAAAACAACACTAAGCAGCCCAGTAAGTGACACATTACTGGAATCAGTGCCTCTAACCCTACATTATGCTGCTCTCAGATTAGGTGGCAAAAACCTCATGACAGATTCCCTTTAAAGGAGCTGTAAAGACAAAAAAGTTTGTATTAAAAAAAATACAAGCCATTTGTTAAATTAACTTTTTTTTATTGTTAATTCACATTAGACTGTATCTTCAACACTTTTGTCAGCAGGTCTTATTACAGACTCTGAATAGGGCAGCTCTCTCCCTCTCCCTCAGCAGAAAGTCACAGCATGGTTAAAAAACGGGATCTTTTATGATTTTCTCATAATAAATAAAAAAGGACATGCAAGTCCTCCAAACTATTTTCCGTTTCTCTATAGGGAAGGTCCTAAATCTTTCTTGTTCTTTAGTTGATCACATGTCAAAAATGCAAAGCATTTACTATGAACTCGCCTAAAAAAATATACACTTGGAGAGTAATATCATCATTTGCATGTAAATATTCCTTGACTCTAAGGGCTCGCTCACACTGTCGTATAACACGGCCGAATGCTATGTGATGTTTTATCGGATAGGACTCGGCCCTATGTTATACTATGGGACAGTGCGATTATTGGCATGAGAAAATAATCTCATTCGATATTCGGACCATGTGCACCCATACAAGTCTATGGGTGCACGTAAAACATTGGACTGCACTCGGATGTCATCCAAGTGCAGTCCGATGAACACTCACAGAGACTATGGAGAAGATGGAGAAATTAAGTTCTCCATCTTCTCCATATCTGTGCTGCGAGAGAATCGGATCACACTCAGTTGAAGCTCTGACAGAGTTTGAGCCCAGTGTCATTAGCATAATTGGCCCTATTCTCTTGCATGAGAGAATATATGGCTTAGTGAGTGGACCCTAAAACTGAATAGTAGTGACGGACAGGCACCTCACAAGCGGGATCCATGTAGCTCTCAGATGTTATGTAGGTAGGGCTTCATTCCATGGGGTAGGGTTTAATTTCAAGGTATATAAAAAAAATGGACTTCAAATGAAAATTAAATGAACACATAAAGCACTAATTGAATTATTTTTTTCGTATTTATGTTTGCAGCCCCTTTAAAAACCCTTTGAGGACCAAGGCACATATATGTCCCATAGTTTTAAACTGGAAAAAAATTTGATTGAATAAAATTTAAGGTCCTCAAAGGTTTAAGTAGGTCATAAATTCATATGAATACTTGCTCATACAATTGCACATGCCAAAAGATGAAGAAGAACAGAATCAAAAATATGACATTAAGTGGAGCACTTACAGGTATTCAAGGTGAAAGAGACCAGCAAAGGCATCGTCTCGAATGACAGTAAATGAGTTAGAATTCAGCAAGCTGAAAATGAAGACAGCAGGTTAGAAGCGAACCAGACTTTATGGTGCTCAGAATTAGTCAAGCAGAATTTATTGACTGCTCTTGCAAAGCACTGAGACTCCCGCTGTGTATAGATGGCGCCGTGCGGCCTTCCGCTGTGTATAGATGGCGCCGTGCGGCCTCCCGCTGTGTATAGATGGCGCCGTGCGGCCTCCCGCTGTGTATAGATGGCACCGTATAGATGGCTACGTGCGGCCTCCTGCTGAGTATACGTGTATAGATGGCTATGTGCGGCCTCCTGCTGAGTATAGATGCCTCACGGCGCTCCCCCCAGAGACAGCAGGAGGCCGCACAGCGCCATCTATACTCAGCGGGAGACCGCACGTAGCCATCTATACACAGCAGGAGGCCGCACGGCGACATCTATACTCAGCGGGGGGCCGCACGTAGCCATCTATACACAGCGGGGGGCGCACTTAGCCATCTATACACAGCGGGGGGCCGCACGGCGCCGTCTATAATGCACGGAGCCCCACCAGAGACATCAGGAGGCCGCACGGCGCCAACTATACTCAGCAGGAGGCCGCATGCAGTCATACACACACACAAACATATACAGACACGCATAAACACATTTGAAACACAAAAATACATACAAACAGACATCACACAATGACATCTGCCCACACACACACACACAAACAGACAGACATCACACACACACACCTGCCCACACACACACACACCTGCCCACACACACACACCTGCCCACATACACATCTGTGTGTGTGTATGTATTGTGTGTGTGTGTGTATAATGTGTGTGTATGTATACTGTGTGTGTATGTATAGTGTGTGTGTGTGTGTATAATGTGTGTGTATGTATAGTGCGTGTGTATGTATAGTGTGTGTGTGTGTGTGTGTGTGTATAATTTGTGTGTGTGTATTTTTTTTTTAAGTTAAAAACAAGTAAAATGCTTGTGGCATCAATATCAAGACTCCAGATATAAGGGCCTATTCACACTGAATTTTGCAATGCATTCATCTCCTCTTTCCAGGCTTCTATCTAAATCCCTGAAAATTGGCATTCAGATGTGCCTTGACATAGCCATTGATTTGAACAAAGGCAAACCAAGGCTAAAGTCTGAATCTTTAGGCTCCATTTTCTCTGCTTTCAGATGTCTCATTTCAGACAGCACAATCCTGAATTTCAGGGATTCAGTTGTAAGCCTTGTGTAAAGACCTGAATGCAGCGCTGAATGTAGTGTGAATAGGTCCTTACATCCTACACCACCTCAGGGGATTGTTGTTATGGAGTATTGCCCCTGGGTGGCCGCAGTTATGACCACCACCAGGGCTCGCGGTCACCCACCCTAACTTTGGTATTCTGGGGAGCTGGTATAATGAATATCTGAGAAGAGCCCTAGAGAAGCAAGAACATTGGACAACCAAGAGGTGGTGGCCTCAAGTCAGGTGTAGTGTTCAAAAGGGCAAGACTTTCTAACCTGCCCCCCCCCCACACACACACACATATACACACACCTGCCCACACAGACACACACACACACCTGCCCACACACACACACACACACACACACACACACCTGCCCACACACACACACACACACCTGCCCACACACACTCACATATACACACACACACACACCTGCCCACACACACACACACATATACACACACACACTTGCCCACACAGACACACACACACCTGCCCACACACACACACACACACACACACCTGCCCACACACACACACACATACACCTGCCCACACACACACACACATACACACACACACACACCTGCCCACACACACACACACACACACACCTGCCCACATAGACACACACACACCTGCCCACACAGACACACACACACCTGCCCACACACACACACACACCTGCCCACACACATACACACCTGCCCACACACACACACACACCTGCCCACACACACACACACACCTGCCCACACACAAACATACCTGCCCACACACAAACACACCTGCCCACACACACACACCTGCCCACACACACACACACCTGCCCACACACATACACACCTGCCCACACACACACAAACACCTGCCCACACACACACACACCTGCCCACACACACACACACACCTGCCCACACACACATCTGCTCACTTAGACACCTGCCCGCAAACACACACACACACCCATATACACACACCTGACCACACACACACCTGCCCCCCCCACACACACACACATATACACACACACATATACACACACACCTGCCCACACAGACACACACACATATACACACACACACACATATACACACACACACACACCTGCCCACACAGACACCTGCCCCCACAGACACCTGCCCACAAACACACACACACCTGCCCACACACACATCTGCCCACACACACACACACTCACAATCCCCCGGCTCAATTCCTCCTGCCTGCTCTCTCTCTTTTCCGGTGCAGCACTGCAGGCCGGGGCGCACTGTGTGACGTCACAGCTAGGAGACACAGCCGCGCACAGGGCCATGTCTCCTAGCAGTGATGCGGCCGGGCCAGCACAGGGAAGTTAACTGCTGCAGTGCTGGCCCGGCGGATGAAGAAGTAGCGGCGGCCGCTGCTGGGGGAGCGGTCCGGGCCCCCCCCTCCCGCCACTGCTACCGCTATGTGCCGCGGCGGCCCGCACATATAATGAGGGCAATCCGGATTGCCCTCATTATAATCCGCCTATGGATATAGGGCATGGAAAACGGCATCACAGCTGCAGCGGCTACGCTGGTGGTAGAGGGTCCCTCCGCGTCCGACATCTTCCTCCCCCCTAGTTAACTGTGGCCTACCTTCTGGCGATCCTCTTCTGTAGGCCGCGGCTCCGCTCGCGATGCTCTGGGCGAGGACCTTGCTTTGCTCGGTGATGACGTCGGCATCCGCTGGATCTCCTTCCAGGACCTTGAGCAGCGTCTCAGCGTAGGCGTGGCGTCCCGAAGATGGCGCCCGATGGCAGGAAACGCTCCGATTGGCGGGAAATGGCCCTGAATGGAGGGAAACTTCACTCAGATATGTATAGAGTCTTTTCCAGGCACGCAATACCCGTTTGTTGCGGGTTGGTCACAATTCTGCCGACTACGCCAAAGCTGACTCGCCCCCTGGGCCGTGGGGTACCCGGAACCGGGCCTTCTAGTGTACGGTGCTGATGGGGGTAGTAGTGGCAACCCGATCCCGTGGCTCAGGGTGGTCAGACCAAATGGTGGCAGTCTATTTATCAGTGTTTTGAATGTCCGACTACGCCACCCGTGGATTGCGATTGGAGATAACCGCTGCTGCAAGGCAGACCGCTGAGGCTGGTGTTGGTGTGCAGCACAGGGGTAGGATAATTCCCCACGGGAAGAGTGTAGCCTCAGGGCAGTGTAGGTGGATGTTGGGGGTGATAGTGCAGGCCGCAATAGTAATAGTTCAGAGTCTGCTTCAAACAGTTCAGGGTCTTTATTGTAGATATTATTAATGACCCAACAGTACCGGTTAGGAATGGGCCTGGGTGTCTGAGAGCATTCGGGCGAGCCCCACTGGTCAGGGTGAGTGTGTAGGCCTACCGTTCTCTCTATGCTCTTTCTGACTATCCCCCTTTTCGTGGTGTAATAGCCCACGTCCCTGAGCTGGCCGTGTACTTCTCTCCTGTATGGCTTGCGACTCAGGCCTTGGGTACCTGTTGCTTGCTCCTCGATGTACTGGTCCCTCTGTGTGGCGGAGCCTCCAGGCTTCTTAGGCCAAGGGACCTGAAATCCCTCGCAGGTTGGTTCTCTGCTGCTGGGCTTGTAACCCTGACAGCCTCGGACCCCAATGTCCGGTAGATTGGTTCTCTGCCAGGACCGGCTCTCGTCGCCTCTGTCCCTGGCTTGCAGTTTCTCCTGTGCCTCACGGACTCCTCAGCTACAGCTGAACTGTCCCTCCTTCTCTGGGACTAGTCTCACTCCTGAGCTAGGTCGTCCAGTTTTCTCTAACCCTGCCCCCAGTTCCAGCTTTTATAGGGGCAGCCAGCTCCCCCTGCTGGCCTGGGACAGGAGGTGCTGTATGCTAATAGTCCCTAACCAGGGGACCTCCCTCCTGCTTTCAGAAACAGATTATTGTTTGTGGCATCCAGGCCTGGGGTGACACACACACACTGCTCTATATTTAGTATGATGCCCCCACTCCTCCATATATATAGCATGATGGTCCCACTGCTCCATATACAGGTGCATCTCACTAAATTAGAATATCATCAAAAAGTTAAATTATTTCAGTTCTTCAATACAAAAAGCTGTCTTTCAGCTCATCTGCATTGTTGGGTCTGGTGTCTCTCATCTACCTCTTGACAATACCCCATAGATTCTCTATAATAGATTCTCTATGGGGTTAAGGTCAGGCGAGTTTGCTGCCAATCAAGCACAGTGATACTGTTGTGTGTAAACCAGGTATTGGTACTTTTGGCCGTGTGGACAGGGGCCAAGTCCTGTTGGAGAATGACATTTCCATCTCCAAAAAGCTTGTGGGCAGAGGCAAGCATGAAGTGCTGTAAAATGTCCTGGTAGCCGGCTGTGCTGACTTTGGTCTTGATAAAACACAGTGGACCTACACCAGCAGATGACATGGCCCCCCAAACCATCACTGATTGTGGAGCCTTCACACTAGACCTCAAGCAGCTTGGATTGTGGACTCTCCACTCTTCCTCCAGACTCTGGGACCTTGATTTCCAAATGAAAATTGGAACTCTAGGACCTTGTGGAGTGTGTCAATGACTGCCTTCTGGACATCTGTCAAGTCAGCAGTCTTCCTCATGATTGTGGAGCATACTGAAACAGTATTGAAGAACTGGAATCAATTAACTTTTTGAAGATATTCTAATTTAGTGAGATGCACCTGTATATACTATGATGGTCCCACTGCCCCACATACATATAGTATAATGGCCCCACTACTCCATATGTAGTATGATGGACCCACTACTCCAGATATATAGTAGGATGGCTCCACTGCCCAATCATTTAAAAAAAAAAATAACGTTTATTCTCACTTAATCCTGATTCCCTACATCACGGCCTCTGTCTCCTCTTCCATGGCGGGACTGCAGAGCAGAGCGATGCAATGATGTCACCGAGCCACCTGCGTGAGTATGCTGACATCTCGTTAACCGCAGGCCTATGGCGATCTGTGGCATATGAAAGAGATAGTGATAGGGCAGGGAGCTTGTGTCTCACTACTTTATCATGCGACGCCTCTGCATAAGAGACATTAGGGCTACATTAGCTACGTCACAGAAGACACTGGAGCTGGAGTATATAGAATAGGAGACACTGGGGCTGACGTATATTCATCACAGGATACATTGGGGCTAGAGCATATACATCACAGAAGAAGCTGGAGTATATAGAATAGGAGACACTGGGGCTGGAGTATATAGAATAGGAGACACTGGGGCTGGCGTATATTCATCACAGGATACATTGGGGCTAGAGCATATACATCACAGAAGAAGCTGGAGTATATAGAATAGGAGACACTGGGGCTGGAGTACATAGAATAGGAGACACTGGGGCTGGCGCATATACAGTTCTGCTCAAAAGTTTACATACCCCGGCAGAATTTTTCCTTTCTTGGCCTTGTTTCAGAGAAAATGAATGATAACAAAAACACTTTTTCTCCACTCATGGTTATTGGTTGGGGGAAGCCATTTACTGTCACATTTCTGTGTTTTCTCTTTTTAAATCTTAATGACAACTAGTGATGAGCGAGCATGCTCGCTACTGCTCGGTGCTCGCCCGAGTATCTCACTGCTCGAGATGCTCTGCGCTCACCGAGTATTTCCGGGTTGGTCGGGCGGGAAGTCGGGTCCCCTCCCTGCATGTTTGGCGCTCTTTACAGAGCCAATGAACATACAGTGATTGCCTGCCATGCACTGTAATGCCATAGCCTAGCCATGTTGGTTGTGGGCATTACAGTGATTGGCTGGCTGCACAGCGTCATCAGGTCTATATCAGACCTGGCACCGCCATGCTCATCACAGTCACTCTGGATCAGACAGTGTAGGGAGAGCTGCTGCTGCGTTAGGGAGAGATTTGATCGTGCATTAGGTAGTGTAGTGAGAAAAACCGCACATTACACATATCCATCTCAACAAACAGTCCTTCTGAGGACTAATCCATCTGCAGAGATATCAGGCAGGCAGTGTATATAGGCAGGCAGGCAGGGTATATAGCAGACTGCAGTGCATATAGCACAAGAGGCTCCATTCCAATTCTGCCTTCTGCTGCTGTTAGATATTTCTATACAAAGGCCCAGGTCTCAGGGGCGAGGAATACTTTTCTTTGGATCTTAATCCTCATTATTTGCTTATAAAGCAATCCAGAGAACACAGTTTTTCTGCGCCATTTGCTTGTTGGCACTGCAGAATACAGCCAGGTCCTTTCCATATTAGAGCGCTAGAAATCCAGCTATTTAAAACTGTGTTTTCTCCGTCACACGGATCACATATACGTTGTCAGAAAATACTGCCATTTCTGGCCTCCATTTTTTCAGTGTGTCAGTGAAGCAATTCACAGCAGTTTGCTGTTCACACTACTTACCTACAGGCCAGGAATTTAAAACTCTGTTTTCTCCATCACACCGATCACATATAACTTCGCTTCAAACTCAGTCATTTGTAGTGAGCGTGGAAGATACTATCCTCCATTTAAAATGGGCAAGGCACGTGGCAAGGGACGGGGAACTGGACGTGATGGTAATGGTGCATGCAGAGGCCGAGGACAAGGCCGTGGGCAAGCCGAAATTGTGCCACAGCAAACACCCACATCTTCTCGCCTGACCTTCCTGTCCCAATTTCTAGGGGACCGCAGCACACCACTATTGAACCCAGATCAGTGTCAAAAGGTTGTTGGTTGGATAGCGGATAATGCTTCCAGTCACTTAGCCACCACCACCACCACCCTGTCTTCTACACGGTCAAGTCTCAGTAGCCATGAGTCTGGACCTCATATTCCTCACCCTGATCCTCCTTCCTCCCACCATGCTGAGTACCCAGAGACAACTGATCCCACACTTGGACAATCTGAAGAGCTGTTCACTTTTCCATTTATAGATTCGGGCCTCTCGCCCGGTCCACTTGAAGCGGGGCAAGAGGAGATCACGTGTAGCGATGCCCAAATATTTGAGCAGCCACGGTCACATGAAGGCGACGGTGGGAAACTGTCACAAGAGGTGGACGATGATTAGACACAATTGGCAGAAAGTCAGGAATAGTACCAGGGTGCAGAAGTGGGTGACTAGGTGGTGGATGATATAGTAACTGACCCAACCTGGCAGGAGGACATGCAGAGCAAGGACAGCAGCACACAGGGGGAGGGAGGCAGAGCACCCCAACAGGCAGGAAGAAGCAGTGTGGTGGCCGCAGACAGAAGGCAGGCTACCGTTTCCCGTAACACCAACACGAAGGAAGTTGCCACTACAACTGTTAGGTCTTCCCGAGTCTGGTTGTTTTTTAAAGACTCTGCCGATAACTCCAAAAAGGCCATTTGCATCACGAGCCAGACCAGCATCAGCAGGGGTGGCAAAACGACCAGCCTGACCACCACCAGCATGATCAGGCACATGGCAGCAAATCACTCGACTTTGTGGGCCGAACACCAGGGTCCAGGAACAGTGTCTACAGGTGGCACCATTGCTTCTTCTGCTGTTGTGCATGCAAGTCAATCCCCTGTCCATAGTGCATGCAAAGATGCCTCCTGCCCTGCACCTGTCATTGCACACTCTCAAGTAGCAGCATCAGGAAGCACGTCCATGTCCTTCTCCCAGCACAGCGTTCAGTTGTTCATACTCCAGTCCTTGGAATGCAAGCGCAAATATGCAGCCAACGTCCCACAGGCCACACTACTAAATTCTCACAATTCACGACTGCTTGGCTCGAAATGTTGCCTTTTAGGCTTGTGGAGACAGAAGCATTCCGCAACCTGATGGCGGCGGCCGTCCCTCGGTACTCTGTCCCCAGCCGCCACTATTTCTCCCAGTGTGCCGTCCCCACATTACACAAGCACGTGTCCCAAAACATTAGCCGTGCCCTCAACAACGCAGTTACCGGTAAAGTCCACCTAACCACGGACACGTGGACAAGTGCTTGTGGGCAGGGACGGTACATCTCGCTGATGGCACACTGGGTTAACATAGTGGAAGCCGGGACCCAGTCGGACCTTGGGACGGAACACGTCCTCCCGACGCCAAAGATTGCAGGCCCTAGGTCAATCAGGGTTGTCCCCACGGTCTACAGCTCCTGAACCTCATGCTCCTCAGCCTCCTCCTCCTCCTCGGCCTCTATCTCCGAAATGACCACATCAGTCACAAGCTGGAAGCACTGCAGCACTGCCTCGGCCAAGCGGCAACAGGCTGTGCTGAAGCTAATATGCTTAGGTGAAAAAACACACAATGCTGAAGAGTTATGGCCAGCTCTGAAAGAGCAGGCAGATCTGTGGCTCAAACCGCTGAACCTACAGCCAGGCATGGTCGTGTGTGACAATGGCCGGAACCTGGTGGCGGCTCTGAGGCGAGGCGAGCTCACACACGTACCATGCCTGGCCCATGTGCTTAACCTCGTGGTTCAGCGGTTACTCAAATCCTACCCGGAGCTGCCGGATCTGCTTGTTAAAGTATGCCGCCTGTGTGCCCATTTTAGAAAGTCAGCTACAGCTTCCGCCGCCCTTGCAGTGTTTCAGCAGCGTTTGCAGCTTCTGGCTCACAGACTGGTGTGTGATGTCACCACACGTTGGAACTCTACATTGCAGATGTTGGGAAGGATTTGTGAGCAGAAGAGGGCAGTTGTTGAGTACCAGCATCAAAAAGGCTATCGGTATTCAGTTCAGACTCCACACATAAGACCTCAGTAGTGGACGTGGATGTCAGACATATGTACCATCCTCCAAAACTTTGCGGACTCCACCAAGATGGTGAGCGGCGATGACGCCATAATTAGCGTCACCATCCCGCTTCTCTGTCTTCTGAAAAGCTCTTTGCTCACAATCAAAGATGATGCATTGCAGGCTCAGCACGATAAGATGGAGCAATTAACCATACAGGGTGATTACACACAGCCAAGCCTCATCTCATCCCAACGTGGATTGGGTGACAATGAGGAAGAGGAGGAGGAGGAAGGACTGGAACTAGTTTCATGCACTATAGACGGTGCTATCTGCACAGCTGTCATACCGTCTGTTCAGCGTGGATGGCCAGAGGACAGAGAGGAGGAGGAGGAGAGCATGGTCAGTCATCCTCTTGGTGAGGACACGGAAGTCTTGCCTGTTAGTAGTCTGGCACGCATGGCTGAGTTTATGTTATGCTGCCTTTCCCATGACCCTCGCATTCTCAAAATTTTAGGTCATTACTGGTTGGTGACACTTCTAGACCCACTCTACAAGGAGAACTTTATATCTCTTATTCCTGAGGCGGACAGGTGTACAAAAATGAGGCAGTACCAGAAGGCCCTTGTTGCGGAACTATTAAAAAAATTCCCATCTAAAAACGCTGGAGGCAGAGGGCACACTTCGTTCGACAACCAAGGCCCCCACTCTGTCACTTCTTCTCTCTGACTGAACACTGTTCTAAGATGGTGCCCTCTAGAACATGAGCCCAGGTGACCAGCAAACAATGGGCTCCTATCTACGCTCAGGAACCAACCCCTATCTGCTCCTACATCACTGGGTATTCCTACCCCCTCCCCACTCCAGCCAGGGACATGGTCTGTCGTGCCTGCATTTCTGTCTAATGGGAGCACCGTTGAGCTGTCCCTCGGAAATGGGGTGAGTGTGCTGTATGCAGCTAACTGAACCCTGGTCCATACTCCATCCTTACCCGGGAGTGGAATATCACACCTCTGGCAGAGATGCAATACCCCTGTAGCGGCCGAGCCCTCGGGGCGCTACATTTTTATGATGCCCGAAAAAAAAAATTTTTATACAGTATGTTCATGTATACCCCCCAGGAGTAAATGTTTGTCAGCCCATACACTTAGTGCATGGCATTACAAGTATAGGAGGCCCGCTCCTTTCTAATGGTAAAAAAAATTTATGATGCGCTCCTCCACGTCTCTTCCAAGGGCCATTGAAGTGCCTCCAAATTTTTGGCAGCCCTTGCAGTCACTGCATAGTCCAACACTATGGGAGACTCTCTCCTTTCTAATGGGAATTTGTCATTACTGTGGCCTGGTCTATGTGTCTTTAAATTCTTAGTGGGTTTTTCCTAAACTTGGTCAGCCGTTGGACTCACTGCATACCCTATAACTGTATAGCAGACCCTCTCCTTTCTAATGGGAACATGTCATATCTTGTTACTGTGGCCCTGCTCTGTGTGTCTTTAAATTCTTAGTGGGGATTTTCCTAAAATCTGTCAGCCGTTGGACTCACTGCATACCCTATAACAGTATAGCCGACCCTAGAATTTCTAATGGGAATTTGTCGTTACTGTGACCCTGCTCTATGTGTCTTTAAATTCTTAGTCGTTTTTTTCCTAAAATTGGTCAGCCGTTGGACTCACTGCATACCATATAACTGTATAGCAGATCCTGTCCTTTCTAATGGGAGCATGTCGTACCTTGTTACTGTGGCCCTGCTCTGTGTGTCTTTAAATTCTTATTGAGGTTTTTCATTAAAATTTGTCAGCCGTTGGATTCACTGCATACCCTATAACTGTATAGCAGACCCTCTACTTTCTAATGGGAACATGTCGTACCTTGTTACTGTGGCCCTGCTCTGTGTGTCCTTAAATTCTTAGTGGGGTTTTTCCTAAAATTTGTCAGCCGTTGGATTCACTGCATACCATATAACTGTATAGCAGACCCTCTCCTTTCTAACGGGAACATGTCGTACCTTGTTACTGTGGCCATGCTCTTTGTGTCTTTAAATTGTTAGTGTTTTTTTTTCAAAAATTTTGGCCACCCTTGCAGTCACAGCATGGGCATTACCACTATAGAAGACCCGCTCCTTTATAATGGGAACATTTTTTTTACTGAGACCCTCCTCTATGTCTCTTCAAAGGGGTATTAGGTTGCGTCCAAATTTTTGACAACCCTTGCAGTCACTGGATGCGCAATAACAGTATAGGAAACCCACTTGTTAATAATGGGAACAACAAAGCATAGCCCTCTGATGGCTCTCTAACAATAGCTAGGGCCGACTGCTGGCCTTTTAAGAATAGTAAGGGCCGTCTGATGTCCCTATAAAAATAGGCTTTATGACTTTCAGAGTCCCTCCATCATAAATAAAACAGGATGTGTCTGATGACACCACATTGCCAGATGAGGTTGTAAAATGTTAAAGTGACATTTCCCGGTGAATGCATTTTTCATAAAAAATAACATAAAAAAACATAACAATAGGATCTTTCTTTAGTATAAAAAACAGCATCACCAATTTAACCTCAATGTAATCACATTGTTCAGCTCATGTACCTCCTCCTCCATCTCCGAAATGACCACATCAGTCACAAGCTGACAGCACTGCAGCACTGCCTTGGCCAAACAGCAACAGGCTGTGCTGAAGATAACATGCTTAATGCTTAATTGACAAACCGCCCAGCGCTGCATAGTTGTTGAAAGCTGTAACACAGCAGCTTGATCTGTGGCTCTCACCGCTGAACATACAGCCAGGCATGGTCATGTGTTACAATGGGCGGAACCTGGTGACAGAGAAATGACAACCGGGGTAGATAAGGTTTCCCTCTATGCCAGTCCTTTCACAGAGCTAAAGAATATGGCTGTGGTGAAATACAACTCCCACTGAGAAGCTGTTTCAGATTGAAAAACATTGTGCCCACCAGAGGATTTGTTTCTGAGAGCTAACCTTTCTCACCCGCTCAAGAGCCCCATAGCAGCTGCAAAGTTAGCGCTATCATGAACTCTCCTGAGGTAGAAGCCAAGGCACACCAGAGAATTCTCTGGTGGGACTGTCCAACCCTGCTGAGAAGCAGTCCTGGCTAAGAAAAGTGTGTGGGAAGATTCCAGGACACTCTATTTTTACTGAGGAGGAAACACATGCAAACATGGGGAGAACATACAAATTTCTTGCAGATGTTGTCCTTGCTGGGATTTGAACCCAGGATCCCAGTGCTGCAAGACTTCAGTGCTAACCACTGATCCAATGTGCTGCCGTTCACCCTCTAATATCTAACAGGCTGGAGAAACTTGAACCTACTGCCACTCTATCATCAGCTCCTTTGTGAGAAAATTTATTTGGGCAGCCACTCAGTCTACCAAATAAAATTCCAGAGAAGGAAATTGAGTATGGCTTCGCTACTGGTACTGGGGGCAGTGCTAATACCATGGTGTTGTACCATAGTTTGCTGGAAATATTCCAGGCTGGTAGGAGGCAAGAAAATTCCCACAGAAAAGTACCAGCAGTAATGTTCAGACCACATTTCAAGTGCAAGCAGCTTTAGAGGACTTCCTGGGAGAAATGACACGCAGGGTAGATACGGTTTCCCTCTATGCCAGTCCTTTCACTGAGCTAAATACAACTCTTATCAAAAAAAGTTGTGGACTGGCTCCGTACCGTCCCTGGCCACATTCACCTGTCCACGTGTTTGTGGTTAGGCAGTCCTTCTTAGTAAGTGCACTGGGTAGGGCATGGGTACTGTTGTGGGACCCGTGCTTGTGGAAGGCGAAGGCGATACCGGGAAAAATACTGGCGGCTGGGGACCGAGTATGGACACCCGGCCGCCGCCTGCATGAGGTTGTGAAAAGCTTCCATCTCCACAAGCTTAAAAGGCCATATTTCAAGTGCAAAGAGCTGCCCAGAAATCTGTCAGTTTAGTGTTGCGGTCTGTGGGTGGGTGGGTGGCTGGCTGCATACTTGCAATTGCATTCCAAGTAAAAGAAAACTAAGCAGATGATGGCCTCTATCATCATCATGGCCTCACCTCGGCACTATGAACTCTCCTGAAGGAGAAGCCAGGGCCCGCCGGAGGAGTCTCCGGTTCTCTGGTGGGCCCGTCCAACCCTGCCGAAAAGCAGCCCTGGCTAAGAAAAGTGTGGGGGAAGGTTCCCGGACACTCTATGGCTGCTTTTTTAATGCGGATCGGCCATGCTTATGCATGTTATTTCTCAAAACGCATTACGGATCAGGCCATTTTCCAACTCTGTATTCAAGAAATTAAATGCGCAAAGAAAGATGTGTGTGTGTCAAAGCACCATTGACAAGTGCAAGTTGATGTTGGATGGGCTGCCATTGCTTCTGCAACAAGCTCATTTACAGGATTTTCTGGGAGAAATGACACGCAGGGTAGATACGGTTTCCCTCTATGCCAGTCCTTTCACCGAGCTAAATACAACTCTTAGCAAAAAAAGTTGTGGACTGCCTCCGTACCGTCCCTGGCCACATTCACCTGTCCACGTGTTTGTGGTTAGGCGGTCCTTCCCAGTAAGTGCACTGGGGCGGGCACGGGTAATGTTATGGGACCCGTGATTGTGGAAGGCGGAGGCGATACCGGGAAATATAGTGGCGGCTGGGGACCGAGTATGGACACCCGGCCGCCGCTGGCATGAGGTTATGAAAAGCTTCCGCCTCCACGAGCCTAAAAGGCCACATTTCAAGTGCAAGCAGCTGTCAAAAATTTGGCAGTATAGTATTGCAGCCTGTGGGTGGGTGGCTGCCGGCATTCTTGTGCTTGCATTCCAAGGAATGGGGTAGGGACAACTGAACACTGCAGTGGGACAAGGACGTGGACGGTGATTGTTTCAAGTCTGCAACGACAGGTGCATGGCGGGAGGCATCTTCGCATGTGCTAAGGATCACTTATGATGGGCACACATTTAGGCAGTGACCTGGGAGTCAGAGATGTTTCCAGAGGTCTTCCCCTTGCTGTTCCCATGTCTTTTCAGCACTGTATGCATGTGTCTGATGATGTGTCACACACCACATGGCCAGATAAGGTTGTAAAATGTTAAAATGACATTTCCTGGTGAATGCATTTGTCTTGGTTGAAAGCAATGCAAAAGTGCAAAAACGTGTCAAAAATGCTACGTGTGTAGGAGTATTTTTGTTTTTGTTTATTTATTTTGCCTTATATACAAGTCATCACCCTGGAAAGGATGTTCCTTACGCCGTAAAAGTGGCGTAATACTCTGACGACGTTGTTGACAGCAGTGTTCTGGGAGTCAGAGATGCTTCCAGGGGTCTTCCCCATGTTGTTCCCATGTCATTTGAGCACAGTTCCCATCGATTTGGGTAATTTTTAGGCCCTCTGCAGACCGCCGTGGGGAGCCACCTGAAAAATGCTCAAGTTTCCCCTAGACTTATATTGGGCTCATTGCTCGGGTTGAGCACCCGAGTATTTCAATTTGCTCGACCCGAGCAACGAGTACTCGAGCATTTTAGTGCTCGCTCATCACTAATGACAACCAAAAACATCCAAATAATCCTGATCAAAAAGTTCACATACCCTGGTGATTTTGGCCTGATAACATGCACAGAATTTGACACAAATGGGTTTGAATGGCTACTAAAGGTAACATCCTCACCTATGACCTGTTTGCTTGTAATCAGTGTGTGTGCATAAAGCTGAGTGAGTTTCTGGGATCCAGCCACTGACTTTTCTGGATTTTGAGATGGGGAAAGCAAAAGAATTATCAATGGATCTACGGGAAAAGGTAGTTGAACTGTATAACACAGGAAAGGGAGGCAAAAAGAGTATAACACAGGAAAGGGATACAAAAAGATATCCCAGGAATTGATAATGCCAGTCTGCAGTGTTCAAACTGTGATTAACAAATGGAAAATCAGATGCTCTGTAAAAACCAAACCACAGTCAGGTAGACCAACAAAAATTTCAGCCACAACTGCCAAGAAAATTGTTCGGGATGCAAAGAAAAACCAACAAATAACATCAGCTGAGAACACACTTAGGGGTGTACTCACTTTTGTTGCCAGCGGTTTAGACATTAATGGCTGTGTGTTGAGTTATTTTGCAGGCACACCAAATTTACAGTTAAACAAGCTGTACACTGACTACTGTACATTGTATCAAAGTGTCGCATCTTCAGTGTTGTCCCATCAAAAATATATATATGTATTCCGGCCCATTTTTGGAGTTTTGTGTGAAATTATGTCCAATTTGCCTTTTTTTTCTCAGTTTTTTTGTGTTGTTCCAATAAACACAAAGGAAATAAACATGCGTGTAATAAAACGTGTAATTTTCTGAAACAATTTCAAGGGTGCCAGCACTTTCCGCCATGACTGTATATGCAAGTAGAGTCCTTAACCCCTTTACAACCCAAAGTGGTTTGCACGTTAATGAGAAGGCCAATTTTTACAATTCTGACCACTGTCACTTTATGAGGTAATTACTCTGGAACGCTTCAACGGATCCCCCTGGTTCTGAGAATATTTTTTCATGACATATTGTACTTTATGATTGTGGTAGAATTTCTTCGATATCACTTGTGTTTATTTGTGAAAAAACAGATATTTGGCGAAAATGTTGAAAATTTTGCAATTTTCAAAATTTGAATTTTTATGCCCTTAAATCGGAGAGATATGTCACACAAAAAAAGTTAATAAATAACATTTCCCATATGTCTACTTTACATCAGCACAATTTTGGAACCCAAATTTATTTTTATTAGGGAGCTATAAGGGTTAAAATTGACCAGCGATTTCTCATTTTTCCAACAAAATTTACAAAACCATTTTATTAGGGACCGCATCACATTTGAAGTCACTTTGAGGGGTCTTTATGACTGAAAATACCCAAAAGTGACACCATTTTTAAAACTGCACCCCTCAGTGAATCGGGTCATCATGGCAACATCCGGGAAGCCGCGGCACACATTGCTGGAAACCGGCAGGAGAGGTGACTATCCCGATCACCTCCCCTTGCCCCCGCAATGCTGCGAACGACTTCGATCGCAGCATTGCGGGGGTTAATGTGCGGGACCTCTCCCAGCACATAGCACCGGGTGTCAGCTGTGACAATCAGTTGACACCCGGCGGCGATCACGCCCGCACAGCCTGTGTGCGGGCGCGATCGCAAAGATGTACTAATACGTATCAGGCTCTTAAGTCCCAGGGCGCAGATACGTATCAGTACGTCTTGGGCTTTAACCCCTTAATAACATCTGACGTACTAATACGCGTCTGTGCCCTGGGACTTAAGAGCCAGACTCGTATTAGTACGTCATCGCGATCGCGCGCGCACATAGGCTGTGCGGGCGCGATCGCCGCCGGGTGTCAGCTGATTGTCACAGCTGACACCCGGTACTATGTGCAGGGAGCGGTCCTGCACCGCTCCCAGCACATTAACCCCCGCGATGCTGCGATCGAAGTCGATCGCGGCATTGCGGGGGCAAGGGGAGGTGATCGGCGATACTCACCTCCTCTTCCGGCTTCCAGCGCAGTCTGCAAAGGCTTCCCGGGTGTTGCCATGACGACCCGATGTCGTCATGACAACATCCGGGTCACCAGAGAGCAGGAAGATTGCTTGGACATGCGCAGTGCATCTCCAAGCAATCTTCACACTGTGCATTTCTGACAGCCTTCATGGCATAGGGATGGTGCTCCATTCCTGTGCCATGCAGGCGATCAGAAAAAAAAAAAGTGAAAGTCCCAGAGTGGGACAAAGTAATAAAGTGTATAAACTGTGTGAAAGTGGAAAAAAAAAAAAAATGTGCAAAAATATTATAAAAAAATAAAAAAAATAATACACCAAAAATAAAAATATAATGTACCCATCAATAAATATTATTATAAAAAAAATATTTGGTATCGCCGCGTCCGGAAAAATCTGACCTATAAAACTGTCCCACTAGTTAACCCCTTCAGTGAACACGGTAAAAAAAAAAAAAAAAAAACGAAGCAAAAAGCAATGCTTTATCACCATACCGCCAAACAAAAAGTGGAATAACACGCGATCAAAAAGACGCATATAAATAAAAATGATACCGCTGAAAACATCATCTCGTCCCGCAAAAAACAAGCCGCCATACAGCTCCATCAGCCGAAAAGTAAAAAAGTTATAGCTCTCAGAATAAAGCGATACTAAAAAATATTTTTTTCTATAAAATAGCTTTTATTGTGTATAAGCGCCAAAACATAGAAAAATGATACAAATGTGGTACCGCTGTAAACGTACTGACCCGAAGAATAAAGCTACCTCATCAATTTTACCACACGCGGAACAGAATAAAAAAAAAAAAAAAAAACAATTCCTGAATTGTTGGTTTTTGTTTATTCTGCCTCCCAAAAATCGGAATAGAAAGCGATCAAAAAATGTCACGTGCCTGAAAATGGCACCAATAACAACGTCAAGTCATCCCGCAAAAAACGAGCCGTCACATGACTGTCTGCCAAAATCTGGAAAAATTATAGCTCTCAAAATATGGCGATGCAAAAACTAGATTTAAAAAAAAATGCGTCTTTTAGTGTGTGACAGCTGTCAGTCATAAAAACCCCATATGATTCTGGCATTGCTGTAATCACACCGACCCGAAGAATAAAGTCGTCTAATAACTTATACCGCACAAGGAACGGCGTCAAAAATAAACTCTTGGGTTAGGATTGGGCTAGGGTTAGGGCTGGGTTTGGGGCTAGGGTTGTGCTGGGGCTAGGGTTGTGCTGGGGCTAGGGTTGTGCTGGGGCTAGGGTTGTGCTAGGGTTAGGGCTGGGGTTGGGATTTTTTTCAAAGGTAAGAAAAAAAGATGACGATATGGCGACTAGTGTTGAGAGCAAGTGCTCGCTACTTGAGTTTGCATCGGGTGCTCTGGTATGCATTGAGTATCGTGGGTATTTGAGTGACATGCTCGAGTCTCTGCCCCATATGCTTCGCGGCCAAAAAACTTTACGGGGATTGCCTGCCATGCACGAGCGATCCCCACATGTTTTTTTTGGGGTGTCTAATAACCGTGAAACATGCGGAGCAGGGACTCGAGCATGTCACTCGAGCACACGCTGTACATGGTGCATACCTGAGTACCCGATGCAAACTCAAGTAGCGAGCACTTGCGCTCAAGAATAATGACAACTTATTCAATATGATGACCTAATGTAAACAAATTCTGTGCCGTACCTCTGGGTTCAAAATGTTCACTATACACCTTAATAAAATCCTTGAGGGGTATAGTTTCCAAAATGGGGACACTTGTGGGGGAGCTCCACTGTTTAGGCACATCACGGGCTCTCCAAACGCGACATGGTGTCCGCTAACAAATTGAATGGAAAATCGGCTCAAATTGTTAGCGGACGCCATGTTGCGTTTGGAGAGCCCCTGTGTGCCCAAACATTGGAGCTCCCCCACAAGTGACCCCATTTTGGAAACTAGACCCCCGAAGGCACCTATCTAGATGCATAGTGAGCACTTGGAATCCCCAGGTGCTTCACAAATTGATTCGTAAAAATGAAAAAGTGAAAAAAAAAAACACTTTTTCATTTTTATGAATCAATTTGTGAAGCACCTGGGGTTCCAAGTGCTCACTATGAATCTAGATAGGTGCCTTGGGGGGTCTAATTTCCAAAATGGGGTCACTTGTGGGGGAGCTCCAATGTTTGGGCACGCAGGGACTCTCTAAATGCAACATGGTATCCGCTAACAAATTGAATGGAAAATCGGCTCAAATTGTTAGCGGATACCATGTAAAGTAGACATGTGGGAAATGTTATTTATTAACTCTTTTGTGTGACATATCGCTCTGATTTCAGGGCTTAAAAATTCAAATTTTGAAAATTGCAAAATTTTCAAAATTTTCGCCAAATTTCCGTTTTTTTCACAAATAAACGCAAGTGATATCGAAGAAATTTTTCCACAATCATGAAGTACAATATGTCACGAAAAAACAATCTCAGAATCAGGGGGATCCGTTGAAGCGTTCCAGAGTAATTACCTCATAAAGTGACAGTGGTCAGAATTGTAAAAATTGGCCCGGTCATTAACGTGCAAACCACCCGCGGGGCTTAAGGGGTTAAAGAAGTTAAAATTATGTGAAAATGGGAAAAGTCACAAAACTTTGCAACTTTTCAAGAGCTTTATGCCAGTTTTCTGGCAAAAACACTGGTGAATCGGGTTCATAATCTCTAATCCTTTCAGCTCCCTTTAATTAGACTACTTTCAACAAACTAATTATAAGTATTGGGTCTGTTTTTTTTTTAATGCTTTTAAAATAATTGTAAATATTTTCAATCCCCTTTTGTTATAAGGATTTCCCAAAAATTAGCTAATCATAGGTTGTCCTGCATTCGTGACAGTGATTGACTGCGCGGTCACTTGGAAGTTTACATTGGCATCACTACAGGGCCGGTAAAGAAGCACTGTCAGGGACCCCCAGAGTGTGGTAAAATGCGCCAACTAATTCATAATTCATTTAATTCTCACACAATATACTAAGTTAGTGTAAGTCTACAAAAAAGCAACAAAACTTGGTGCTAAAAAAATTGAGCATAACTTTTTGAAAAATGAACCAGGTTATGCCAAATCTTACATATTTTGTGACTTTGTGATCAGTTATCAACACAAATATTTTACTCAAATTACCAGATCGATGGATAAGCATTGGGACTTTTCCCTAAATCTCTCCAAAACATCACCGCTTATAGAAGACCACCCTCATATCCAGATCAGATTTTCTGTGAGAGATGCCCAGATTCATAATATAGTATGCATACTGGCCATCTATGAGAAGTCCACCCCAATGGAAGTCCAGTTATTAAAGGAGATTTTACTGTTTATATAAGGGGCAGACAATGACAGTGAAGGGCCCTTAATCAGGACTTCTGATCTGGGCCCCCCACCCTCCATCAGGCACCACCTACATATACATTTCCATGTATATTTATATTAGGCACACATATAAAATTTGCACATGCTAATACTCTATACACATTTTAACGTATGCATATACATAGTGCACACAAACATAAAATACAGACATACACATAAGATGCACATACACAGTATACAGTCCCGGTAGTCCTCATAGTTTTAAGCATGGACCCTGGCAAATTGTAGACGGACTTTTATTGTTCATGGGCTTTAAGGGAGAGAGGCTTCCTTTGTGGAGGACACTCATGAATGCCATTCATTTGCAGTGTACACCGTGTCGTGTTATGGAAAACACTCACCCTAGTTTGGCTTTCTACTTCTTCAGCTAATAGCAATGAATTTGCCTGTCGATTTTCTTCTCATCAGAAGATGCTTTTGTTTAGATGTTAGCTTCCATCTGACTGATAAGAAAAGCTTTGCTGATCTTCTTGTAGACTTCACATTTTTTGTAAAGAAATTATTTTCTTTCTCAGAAATGTCTTGTGACATTTCTCTTCTATGTGGTGCCACTTACCCTTCTCATCAGAGGACGTTTTTGTTTAGGTGTTAACTTCCATAGTCGGCCTGGACGTCTCTGTAAGATGGTTGCAGTTCCATCTTTGTTATAGTTTTGCATCACTTTTGCTACAGTATTCTGACTGATAAGTAAAGTTTTGCTGATCTTCTTGTAGACTTCACATTTATTGCAAAGAAATTATTTTCTTTCTCAGGTTTTGTGACATTTCCCTTCTATGTGGTGCCATTGCTGATAGCATGAAATGGGAAGGAGTTTTCTTTATTAAGTAACTTCCTTTTACAGACACCTGTCTGCTGGACATCTGTTTAATGAATAATTACACTTACCTGTGGTTCAGTTCTTGTTAATTAGAATTTTGTTGTCTAAACTTAGCTTTTCTCTTAAGACTGTTACTGGGATGTTCTCATTTTTGAAACATGATCTTGAATGAGTTTGTTAAGAAAATTACTTTTTTGGGGTCTGCAAAATACCAAATCTTGTTTGCATTCAATGGCTCAAATTTGCGAGAGTATTTTGTAGTATGGTATCCCATATAAAATGATGATTCTGAAAGGAAACTACAGGTTTGCTGACAAATCTATTTGGGTGTACTGATTTATGCTAAACACTGTATATATATATATATATATATATATATATATATATATATATATATATATATATATATATATATAAACCTTATAAGTTTGGTATCACAGTAATCGTACTACTGACTCTGAATCATTTTGCCAGTTTGTTTTTACAACACAATACACACTGTAAAATGAAGGAGCCCAAACCTGGCATTTTTTCTCATTTTTCAACACATTATATGATAAAATGAATGGTGTTGTTCAAAACTACAACATTAAGCGTCAGCACACTGTGATTTGCTGATCTGTAAGATGCGTTCTTTGTGCTGTGAAAATACACAGCTGTGATATCTCACCAAATATTCATAATGGGAACTTAAAATTATGTTTTTCTGCCATGATTAAGGATGGTTTGGATGTATGAAACATGTTGACCTTTTATTTCTATCTTTGTGGAATTAAGGCTGCATGAACCAGTCACCAACCATTATCTGTATATGTACAAATATTAAGTGCTACTGAGTGCTGTAGGAAAAACTTAGAATAGTGAGGTGATTTGATAGTCCTGCCACAAATAATCTGTTTCTACTGCACACTTAAAATCTCTGATAGTGGGAATGAACATGATTGCCTGCAGTAGTGCACTCCTGAGAGCTGGTGCAGCAGAGAAAATGTCTTGGACATGAGAGTGGGAGGTCCTGATTATGGAGGATGTTAATCTTAGCTCATTGGAGTGTAGATATGGTAGAGATGCAGGACTGTGCAGCAGGGTGCAGAGGTTTGTGGATGAGTGTAATGACTGGTACAGGGTGGAGGCACCAGTGTAACTGCTGGACAGAAATATGAGACTGACTGCTGCATTAAGGATAATGAGAAATACATTTAGTGAGAAGAAGAGCAATTAGTGAGTTACAAGTATTTGTGAATTCAAGACAAAAAGGAATCAGAGCAACAGTAACAGATTTTACTTTTTTTTAATTAATAATGGGATGAATAAAATCGTGAACATTATCAAAAGACTAAATCAAAGTCAGGAAGATAGCCGAGGTCAGATACCAGGTGATCAGTAAATGACAAGTCAGACGAGCAGTATGAATACCGCGGAGCCCGATGACAGAGGCGTTACTGAAACTTGTCCAGGTTGACCAGTCAGAAGGCCACAGGTAGATGGTGAAGGTCCTTCTATACAGCTCCAGCAGTGATGATGGATCTGCTGGACTTCAGGGCGCTAGATGCTTAGGTGTCCCGTCTTTTAGATGGTTTTAGGGCAACAGTGACAGCATGCAAATGCGCGAGCAGCCCTGGATAATCCACGCCGGCAGGATGATAAGATCCGGCGGAAGATGGAACCTATGACAAGAGAAATAAATATAATGTAAGTGATAGGACTCCATATTACATGATAATGCTGTGCAGTCACTGTGGCCGGACGGCAGAGGAATATTATCATACAGAGGTCAGGGGTCATTGTCAGCAATCATACATGTGACAATCCCATCACTGACAGATGACATCTACTCCACATGAATTATTCTCACTGACATCACACAACATGGAGTTGATTCTCACACTTACCTCGTCTCTTTTTCCCATTTTTTCCATTTTCTGAGTTTTGTTGCTCCATACTCAGATTTATTGCCGATTTTCTTTCTTCATGAGATGGAAATTCTGATGAAAAATTAAAAAAAAAAATCAATAACAATATCTTCTTATAGGATCTGCTTTGTCATAATATGGATAACATAAGAGACCTATAGTATTGTATAAAAACCATGTGGGAATATTTGAGCCTTGAAGTCAACATTCACATTGCTGGTGCTGTAGACATGTACATACCTGGCAATGGGGACGAGGGTGGCAAGATGGTAACAGCATCGTCTGTATTACATACAGGAACAGATACTTTCTGCCTGTTTGAAGAAGAAAAACATGTAAATCTCAAGTAAACTCCATATAAAAGGGGTTGTCTCACTAGAAGAACACCGACTATAAGGACTAGTAGGACATATGACTGTCATAGTGGGGAAGGTCTTCTGCTCAAGACTACCTTTTATAGATAGCTGAGAGGAAAACAACTACCAAGAATGGCCGGCATTTCATACTACATCTCTCCTACAGTGAGGGCAGCACTAAAAGTGCATGACCGGCCACAATTATGGGCTGTTATCTCCAACAATTCCGAAAGCTGAAAGCACAATGACCCATAACCATGGGGCGGTGGATGCTGCATTTGATATTATGGTATTTATGTCCTATATTTGATGTTGTGCACATATATCAGCCTGGAGCTCCCAGTAATGACCCCATAATCTACTCACATTTCTGAGATGTTTGTGTTCGATTCTGGTGTACACTCTGGAGGGGCCTTGGGATCCTCGTTGTTCACCATCCCGTTAGTGGTGGTAGAGTGCTAAATGTGGATAACAATAAGTTATTAAATATATATACTTTTTAATTTTATAGATCCTTTTTTGTACATATTTTGGATTTATCGATCACATACTTACTTTAGAAAGCCTCTCAGAAGATGATGATGCAAATATTCGGAAGATAAAGTTCTCATCGTCCTCACTTGTGCCCTCCTTATCCTCTGAGATCAGATGGTTGTTTTCATCAGAGTGATCTACAAGACATAGGTAATGAAGGATTGTTAGAGGGTGTCAGTATAACACAGTCGCTATATCTCACTAGGTTAAAAGATGATGCAACGTAATAAACAGAATACATGAAAAAAAACTCCTGTACAAAATTAGGGAAATAGGGATACAGTACGAACCCATGGTCAACATAGCTGAGATCCATGAAACATGGATAACATAGTAGACCAGAAAAACCATGTGGAAATATTTGAGCCTTGAAGTCAACATTCACATTGTTGGTGCTGTAGACATGTACATACCTAGCAATGGAGACGAGGGTGGCAAGATGGTAACAGCATAGTCTGTATTACATACAGGAACAGATTCTTTCTGCCTGTTTGAAGAAGAAAAACATGTAAATCGTAAGTAAACACAGTATAAAATGGGTTGTCTCACTATAAGAACACTGACTATAAGGCCTAATAGGACATATGACTGTCATAGTGGGGAAGGTTTTCTGCTCCAAACTACCTTCCATGGATCAGAACACAACTACCAAGAATGTCTGGCAAGTAATACTACAGCTCTCCTACAGAGTAGGCAGTGCTAAAAATGCATGACATGCCACAATTATGGGCTGTTATCTTCTGCATTTTCTGAAGCCAAAAGTACAATGACCGTTAACCATGAAACGGTGAATGCTGCATTTGATATTCTGTTATTTATGTCCTATATTTGGTGTTGTGTACATAGATCAGCCTGGAACTCCCAGTAATGAAGTAATGACCCTTTCTAATCTACTCACATTTCTGAGATGTTTGTGTTGGTTTCTTGTGTATACTCTGGAGTGGCATTGGGATCCTCATTGTTCACCATCCTGGTAGCGATGGTACAGAGCTAAATACGGATAAAAATAAGATATAAAATATTTTTTTATGTACTTTTAGAGTTTTTTTTCTTTTTTTTTACATATTTTGGATTTATTAATCACATACTTACTTTACAAAGCTTTTCAGAAGATGACGTAAAATTTTGGAAGTCAAGGCTCTCATTGTTCTCACTTGTGCCTTCCTCATCCTTTGAGACCAGATGTTTGTTTATATCAGAATGATCTACAAGAAATAGGTAATGAAGTATTATTAGAGGTTGTCAGTATAACACAGTCACTATTTATCACTAATATTAATGGGAACAGATGATCACATATTAGGGAAGATGAGACAAACAGTCGCTTAGTCTAGATGACGTCTCCTTCTACTTACTGATAAATAAGCTGGTGTCTGCGTCTGAAACAAGCTGAGGAACATACTCCAGCTCCTGGCTCAGAATGTTGTCAAAGTCCAAGTCACTCAGGAATGGATGAACCTTGATCTCAAATGCTCCTCCTAGAAAAAGAAAAACAAAAGTGATGCGGACATAGTCAGGGATGGCTCCATATCTGAACAGTTTATCGTAATCTGAACTAATGACAAAACTGAGCCGACATGAAGGAAATAAACTGGAAGTCTTAGTGTGGAGAACTAGAAATACAGTAGATGAGCTGATAGAGAAATGCTGATCTTCATGGACATGAGCGATATGTCCTTGGTCTAATAAGGGAATATTAATACTAGTATATCTGTTACCTGTCCCAAGTCTACGCACAGGATTTCTTCTGAGCAGCTCAGTGATGAGATTCTGAGCATCCAGGGGTGGAGCGCGATCACAATTCCAAATTAGTTCTCCTGTTACATAGAAAATTACAGAAAATAAAACCTCTTTACTGGACTGTAACTTAGAGCAAAGGAAATAACTAAACAAATGTAACCAATCAACGCAATGATCGGATTATTCTACTCACCAATGACAACCCTTTTATAAAGCTCAGTGAGGGAATCAGAATCAAATGGTACACATCCCAGCAGGAATTTATACAGGATGATCCCCAATGACCACCAGTCAACAGGTCTTCCATAGCCTTCTTTCAGGATGATCTCTGGGGCTATGTAACATGGGGTGCCACAGAACTGGAAACCAACAGAACATAGAGATGAGAATCGATGAAACAATTATTATGACAAGATATCATCGTTAAAACACAATGCAGAAGATAAAATATTAGTGGAAAAGTTCTCTAGAAAGGAAGAACGTAGAGAAGAGACAATAGTGTGATGAGATTTGCAAATAACAAGCTAAGTTCTTGTAGGTGATGCTGACCTCACGGTCCTGGAACTCTCTGGAGATGTCCACTGCTAATTCCTTGTAGGTGTTGGTTTTCGGTATCATTAGACCAAGTTTTGAAATCCCAAAATCGGTAACTTTAATATGTCCAGTAGATGTAATCAGGAGGCTGCAAAAGAGAAGATGGTTTTAGCCTCACAGACTGAATGATAATAAATGACAACTTTCCCCACTTTATTATACTTCGGGGGCACTTACTTTTCCGGCTTCAGGTCTCTGTGCACCACACCGTAACTATGCAGGTATTCCACGGCAAGTACCGCCTCTGCAAAGTACAAGCGGGCCATGGGGACAGAGAAAGGACCCCTGGTGCTTAGAAGGGTCCCACAGTCTCCACCTATAGAAGAAAGGAAATATGACCGGTGAGGGGTTTATACAGCAGATGACCATGATATACCACGAGCAGATAACCATGATGTATAATGAGCAGTGAGCGGAAACATCCTGGGGAGATCACACAGATAGTGGCGTACATAGAAATCACAAGACCCCATATCAAAAGTTGTAATTGCCCCCAACCCTAAAAAATAAAAAAGAAATATATTTATATCCCTGTTGAAGCAGCTTGGTGTTCTCACCAGCAATACAACTTTTATGGCCATTTTAGAGTATGATGCTCCCAAAAATGCCCACTCAATGAGTATGGTATCCCCACAGTGAATCCTCCTAAGGAGGCCACCACTTAGAAGGAGGCCAGCCACAACCCCCTACTCGGTGTGATGGCACCCACAGCAACCCTCCCACTCAGGATAATGGTTCCCACAGTCCCTCACACAATATAATGGTCCGCATAACTCCCCACTCAGTATGATGTCCCCACACAGAATGGGGGCCTCCATATAGAGTGAGGACCCCCACAGCACCCCACTTAATATGATGACCTCCACTCATCATTCACAGTCCCCCCATATCTAGTCATACGGCCCCCTTTCAGTATTTTGGCCCCTACTAGCCACCTACTCAGTATTTTTGCCCCCACCTACCCCACCTCCTTGAAGAAGCAAATACCGCTGAAATTGTGTTGACAGGTGGAGGGATGCTGCCCACTGCCGAGCGTCGACAGACCCCCTCCGACTGATGAGCCCCATAGCGCCCCTGCACCAAGATCAATGAATTTACGAGCATCTTGGTAATAGATAACCTATAGTAAATGCTCTGTGGGGAAGTAACCAACAATGTCCTAATGATATGAGCAGTGATAAGATGAAAGCAGACATGGGCTGAATATAATACAATAGATGTGTCTTACCTCCTACATACTCCATGACCATACACAGGTGAGATCTAGTTGGAAAGGAGCAGAGCATGGAGACCACAAAGGGACAATCAGCAAATGTTAAGATGTCCCTCTCCAGAAAGGCCCATTCCAATCTCTGTGCAGTATTTAGGTTCCGCTTAGCCATTTTCTTCATAGCAAAGGTCTGGTGTGAGTCTTTATGATGCACTAAGTAGACGGCCCTGGAGAGAAGGAGAATCCATCGGTTATAATAAATCCTTATTAATAATCCATCTATAGAAATCATTATATGTTTAATACTGGTATCCAAGGGGTAACATTTCTCCTTGCGGAGAGTGAAATGTTAAGCTTGTCAAGGTGAGGAGACTTTTAAGCCTCAATGATCCTCTGGGAAATATGCAAATTGTCTCTTCAGAGAGGAAGAGAACTAGAACACTAGTGCCCCTTATAGGAAGTAGTAATCCTAAAAGTCAATATCGACCCTTTAACGAGCCTTATCATATGACATGGAATAATAGCCATAACCAAAAACTCAATTTTCGGACACTATGTTTTGGGATACAAGCACTCATCAGTGCAAAGTGTGAGATATGGTTTGGCTGGGTGAGAGGCATCTGACCGGGATCCAAGCGGTAACGTTTCTCCTTGCGGAAAAAGCCATGTTAAGCATGTCAAGGTGAGGAGACTTTTAAGCTGCAATGCTCTTCTGGGAAATATGCAAATTGTCTCTTTTCAGAGAGGAAGAGAACTAGCACCCTAGTGCCACCTATAGGAAGTAGCAATCCTATTTCCCAGAGGAGCATTGTGGCTTAAAAGTCTCCTCATGTCCGCAAGGAGAAACGTCAACCCCTTGGATACCGGTCAGACACCTCTCACCCAGTCAAACCATATCTCACACTTTGCACTGAAGAGGGGCAGTACCCCAGAACGCAGTTCCTGCAAATTGAGATTTTGGTTTTGGCTATTATCCTAAGTCATGTGACAAGGCTTGTTAAAGGGTCGATATTGACTTTTAGGATTGCTACTTCCTATAGGTGGAGTTCTAGTTTGCTTCCTCTCTGAAGAGACAATTTGCATATGTATAATACTAAAAGTCTGGCCGCCACTATAAATGCACATCTAGAAATACATAAAATAGCACTACATAGATCACCTATTGGAGGTCTCCACAATGCCACTTCTGCCGGAGCCATCACCCAGGTCACATTATAGATACGAGAATCTATCGAAATTCTCTTTGGGCAGATTCGCTATAACTGACCAAATACAATTTAGTGCAAATAAAATTGGTCCAAAATGAATGTGCTCCAGGGCTCTCTTCTGCTGCTGAGGCCAGTGATTGGGCCCACATGGTCATGGTGGAGGGTGTAGATGTCATTGACGTCAATATGGTGTCACCCTTCATGTGACCATGTGTAGCCAACTTCTCTGATCAGCTTCATAATGGAGCCCCCCCCATCAAAACAAAGATCAGAGTGGAGAGCAGAAAAGCTCAGGTGGAGGAGGCAGCATAAGAACAGATGAGGGTCTAGCACAGGCGAATGTAATAATATTATATTATTATATATTATATTATATGTAATTATATTATTTAAATCGCTTTCCTTACAGTTTGATTTGCTACAGATCACATAATTTCCCTATGATAACACTGAATGGCAGAGTGCAGGGGCAGAAGCATTGTCATAGGGAACCCTGAGAAATGTGGATTATGGCAACAGAAATCTCACCCAAAATTTCCACTGCTGATGAGTTTGGAAGTTTCATAGTCGCTCATATGCGGCTTTCTCGCCGGAACCAATGAATCGATCACGCTCTATAAAAGAATAAGAAATAATACTGATTTATTGAAGATGCAGGAAAAAAGTTACAGATGCAAAAACTTCTCCCCCCATATTATGTCCCAGATGATTTACACTGATATGATGTTGGGAGGATACAAACCGGACGCTGGGCAGACCTGGCGCTAGCACCCAGCACACCCAGGCAAGTGCCGGGGCCCTGAGTAGGCGAGGGGCCCACTTGCTGTCGGGCACCCTGGCGCGGTATGGGACCGGTGAGCAGAGGAGAGTGGTGCCAGCGCCAGCTAGTGGGCCTTGCTCCCCCCCCCAATGCTTGCTCAGGACCACGGCCGGCACAATACTTACCTCTCCACAGCTGGTGAGCAGTGAGGTGAGCATTTGATTTTTTTTTTTTATGTATGGAGGTATGGGGCATTATATGGGGGGAGAAGTGACATCCTGCATGGGGCATTGTATGGGGGGGAGGTAGGGACATCCTGCATGGGGTATTATATGGGGGGGGGGAGTGACATCCTGCATGGGGCATTATATGGGGGGAGTGACATCCTGCATGGGGCATTATATGGGGTGAGAGGTGACATCCTACATGAGGCATTATATGGGGGGGACATCCTGCATGGGGCATTATATAGGGGGGTGACATCCTGCATGGGGTATTATATGAGGGGGAGAAGTGACATCCTGCATGGGTCATTATATGGGGGGGGGAAGTGACATCCAGCATAGGGCTTTATATGGGGTGAGAGGTGACATTCTGCATGGGGCATTATATGGGGGGTGACATCCTGCATGGGGCATTATATGGGGGGAGTGACATTCTGCATGGGGTATTATATGGGGGGAGAAGTGACATCCTGCATGGGGCATTATATGGGGTGAGAGGTGACATCCTGCATGGGGCAATATATGGGGTGAGAGGTGACATCCTACATGGGGCAGTATGTGTTGGGGGGACATCCTGCATGGGGCATTATATGGGGGGGGTGATATTCTTCATGGGCATTATATGGGGGGTGACATCCTGTATGGGCCATTATGTGGGGTGGGACATCCTGCATGGAGCATTATGTGGGGGGGACATCCTGCATGGGGAATTATATGGGGGGGTGACATCCTGCATGGGGCATTATGTGGGGGGGATATACTGCATGGGGCATTATGTGTGGGGGACATCCTGCATGGGGCATTATGTGGGGTGGGACATCCTGCATGGGGCATTATGTGGAGGGGACATCCTGCATGGGGAATTATATGGGGGGTGACATCCTGCATGGGCCATTATGTGGGGGGGCACAGCCTACATGGGGCATTATGTGGTGGGCACAGCCTGCATGGGACATTATGTGGGAGGGACATTCTGCATGGGGAATTATATGGGGGGTGACATCCTGCATGGGCCATTATGTGGGAGGGGGACATCCTGCATGGGGCATTATGTGGGGGGGGGCACAGCCTGCATGGGGCATTATGTGGGGGTCAAAGCCTGCATGGGGCATTATGTGGGGGTCACAGCCTGCATGGAGCATTATGTGGGGGGTCAAAGCCTGCATGGGGCATTATGTGGGGGGCCAGCCTGCATGGGGCATTATGTGTGGGGTCACAGCCTGCATGGGGCATTATATGGGGGCACAGCCTGCGTGGAGCATTTTATGGGGTCCATTATTCTATATGGAGCAATATATGGAGCTCATAATACGGTATAGAGGACTATGTGGTGCCATTATACTGTGTGGAGGACATTACTGTCCGGTCTGCACTGTGAGCTGTGAGGATTCGCCGCTTTCTGAGTTATTGTGGAATTTACAATAGATATCGCTCATGTAATGTAAGAAGTGAAATCTTCGGCCTTGTACTATATATATATATATATATATATATATATATATATATATATATATTTATCTGCGGTATCTGTGCATCATGAATTGTGGTATGTGTTAAAGGGGCCACTGAGACTCTTTCGCCCAGGGCCCACGAAATCCTGGAGCCGCCCTGCAACGGTCATCATACATTACTATAACATTCTGGATAATGTGGGAGATCACACAGAGGAGGACTTACAGGTAATCTGTCACCAGGTGTTTGCTATGTATTCTGAAAGCACCATGATGTAGGGGCAGAGACCCTGATTCCAGTGATGTGTTACTTACTAGGCTGTGTGTGGCTGTTTCAATAAAATCAGTAGATTATCACTAGAAGACTATCTGTCTAGCCAGGTAGTCCTATTGCTCTGTACCCCTGCCTCCACCACTGATTAGCAGCTTTCTGCCTATGCACAGTGTACACAGAAAGCTGCCAATCAATGGTGTGGGCGGGGTTATACAAGACTCAGCATTCAGAGCTCTGCAGCAGAAAAAAATAGTGATTTTATCACAACTACTCCACCGAGTAAAGTAATCAACACATGGAATCAGGGTCTCTGTCCCTGCATCATGCTTCTCTCAGACCAAATAGCATAAACCTGGTGACAGATTCCCTGTAATTCAAATGTAATTAACACCATAGGGTCATCTACACTTAGAATAGAGACGTCCCATGGTTGTATGGGGGATAATACTGGACGAGTCATTCACACCCCATGATCTGATGACACACACGCATCCCCCTCTATGATACTTACGGATTCTTGGATCTCCGGGATCTCACTAATTCCATTGTTAGGATTCGACAGCTCAGTTGTTTCTAAAATAATGATGAAGAAATGAAATGTATTAGAGGATATTATTCCTACATAGATAATACAGCAATATAACGGAGAAATGACAATATGTCTGTAAATGGGATTAATACTCGTTATATGGGGATTCTAAATATGAGAATATACGGGGAATCCATAGATAAATGTAATGTAAATGATGGAGGAACCCCTTCATAAATAACAAAAGACTGACCATCACTTCCGAAAAGAAAATGGGTGTGAACAGGTGCATACTAAGAGTAGCCATCCAAATATATAACTAACAAAGTTGCACTCTGTAACGCTATAGCATGTAAACATGAAATAAATTAAATTTGAATTGCATTACTGCTGTAGAAAATAGGATAAAAGGAAGATACTTAGCACATAATTTGGCCAATTCATGCATGGCCAGCAGCCACGGCAAGGCGACCTTCTTTTTCTGGGTGCATGCCAAGTAGCCACGGCAAGGTGACCCTTTTTTTTGCTGGGTGCATGCCCAGCAGTCACGGCAAGACGACCTTCTTTTGCTGGGTGCATGCCTAGCAGTCACGGCAAGGCGACCTTTTTTGCTGGGAACCTATCTCCACACATCAGCCCGGGGTGGTTTTAATTACAACAGGATCCTACCTACCCATATAAATGTAGGCTTCAGCCTAGGAGAGGATTCACATTAGGAGAGGATTCCAACAAAAAGATCGCCTTGTCATTGGCTGCTGGGCATTCATGAATTGGCCAAATTATGTGCTCAGTATCTTAGTTTTTTCCCATTTTCTAGAGCAGTAATGCAATTTAAATTTAATTTATTTCATGTTACTTGCTATAGCACTGCAGAATGGACCCTCCATCACATGAATGAGGAAGCCCCCACCCACGCTGCACATACGAGTGATGGTAAGAGAGCTGAAACATAGGAGAGATTTGCAAATTAGCCTGGAAGTGCACTGGGGGCGTGTCACTGCACTTGGATTTCTTCTTTCACGCCCCCAGCGCACTTCCATTCTGATTTGTATATGGTGTCTACTTTACATTTCTCCTGACTGGCACATTGGATTTCTACAAACAATTATTATTAGGGGACAATGGCCTATACCGTCACACCACTACTTCTATATGTAACAATGTGCTGCCAGGTTCCCATTACACAGAGTAGAGAGTAAATCTAACATTATCCTCCGTCCTCTGTAATATCTGGACATTCCTTGTAGAAGGTCGGGTGATCGCTCACCTGTAATCAGATCGCTGTTCAGCTCCGGCTGACTCCTATTAGGGTCAGGGATTTTCGGGCTCACATTTTGCCCATATTTGGCGTCGCCTCCTGTTGTTTCCTGATAGATATAATATATATAATTAATATGTGGAAGATTTTACTAAATCACCAAATACATAAATCATGAAGGACTAAACCAACATTTACAGATGCACCAATTGTAACGATACAAATCCCGCGCCATCTTCAGACCTTTTCTCAGAAAGTCTCCCCAGATACGGTGGATTAAGATACGTCTATTAATATTGATCCTTACCGGGCGTTCCAATGAGCGTTCTAGTATAGACAGGACTTTTTCGGCCAGTTCTTTAAAGACAGCCAAATCTTCAGTCTGAGATCTTTCTTCAGCCTATAAAGAAGGAAAAATGGAAAAGAGAATTTTCAGATGAGAGCGGTCAGAATGGAGGCGGAAATTGTATGTGACATCGGTTCTCTGTCTGCAGATACAATGACTACATACTGTATTTGGGGACTCGTTGTGTTTTACCGTATTTTATGGACTATAAGATGCTTTTTTTTCCAAAATTTTTGACCTCTCTTCTAACACTCTCGCACCCCTCCAATCTATCCTAAACTCTGCTGTCTGACTAATCCACCTGTCCCCCCGCTATTCCCTGGCTTTTCCCCTCGCTCCGCCAATCCCTTCACTGGCTCCACATTACCCAGAGACTCCAGTTCAAGACCCTAACCTTGGCATGCAAAGCCACCCACAACCTGTCTCCTCCATATATCTGTGACCTAGTCTCCCGGTACTTACCTGCACGCAACCTCCGATCCTCACAAGATCTTCTTCTCTACTCCCCTCTTATCTCCTCTTCCCACAATCGCATACAAGATTTCTCCCGTGCATCCCCCCTACTCTGGAGCTCTCCACCCCAGCATATCAGACAGATTATTAATAATAATAATTGTCTGAATGTAGCTTACCAGGGGGGTGGCTGTGGTGGAGTGAGGTCACAGGAGGTGGGGTCACTGCTGCAGGAAGCCGGCAGTAGAAATGGGGCGCTCCTGCGGGCCAGCGGGGTGTCCAGGACGTGCGAGGCTGCGGGCCCTGGGCTTCAAGGAAATGTTAGCGGTGATTTAGGAGGGGAGTCCCCGCTCTGCCCATTGATTTTCTGGCGGTGGGCTTCAGGCAAATGGCCGCTGGAGGCAGTGCATGTGCAGATTTAGATCTCGGCTCAATGACGAGCTGAGATCTCAATTTGTGTATTGGCCATCTCCAGCAGCCTACTTCTTGAAGCCCACTGCAGAGAAATCAATAAGCAGAGCAGGGCCTCCCCTCCTGAATTACCGCTAACATTTCCTTGAAGCCCAGGGCCCGCAGCCTCGCACCTTCTGGACACCCCGCTCCTCCCAGCTTGGGGCCCACAGCAGCGCCCCACTCCTACTGCCGACTTCCTGCAGCAGCGACTCTGCCTCCTGTGACCTCGCTCCACTGCCACCACCCCCCTCAGTAAGAAACCGAAAATTCGGACTATAAGACAGGACTATAAGACAGACCCCCATTTTATTATAATAAATGTTTTTCCTATTTACCTCCCAAAAATTTTTGGTGCGTCTTATGGTCTGCAAAATACGATATATTAGAAGAAAAAGCTTCTATCCCTCCATTATTATCTATTAATATTGAGATGTTCTGTGCAGAGTGTCCGCCACTTACCTGGTGTAGTAATGTCCTGATGTTCTGAAGTAAATCCGTCAGATAGTCTGACGTTAGACGACGTTGTCGGTGTTTGGTCAGGCAATCCTTTACTAGCTCCATCACCAGCCGGTGAGTGAAGCTGAGGACGCCATCGGGTGGTAGAAGCACACTGTTAGGACGATTGATCATAAGGATCAACAATAGTGCTTTTACCTGAGAAATGTCCAAAACAATTCCAGCCATAGTGAAAAACTGCAAGTGCTATCAGTCACTATAGAGCCAAGAAAGGCACGGGTGAGCCTATGTGCATTGTATATATAGCGACTGTGAGCAGTGATGTCACCATCACCTGTGATGTCATCACGGAATCTTGTGATAGAATCTTCACGGAGCAGCTCTGCGCAAATAGAATGCGGCCTGGTAATATTTAATGTGAAAACACCATACAATTAACTACCCATGTTATCATGGCCGTTCTATTTTATATCCAATTAGAACACAACCAGGATAAAGGTGTGTTCACAAGTTGGATTTTGGCAGCATTTTTTTTCTACCTCAAAAATCAAAGGAGGCAGGAAAAACGCTGCTTAAAATTCAGGTGTTTTTACTTGTGTTTATTTTTCCATTCATTTGAATGGGTGAAAAATGCTGCAAAACCTCTGAAAGACTTGACAAGCTGCAGATTTAAAAAAAATGCAAAAAAACAGCATGTGAATGAGATTTCAGAAATGTCATTCACTAAGATGGTGCTGTAAAACACAGCATTTTTGCTGCAGAAGAAAAAACAGTGAATACACCCTAAAGATATCCTCAGTCATATTATGGGAAATATTGTATATTTCGCATTTATTATCTCACGTGTTTTTCTTCACCATAGAACTTTTAAGGCTGTGTGCCCACTATGCGTTTCTTAGGCGTTTCTGCAGCGTAACTTCCGCCGCGGAAACACTTAAAAAACGCTTGGTGATAGGTCTGCAATGGTTCCCAATGATAATCCGCATGTGCTGTGCACATGCTGCAGAGATTTCCGCTGCGGATTATCATTGCGGAAAAATCCGCAGCACGTCCTTTAATTTTGCAGAGTCGCTGCGATTTAGCCGCCATTGACTTGCATTGGAACGCATAACATCCGAATGACTAAAAATACACATGTGGATACTATACGACTCAATGCATGGATGGTACCCGGGTCAGGAGATGAAGAGACTCTCCTCCAGACCCGGGTACCATAGTACCTGTAGTTAAAATAGAATTAAAATAAAAAATAAACATATACTTACCTTCTGATGGCCCCTGTCTGCTCCCGGCGGTGCTGCTGGCTCTTCGGCTGCTCGCGGTGGTAAAATGACCTTCCATGATGCCATTTAGTCATGTGACAGGTCAAGCGACCGCTGACATCGGCGGTCGCGTGACCTGTCACATGACTAAATGACGTCATGGAAGGTCCTTTTACAGCACCGTGATCCGCCGAAGACACCGGACGCACCGGAGAAGAAGATCGAGGACCATCGGAAGATGAGTATAATGTTTTTTTTTTATTTTTCACCATTATTATTCTTTTTTTTTATTATTGATGCTGCATTTGCAGCATTGTAACTTGGTCACACTATATAAATCCATGCCGGTTGCATGGAATTATATAGTGTGACCAAGTTGTCAAGCACTTTTCCAAGTGATGCTAAAATCACTTGGCAAAGCGCTTGACAATCCAGGGAGATGCAGAAACGCTTAGGAAAAATCCGCAGCATTTCTGCATCATGGTCATATATCCTAACTCATTGGCGAACTGTTATACAAGGCTATATTCACACTAGACGTTTTTTTAGCGGGCTTTTTTATGCAAATTTTCAGCTGCGTTTTACAGTACCAACAAAGTCTATGAGATTTCCGAAATCTCATGCACAAAGCTTGCTTATTTGTCCTCAGTATTTTGTGCTTTCCATGGCTTTTTGCAATAGAGTATGTCACTTGTTTCAGCGTTTTTCACCCATTAAAAAAAAGGGTGGTGGAAAAAAATGCTGAAAAAAAGCCTAGTGTGAACATTTTGCTGCGTTTTAGTGAAAAAAGCAAGTATGTGACACACATTTACTTTTGTGATTTTCCCAAGTTTAAACCATCTTGTCTTGGTCACCTGATATAGCAGCTTGGATTATTACAGTTTAATTAAATTAGTGATGCCTACAAAGTAAACATTGGTTGAGCTAGGTGTGAGATTGAACAACACGTGTGGCCCAGGGAGGTGTGAAAATGAACAATGCCTGAGCAACTCAATGGCAAACCATAATGTGAAAGTAAATAGTGTCCTACAAATTCAATGCACTGCCAGGGTCTTAGATAAACTATTCCAGACCAATTCACCCCCCCCTATTACATTTGTAATGTGTACTTTTTCATGAACATATGTCTTGCAATGGTGACCTGTTTTTATGTGTCTATGGTGGAAGCAAAGCTGAACTTTGGGATCCTGAAAAACGCACCAAAAATGCACCAAGAACCACTGCAAAAAAACACACCAAAACCTGCGTTTTTGACGCTACTTCTTTCCTGCCAAGAGATTATGTTTTGCTGCAGAAAAAAAACACCTAGTGTGAATATAGCCTAAGACTTACTCTGCCAGCATTAATAGTCAATATTCTGTATACAAATAGGACTCCAATCCATGTATTCAGTTTATCATAAACAAGCCTGAGTTAATCTGCCAAATACACATAGTATGCTTTCTCATAGGTGAAATATAAATCCTGTTAAAGGTCCAAGTTGCAGCAGTTAAGTAGAACAAAACAGACCTCTTCATTCTTTGTAGGTGGAAAAACTTTCGAAATTTTCAGTGTATCAAGTACTTATACTCCTGACTGTATATAGTATAATTGCCGCACTGCTACATACAGGTGCTTCTCAGAAAATTAGAATATCATCAAAAAGTGAATTTATTTCAGTTCTTCAATCCTAAAAAATGAAACTCATATATTATACAGAGTCATTACAAACAGAGTGATCTGTTTTAAGTGTTTATTTCTGCTAATGTTGATGATTATGGCTTACAGCCAATGAAAACACAAAAGTCATTATCTCAGTAAATTAGAATTAACAAGAAACACCTGCAAAGGCTTCCTAAGCATTTAAAAAGGTCCCTTAGTCAGTTTCAGTAGGCTCCACAATCATGGGCAAGACTGCTGACTTGACAGATGTCCAGAAGGCAGTCATTGACACACTCCTCAAGGAGGGTAAGCCACAAAAGGTCATTGCTAAAGAAGCAGCTGTTCACAGAGTGCTGTATCCGAGCATATTAATGGACGTGGAAGGAAAAAGTGTGGTAGAAAAAGGTGCACAAGCAACTGGGATAACCGCAGCCTTGAAAGGATTGCTAAGAAAAGGCCATTCAAAAATTTGGGGGAGATTCACAAGGAGTGGACTGCTGCTGGAGTCATTGCTTCAAGAGCCACCACACACAGACGTATCCAGGACATGGGCTACAAGTGTCGCATTGCTTGTGTCAAGCCCCTCATGACCAATAGACAACGCCAGAAGCGTCTTACCTGGGCCAAAGAGAAAAAGACCTGGACTGATGCTCAGTGGCCCAAGGTGTTGTTTTCAGATGAAAAGTAAATTTTGCATTTCATTTGGAAATCAAGGTCCCAGAGTCTGGAGGAAGAGTGGAGAGGCCACAATCCAAGCTGCTGGAGGTCTAGTGTGAAGTCTCCACAATCAGTGATGGTTTGGGGAGCTATGTCATCTGCTGGTGGAGGTCCACTGTGTTTTATCAAGACCAAAGTCAGCGCAGCCGTCTACCAGGACATTTTACAGCACTTCATGCTTCCCTCTGCCCACAAGCTTTATGGAGATGGAAATGTCATTCTCCAGCAGGACTTGGCCCCTGTCCACACTGCCAAAAGTACCAATACCTGGTTTACACACAACAGTATCACTATGCTTGATTGGCAGCAAACTCGCCTGACCTTTACCCCATAGAGAATCTATTATAGAGAATCTATGGGGTATTGTCAAGAGGAAGATGAGACCCCAGACCCCACAATACAGATGAGCTGAAGGCTGCTATCAAAGCCACCTGGGCTTCCATAACACCTCAGCAGTGCCACAGGCTGATCCCTCCATGCCACATTGCCGCATTGATGCAGTAATTGATGCACAAGGAGCCCGAACAACTATTGAGGGCATTTACTAAACATACATTTCAGTAGGCCAACTTTTCGGATTTTAAAAACATTTTTCAAGCTGTTGTTATGAAGTATTCTAATTTACTGAGATAATGACGTTTGTGTTTTCATTGGCTGTAAGCTATAATCATCAACATTAACAGAAATAAACACTTAAAATAGATCCCTCTGTGTGTAATGACTCTATATAATAGATCCCTCTGTGTGTAATGACTCTATATAATAGATCCCTCTGTGTGTAATGACTCTATATAATAGATCCCTCTGTGTGTAATGACTCTATATAATAGATCCCTCTGTGTGTAATGACTCTATATAATAGATCCCTCTGTGTGTAATGACTCTATATAATAGATCACTCTGTGTGTAATGACTCTATATAATAGATCCCTCTTTGTGTAATGACTCTATATAATAGATCCCTCTGTGTGTAATTACTCTATATAATAGATCCCTCTGTGTAATGACTCTATATAATAGATCCCTCTGTGTGTAATGACTCTATATAATAGATCCCTCTGTGTAATGACTCTATATAATAGATCACTCTGTGTGTAATGACTCTATATAATATAGGAGTTTCACTTTTTGCATTGAAGAAATGAAATAAACTAACTTTTGATGATATTCTAATTTTGTGAGAAGCACCTGTATATAGTATGAAGCCCCACTGCCCCATATCTGTATGTATAATTTGATGCACATGACTCGCCCCCTGGGCCGTGGGGTACACGGAACCGGGCCTTCTAGTGTACGGTGCTGATGGGGGTAGTAGTGGTAACCCGATCCCGTGGCTCAGGGTGGTCAGACCAAATGGTGGCAGTCTATTTATCAGTGTTTTGAATGTCCGACTACGCCACCCGTGGATTGCGGTCAGGGATAACCGCCGCTGCGAGGCAGACTGCTGAGGCTGGTGTTGGTGTGCAGCACAGGTGTAGGATAACTCCCCACGGGAAGAGTGTAGCCTCAGGGCAGTGTAGGTGGATGTTGGGGGTGATAGTGCAGGCCGCAATAGTAAGAGTTCAGAGTCCGCTTCAAACAGTTCAGGGTCTTTATTGTAGATATTATTAATGACCCAACAGTACCGGTTAGGAATGGGCCTGGGTGTCTGAGAGCATTCGGGCGAGCCCCACTGGTCAGGGTGAGTGTGTAGGCCTACCGTTCTCTCTATGCTCTTTCTGACTATCCCCCTTTTCGTGGTGTAATAGCCCACGTCCCTGAACTGGCCGTGTACTTCTCGCCTGTATGGCATGCGACTAGGGCCTTGGGTACCTGTTGCTTGTGTAGCACCCTGAGGATTCGGCTGCTACAGGGGTATTGCACCTCAACCCAGAGGTGTGGTATTCCACTCCCGGGTAAGGATGGAGTGTGGAACTGAGCTCAGATAGACTGCATGCACTACATACATCCCATTTCCGGGGGGCAGACCAACGGTACTCCCACTTAAGAAATGTGCAGGTACGACCGTGTCTGTTCCTGGCTGGAGTGGGAGGGGGGTGGAACATCCCAGTAGTGTAGGGGCAGATAGGGGGAGCAGTCTGGGTAATGCTAGGAGCTCATTGGGTGCTGGTCACCTGAGCTCACACATAGAGGGAGTATATAAGGTGGGAACCATCTTAGATCAGGGTCAGTCAGTCAGCCTGTCTTTTGTAGAGGAAGAGAGCAGAGAAGCAGAGCAGCTCCAAGGCCCAGAGAGAGAGAGGAGAAAGAAGGACCCAGAGGGGGAGAAAGAAGGAACTCCAAGAGCCCAAATTAGACCAGAGGGTGAAGAGTTGGCACAAGGGTACCGGATCCCAAGCTGGTGGAGGGCACTAATCCTTAGCCAGAGACCGGAGGTCGTGGGCAGAATCTGTCACGACCACCCACTAAATCCACCCGGAAGGCAAACCGTGCATAGGGTCAGGGAACCCAGAGACAAGGGTTTACCAACAAGAGGCCCGAGGGAGCCGGACATAGGTGGATCCCTGGTGGGGAAGGCCAGAGAGGAGGACAAGTCAGAAAGGGAGCTCAGGACCACGCTCCAGAATCACCTGGGGGTTGGCCGAGTCCAGGACCTGGTGGACGCAGCACGGCTCGGGTGGTCACTCAAGGCCGGAGTGACCAGAACATCTGCAGTAAGTAAAAACCCTGAACTGCACAGCCCGACTCGGAGTCTTATTACCACTCTCACTGCACCACCCCAACCCCCATCCTCTGCGACTGACCCCCTGAGGCTATACCCCTCCCGTTGGGGGTTATACTACTACCAAGCTGCGCACACACCACCAGCCTCAGCGGACCCTGCTGCAGCGGCGGCCGTATTTACCGCACATCAACGGGTGGCGTAGTCGACACAAAAGAACACTAATAACATCTGTAAGGACTGCCACACACTGAGCTTGACACCCTGGGCACGGACCGGGTCACCGCCACTCGGAGACTACAACCCCCATCTGATCCGGCTCCGGGTATCCCCCAAACAACACTGGCCCAGGGGGTGCGTCAACTTTGGCGTAGTCGGCAGGATTACGTGCCCGCAACAACCGGGTACTGCGTGCCTGAAGAAAAGTTCACCGTTACCTCAAAAAGAAGTCTCCCGCCGGTTCCGGAGGGTCCCCGCCAACGGGCCCCATCACAAGTCGTTTCCCGCCGGTTGCCCGCCATTTGCAGCTTTTTCCCGCCATCCATGGAGTTTCCCACCACTGGGAGACGATTCCCGCCATTTCCAAAGATTTCCCGCCTTGGAAGAGCGGACGCCATTATGGGCGTGCCAGAGGGTGGCAAAAGGCCACCTCCCATCGTGGGCCAGGTCGAAGAATGGCGCCAAAAGCGGAAACCGCGCCCACCAACAGAGACTGTGATGCTGGAAGTGTCCATCAGCGTGAGAGAACTGCCCCTGGAACTGAAGTTGCCCCGGGACCACCCTCGATGTGGGCGGAGACAGAACAAAAGAGCAAAGATGGGTGCCGCCTGGAGCAGTCTAGAGAGAGCGCACCCGGAGACAAGACGTCTGGAGAAGAGTCCAGAGAGAACATACCCGGAGATGGAGGGAGAGACAGGCAGCACCGACCCAGTGGTCAGGAGCCTGCTGCAAGCAACAAGCCCACTAGGCTTAGTGGAGATCCTGGCACAGCTCCCCCGAGATCGGGAGTGTGCACAGACTGCGCTGGAGGGCCTCGTACGGAGGATGGCCCGGGTGCAGCGGGAGGCGTTGACGGAGTGGAGCCGAGAGATGGCCCAGCAGACCGAAACCCGTCAGCGGAGCACGCCACCCGAGACGAGGAGACAGACCGCCTCTGAGGATGGTGCAGGAGGACTGAAGGCCGGAGACGGCGCCGAGAAGGGAGCCGAACGAATGGAGGCAGGTAAAGGGGACGTCTATACCCCGAGCCGGGAAACCGCGTACCTGCCCCAGCTCCCCGTCGCAGAGCCCGAAGTTCCCCCTGCCGTGCCCGTCGCTGCATCGTCACCGCCGCCGACTAGGCCTCAACCGGAAGCCGCGGCCGCGACCCCTGTGACGTCACACGCCTCGACCTCGAGCGTGGCCAAGCAGGAAGTACCATCGGCCTGGTCGCAAGGCCTAGTACCCCCGGGCGCCGCAATACCAACAGCGCCCCCTACCTCCGCGGAGCCCCCGGCCTGGTCGCAGGGTCGAATAACCCAGGGCGCCGCCGTTCTTACGGTGCCCTTTGCCTTTAAGGTGCCGCCGGCCTGGTCGCAAGGCCTGGTCAATCCGGGCGCCGCTACCACCACAGCGCCTATAGCATCTCGAGTGCCGCACCTGGGCGAAAATCTATTTGCCCAGCACACGTGCCCGGATGGGCAGCCCTTCATATGGCCTGAGGAGTACATTCAACTGGAGCTCCAGAGAGCAAGGCCCATGTGCGAGCCCCTGATTCCGGCTCCGAAGCCCGTAAAGAGGACCTCGCCCCCACTGGAGGAGGCACAGTTTGAGTGGGACCCCACCGGAGAAGACCTCATGGGGTTCACTCAGGAGACTCGGGCGGCCGCAGCGGAGCGTGCAGAGTGCTGCCGGCAGCAGCTCGAGGTTTTCGAGAAGGAGCGGAGAGAGAGGCGGGTCCGGGAACAGCAAGCCCAAATAAGGAGCGCGGAGCAGAAGAGCCGGACCAGGAGAGATCCCCGTGCAGCGCATGGTCCCCGCACCATCGGGACTGTGATAAAGTTCAATCTGCAGCATGGGTGGGGCTTCATCAGAGACCATCATACCCCCGGCGACGTCTTTGTCACACGCAGAGACGTAGAGAGCCATCTGCCGGAGGGACACAGAGGTCGTGACCTGTATTTAGGGGACGAGGTCACCTTCACCCGGCACAAGTGTGCCAAAGGACCCTACGCCCTCCATGTGCATCGCCTGACGGAGGAGGAGCTGCGGTGTGAGGAGGAGCAAGAGGACCCGGACGGGTCTGAAACAGAAACTGAATCCAAAGAAAGAGCAGGAGGACGCCGTCGTTGAGTATGGTAGAGAAGAGACTGTATATAGTTGCCCGTCGGGGTACCAAAAACTGTTGCTGCTTTAAATATGTCCCCGTTGGGACAAGAGTGAACTGTTTACCCGTGTGTCCCTATTCCTAATACCTGGCCGAGGACTGAGAGCGGCCATATCCCCTTTTGTATATAGTTGCGCTTCCTAAAGCGCCCCCTACTGGTTTTATAGGAAAGCCGAGTTTTGTTTTCAAGAAAAGACTGTCGCACTTTACCCGGTCACAAGTTGCACCGTGACCGGAGGAACCAGAAACAAGAATATTTACAAGAATGTTTTATATGAAAAAGTTTTTATTGCTGATAATATATGTGATGTTTTATATGTTGTTTTATATGTTGATGTTTATGAAAAATAATTGTATGTTTTGGATGTTTTTGTATCTTACAGCCCGAGGACGTGCTGTGATTTACCAGGGGGGAATGTAGCACCCTGAGGATTCGGCTGCTACAGGGGTATTGCACCTCAACCCAGAGGTGTGGTATTCCACTCCCGGGTAAGGATGGAGTGTGGAACTGAGCTCAGATAGACTGCATGCACTACATACATCCCATTTCCGGGGGGGCAGACCAACGGTACTCCCACTTAAGAAATGTGCAGGTACGACCGTGTCTGTTCCTGGCTGGAGTGGGAGGGGGGTGGAACATCCCAGTAGTGTAGGGGCAGATAGGGGGAGCAGTGTGGGTAATGCTAGGAGCTCATTGGGTGCTGGTCACCTGAGCTCACACATAGAGGGAGTATATAAGGTGGGAACCATCTTAGATCAGGGTCAGTCAGTCAGCCTGTCTTTTGTAGAGGAAGAGAGCAGAGAAGCAGAGCAGCTCCAAGGCCCAGAGAGAGAGAGGAGAAAGAAGGACCCAGAGGGGGAGAAAGAAGGAACTCCAAGAGCCCAAATTAGACCAGAGGGTGAAGAGTTGGCACAAGGGTACCGGATCCCAAGCTGGTGGAGGGCACTAATCCTTAGCCAGAGACCGGAGGTCGTGGGCAGAATCTGTCACGACCACCCACTAAATCCACCCGGAAGGCAAACCGTGCATAGGGTCAGGGAACCCAGAGACAAGGGTTTACCAACAAGAGGCCCGAGGGAGCCGGACATAGGTGGATCCCTGGTGGGGAAGGCCAGAGAGGAGGACAAGTCAGAAAGGGAGCTCAGGACCACGCTCCAGAATCACCTGGGGGTTGGCCGAGTCCAGGACCTGGTGGACGCAGCACGGCTCGGGTGGTCACTCAAGGCCGGAGTGACCAGAACATCTGCAGTAAGTAAAAACCCTGAACTGCACAGCCCGACTCGGAGTCTTATTACCACTCTCACTGCACCACCACAACCCCCATCCTCTGCGACTGACCCCCTGAGGCTATACCCCTCCCGTTGGGGGTTATACTACTACCAAGCTGCGCACACACCACCAGCCTCAGCGGACCCTGCTGCAGCGGCGGCCGTATTGACCGCACATCAACGGGTGGCATAGTCGACACAAAAGAACACTAATAACATCTGTAAGGACTGCCACACACTGAGCTTGACACCCTGGGCACGGACCGGGTCACCGCCACTCGGAGACTACAACCCCCATCTGATCCGGCTCCGGGTATCCCCCAAACAACACTGGCCCAGGGGGTGCGTCACTTGCTCCTCGCTGTACTGGTCCCTCTGTGTGGCGGAGCCTCCAGGATTCTTAGGCCAAGGGACCTGAAATCCCTCGCAGGTTGGTTCTCTGCTGCTGGGCTTGTAACCCTGACAGCCCCGGACCCCAATGCCCGGTAGATTGGTTCTCTTCCAGGACCGGCTCTCGTCGCCTCTGTCCCTGGCTTGCAGTTTCTCCTCTGCCTCACGGACTCCTCAGCTACAGCTGAATTGTCCCTCCTTCTCTGGGACTAGTCTCACTCCTGAGCTAGGTCTTCCAGTTCTCTCTAACCCTGCCCCCAGTTCCAGCTTTTATAGGGGCAGCCAGCTCCCCCTGCTGGCCTGGGACAGGAGGTGCTGTATGCTAATTGTCCCTAACCAGTGGACCTCCCTCCTGCTCTCAGACACAGATTATTGTTTGTGGCATCCAGGCCTGGGGTGACACATTCTCCCCTAGTAAAATTTAGTACTTCGGACTAAACAGGAACCACAAATACAGGGTATAAATGACAACATAACATATACACAAGTATATTTTGTCCTTGAGGTCACAGCGCTTCCGTGACCGGGTGTCCATGTCACCCAACAAGGTGAAGTTTTCCACGGTGTGGGGACCTGTTTCCATAAACCCCAAGTTCCTGGCCTTGGGCGTGGCGACAAGGCTGAGCTCTCTACTTTGGGCCACAAGGAGGCCACACCGGACAGATTTTTCTTCCGTGGCCATCTTCGAAAGAGGGCACCAAGTGCAACTATCTACAAGACAGTTCCGGTTATTCAGCGTCCATAACCTGTTAGTCCATGAACTAGAAAGACTGGAAAAACATAATTAGCAACCAGGCAACAAACATAAAACATTTACAATATACAGCATTTAGATCTTCCAGCGAGCTGGTATTTGCCCCCTAGTGCTCCGGGTTGACCTGCGTAACCCACTGTCTGGTGGTGGTCTAACCTGACTTTCCCCACTAGCATTCAGGGTACAGCTTCTAGCTGGGTTTACAGGCAGTGCAGGCAGCTATCTGCGGGTCCTTTTGGCTTACCGCAGGTATGGCAGGCTCACTGTCAGCAGAGGGTTGACTCTCTTGGGCTGCTGGCATGGGTTCTTCTGCCTCTAGGGCTGCTTGGTCTTCTAATTCCTCCTGCTCTCCTGTAGGTTCCTGCTGGGTTGGTTGAAGGAAGTGTAGGACGGGTACCACTATTGCATCATTTATCCGAGTCCAGGACCGGGGGAACTCTCCAAGAACTGTGCTGATCATTTCTTTCTTGTCTTCTGCGGGTTCAAGGTCATCTTGATCTTCTCCTGCACTCTGTAGTTGCTTGGGGCACCTTTTTAGGTGGTCTCTGGAGACGGTGCTAGTGGTTTCTCCTCCATCCTTGGTAATTACACATACCTTCGGGTTGTTGTGGTTGGACTGCAGTACTGTGTACGGGTCGCTCTCCCACTGGTCATCTAGCTTGTGAAGCCTTCTCTTCCGCTTCAGGACCTGCTCACCAGGTTCCAGGGAACCAGCAGGGGCGTGTTGGTTGAAGAGCCTCTCTTGCTTTTCTCTCGCTTGAGCCAGACTCCTCTCCACACTCTCCTGTACCTTCTTGTACTGTAGCCGCCGTTCCGTATCCCAGTCCGCGTCTGGGGAGGTGTCCTCGGGGGTCAGGACTCCCATGTCCAGGTCTATCGGCAGCTTACCTGGTCTTGCCCTCATCAGGTAAGCCGGGGTGCAATTTGTAGCATTCACCAAGATATGGTTGTATAAGTCTATCAGGTCTGGCAGCTTCTCCGGCTACAGGCTGCGTTCTTCCAGGGGCAACGTTTTGAGGAGATCAATGACGATATTATTCATTTTCTCACATAGCCCGTTGGTTTGTGGGTGGTAAGACGTTGTCCGAATCTTCTTACAGCCGTAGAGGTTGCAGAACTCCTGGAAGATTTCAGCCTCAAACCCTGGACCTTGATCTGTCAAGACCTGTTCCGGATACCCGTGTGGACGGTAGAAGTGTTGTTGGAAGGCTCTGGCCGCTGTTTGGGCTGTCAAGTCTTTAACAGGAACCACCACCAGGAACCGGGAATAGTGGTCCACTATTGTCAGGGCATAGACGTAGCCCAACCGGCTTGGAGCCAGTTTCACATGGTCCAGAGCTACCAGCTCAAGAGGCTGCCTGGTGATGATGGGCATCAAGGGCGTCTTCTGGCTGGTACCGTCCTTCCTTCTGAGGTTACATGGGCCGCAGTCCCTGCACCACTTCTCTATGGCCCCTCTCATTCCGACCCAGTAGAACCGCTCTCTCAGTAGGAACTCCAGTTTCTTCCACCCGAAGTGTCCCGCTCTGTCATGGTAGGCCTCCAGGACCATTGCTGCATCTCGTCTCGGGACCACTACCTGCCAGGTCAGCTCGTGCGTCCGGTGGTTGACAAGCCTTCTGCACAGCTTACCTTCGTAGAGGAATAGCCTGCTTTTCTCCTTCCATAACTGCTTGGCTTCCTCTGGAGCGTCCGAGCCAGGGCTAGCGTCTGCCTGGGTCAACAGGTCTTTCACCAGGCGAATTGCAGGGTCACTATCTTGCGTTTCAGCCCAGCCGTGGTGAGGTAAGGGATTGAACATGACAGTGGTCAAGTCTTTGTCTCTTACACGGTGGGAGTACTGAGTGGCCCCGTACCGGTGGAATGCAGGGAGCTCTATTTCCTCCAACTCATCTGGATCTTCTCCCTCATCAGGCAAGTGGGGAATTCTCGATAGGGCATCTGCATTGGCATTGGCTCGGCCTGCCCGGTACTTGATGGTGAAGTCATAGTTTGCTAGCCGGGCCATCCACCGCTGCTCTAGGGCACCAAGTCTCGCATTGTCCAGATGTGTCTACGGATTGTTGTCCGTGTACACAGTGAACTTCACAGAGGCCAGGTAATGCTTGAAACGTTCTGTTACGTCCCACACCACTGCCAAGGACTCCAGCTTAAAGGAGCTGTAATTCTCCGGGTTTCTCTCGGTGGGCCTCAGCTTCCGGCTGGCGTACGCGATCACCCTTTCTCTGCCCTGTTGGTTCTGTGACAGTACGGCTCCCAGCCCCACATTACTGGCGTCTGTGTGGAGGATAAAAGGCTGGCCATAATCAGGGTAGGCCAGGATCTCATCCCCCGTGAGGGCCATCTTCAGCTGGCGGAAGGACTCCTCTTCCGGCTTGTCTCACTTGAAGGGTGGCTTTTGGCTTCTGGTCTTAGATTGTCCTATAAGGAGGTCCTGCATAGGGGCTGCCATCTTGGTGAACCTGGGGATGAACCTTTGGTAGTAGCCTACCAACCCGAGGAACTGCCTCACTTCTTTTATGTTAGAGGGGCTTGGCCAGTTCTTTATTGCCGTGATTTTGCAGGGTCGGGGGCTACTCCTTCTGCACTCACCACATGTCCCAGGTACTGTACCTTCGGCTTTAACAGATGGCACTTGGAGGGTTTCACTTTCATGCCAAAGCCTGCCAGGGCATCGAACACCTCGGCCAGGTGCTTTAGATGGTCCTCGTAAGTCTTCGAATAGACAATCACGTCGTCCAGGTAAAGTAGGACCGTCTCAAAGTTTCGGTGCCCTAGACAGCATTCCATCAGCCTCTGGAAGGTCCCGGGTGCGTTGCAGAACCCGAACGGCATATAGTTGAATTCACTTAATCCCATCGGGGTGGTGAAGGCGGTCTTCTCCTTATCAGCCTCTGCCACAGGAACCTGCCAGTACCCACTAGTAAGGTCCAAAGTAGAGAAGAAATTAGCTGATTTTAGTGCGACCAAAGACTCCTCTATTCTAGGCAACGGGTATGCGTCTTTATGGGTGATACGATTGACTTCTCTATAGTCCACGCACATTCTCATAGTACAGTCTTTCTTTTTTACCAGAACCAAGGGGGCTGCCCAGGGGCTACAACTGTCTCTAATGACCCCGGCTTCCTTCATTTCTCTCAGCATGCCCTTTGCGTTCTGATAGTGTGCGGGGTGGTACAGATCTGTATCTTTCTTTTATTGGTGGGTGGCTCCCCATGGGGATGTGGTGTTCTACCCCTTTCACTCTGCCGAAGTCTAGTGGGTGCTTACTAAAGATTCTCTCGTACTCTTGAACCACCCGGTAGACTCCTTGTTTTTGGTGCAAGGGAGTGGAGTCAGCACCCACGTGGAGTTTCTGGCACCAGTCCTCCTTGGGTTTCTGGGAACCATTACCCTCTGCTTGGGGAGATGGAGGCAAGGGTTCCATGGCCCTGACAGCATTGTGTTCAACAGTATACAATTTGGCTAGTGTAGCGTACCAAGGCAAGTGTACTTCCCTTTCCCCAATGTTTAAGATCCAGACGGGCACCCTTTCATGGCGGACATCGACCACCCCCTGGGCTGTCAAAATGGTGGGCCTGCTGTCTGAGTACACGGGTTCTACCATGGCTTGGTAGTCTCTCCCTCTTAACCCGATTGCATTCCGACACCAGATCATTTCACTTTTGGGGGGCATGGCAATGGGGAACGGGTCGCTCATCCATTCCTCACGCTACCGATCTCACCACCAGACAGTTCTACCTGTTGCCATCTCATCAGGGCTCTTATCTCCTTCTGGAGGACCCTCTGCTGGCTGGAGCTCACATTCATCGCCACCTGCTGCAAAATTACAATTGCTTCTGAAAGACAATTTTCAATCACATTAGTACCCAAGGTTATTTTAGGGTGACTTTCTCGACGGTCAATGTCCACAATGATCACTCCCTGTGCCGGCAGTTCAACTTTACCAATCTTAATGGTCATCTCTCTGAACCCCACCTGCGGCACGGGTTGACCATTGCTGGCGATGATGCTCAAGTCATCATCTGGATAACGAGTTATATCAGTGTCACTCCAGTACTGCTTAAAAAGTACATATTGGATGGTAGTCACTTGGGACCCGGTGTCCAGCAGTGCACTCATGGGGATACCGTCCAGCACTACGGGTAAAACCGGGCGTTCCCCTACCTACTTATCACGCCAATTAGATGGGCCTGATGACCTTATGCCTGGGGGTTGGCCCTTTGCCCCAGGTCGGACCCATTTAAAGTACAGTACCTGGCTACGTGTCCCGGCTGGCTGCAACGGCGGCAAATCGGCTGTCCATCCTCAGTGTAATGATCGGCGGGCCTCCCTCTGAACGACGGGATCCTCCTCCGTCGACGCCACGGGACATCCTCCGGACTGGAAGCCAGCTTGATTGGTCCTGACGGGTCCATCTGTAACGACTGTACGGTCCTGGACAATGCAGCAACACTCTTTGTTAGTTCTTGGACCTGATGGTGCAGGTTTGCAGGCGGGGATGGATTTAGGGCCTGCGCATCAGCCCCCACAAGGTCTGCGGGATAGGGTGCCGCCCCCTGGTGGTAAGGGATGGCTGGGCGCCGGGAAGCTACAGCGCCACCCGGTGCAGGTTCTCGGAGCACCCGGATGGCCCTATCGTTGAACTGTGCAAAAGTCAAATCGGGGTTCTGTAGGGCCATGAGGCGCAGCTGGGTTCTGTGGGCGCTGGACAGCAGACCTTCTATGAACTGGTCAGTCAATAGTTTATCTGTATCCTGCACGCTGCCAGGGTCAGCTTGCTTAATTGCCCCCAAGGCTTCCTGTAAATTTAGGGCATAATCTCGGATGCTATCTTGAGCTCGCTGCTTACATCCATAGAACCGCATTTTGATTTCTGCTGAGGTACGGGCATCAAAGGTGTCCCGTAGACGGGTCAGAACCCCCCTTACAGTCCTTTTCTCCTCAGCTGTCCAAGACTTTACCTCCCGCTGGGCCGCACCAGTTAACTGCCCTATCAGTATGCTTACCTTCTGTTCTTCTGTCAGGGGATAAACTTTGAACAGGCTATACAGCCTTTCTTTAAAGTCGCCCAAGGTATGCGACTCGCCAGCATACTGGGCATCCAGGCCGCTCCGGGGATATAGGCAGGGGTGGATTAAGAGTAGCAAGGGCCCCGGGCAGTTTAGAAGGCGCGGGCCCCCTCCACACAGCTGATTTATCACGTGACATGTCACATGATCCCCTGTGATAGATCATGTGATAGTTCATGGGAAATTAATTTGGCATAATATTAATTGTGCTGCCTCATCTGAGAGCAGCACAATATTGGGGCAGATACCCTGATTCCAGCGATGTGTCACTTTTTCAGCTACTTGTTGCCATTTTGAGAAAATCACCGTTTTATCTGCTGCAGATCTAGCAGCTCTCTGAATGCTGCGCTCTGTATAGCCCCACCCACACCACTGATTGGCAGCTTTCTGCCCATGCTCAGTGTACACAGAAATCTACTGATCAGTGATGGGGGTGGGGTCCTACAGAACTTACTAGTCATCTAGTGATAATTACCTTCTGACAAATCAATGATTTTATCAAAACAACACTAAACAGCCCAGTAAGTGACACATTACTGGAATCAGTGCCTCTAACCCTACATTATGCTGCTCTCAGATTAGGTGGCAAAAACCTGATGACAGATTCCCTTTAAAAGAGCTGTAAAGACAAAAAAGTTTGTATTAAAAAAAATACAAGCCATTTGTTAAATTAACTTTGTTTCATTGTTAATTCACATTAGACTGTATCTTCAACACTTTTGTCAGCAGGTCTTATTACAGACTCTGAATAGGGCAGCTCTCTCCCTCTCCCTCAGCAGAAAGTCACAGCATGGTTAAAAAACTGGATCTTTTATGATTTTCTCATAATAAATAAAAAGGACATGCAAGTCCTCCAAACTATTTTTCGTTTCTCTATAGGGGAGGTCCTAAATCTTTCTTGCTCTTTAGTTGATCACATGTCAAAAATGCAAAGCATTTACTATGAACTCGCCTAAAAAAATATACACTTGGAGAGTAATATCATCATCTACATGTAAATATTCCTTGACTCTAAGGGCTCGCTCACACTGTCGTATAACACGGCCGAATGCTATGTGATGTTTTATCGGATAGGACTCGGCTCTATGTTATACTATGGGACAGTGCGATTATTGGCATGAGAAAATAATCTCATTCGATATTCGGACCATGTGCACCCATACAAGTCTATGGGTGCACGTAAAACATTGGACTGCACTCGGACGTCATCCAAGTGCAGTCCGATGAACACTCACAGAGACTATGGAGAAGATGGAGAAAGTAAGTTCTCCATCTTCTCCATATCTGTGCTGCGAGAGAATCGGATCACACTCAGTTGAAGCTCTGACAGAGTTTGAGCCGAGTGTCATTAGCATAATTGGCCCTATTCTCTTGCATGAGAGAATATATGGCTTAGTGAGTGGACCCTAAAACTGAATAGTAGTGACGGACAGGCACCACACAATCGGGATCCATGTAGCTCTCAGATGTCATGTAGGTAGGGCTTCATTCCATGGGGTAGAGCTTAATTTCAAAGTATATAAAAAAAATGGACTTCAAATAAAAATTAAATAAACACAAAAAGCACTAATTGAATTATTTTTTTCATATTTATGTTTGCAGCCCCTTTAAAAACCCTTTGAGGACCAAGGCACATATATGTCCCATAGTTTTAAACTGGAAAAAAAATTGATTGAATAAAATTTAAGGTCCTCCAAGGTTTAAGTAGGTCATAAATTCATATGAATACTTGCTCATACAATTGCACATGCCAAAAGATGAAGAAGAACAGAATCAAAAATATGACATTAAGTGGAACACTTACAGGTATTCAAGGTGAAAGAGACCAGCAAAGGCATCGTCTCGAATGACAGTAAATGAGTTAGAATTCAGCAAGCTGAAAATGAAGACAGCAGGTTAGAAGCGAACCAGACTTTATGGTGCTCAGAATTAGTCAAGCAGAATTTATTGACTGCTCTTGCAAAACACTGAGACTCCCGCTGTGTATAGATGGCTCCGTGCGGCCTCCCGCTGTGTATAGATGGCGCCGTGCGACCTCCCACTGTGTATAGATGGCGCCGTGCGGCCTCCCGCTGTGTATAGATGGCACCGTATAGATGGCTACGTGCGGCCTCCTGCTGAGTATACGTGTATAGCTGGCTACGTGCGGCCTCCTGCTGAGTATAGATGCCGCACGGCGCTCCCCCCAGAGACAGCAGGAGGCCGCACAGCGCCATCTATACTCAGCGGGAGACCGCACGTAGCCATCTATACACAGCAGGAGGCCGCACGGCGACATCTATACTCAGCGGGGGGCCACACGTAGCCATCTATACACAGCGGGGGGCGCACGTAGCAATCTATACACAGCGGGGGGGCGCACGGCGCCGTCTATAAACAGCGAGGGGCCGCACGTAGCCATCTATACACAGCGGGAGGCTGCACGGAGCCCCCCCAGAGACATCAGGAGGCCGCACGGCGCCAACTATACTCAGCAGGAGGCCGCATGCAGTCATACACACACACAAACATATACAGACACGCATAAACACATTTGAAACACAAAAATACATACAAACAGGCATCACACAATGACATCTGCCCACACACACACACACACACACACAAACAGACAGACATCACACACACACACACCTGCCCACACACACACCTGCCCACACACACACACCTGCCCACATACACATCTGTGTGTGTGTATGTATAGTGTGTGTGTGTGTGTATAATGTGTGTGTATGTATACTGTGTGTGTATGTATAGTGTGTGTGTGTGTGTGTATAATTTGTGTGTGTATTTTTTTTTTAAGTTAAAAACAAGTAAAATGCTTGTGGCATCAATATCAAGACTCCAGATATAAGGGCCTATTCACACTGAATTTTGCAATGCATTCATCTCCTCTTTCCAGGCTTCTATCTAAATCCCTGAAAAATGGCATTCAGATGTGCCTTGACATAGCCATTGATTTGAACAAAGGCAAACCGAGGCTAAAGTCTGAATCTTTAGGCTCCATTTTCTCTGCTTTCAGATGTCTCATTTCAGACAGCACAATCCTGAATTTCAGGGATTCAGTTGTAAGCCTTGTGTAAAGACCTGAATGCAGCGCTGAATGTAGTGTGAATAGGTCCTTACATCCTACACCACCTCAGGGGATTGTTGTTATGGAGTATTGCCCCTGGGTGGCCGCAGTTATGACCACCACCAGGGCTCGCGGTCACCCACCCTAACTTTGGTATTCTGGGGAGCTGGTATAATGAATATCTGAGAAGAGCCCTAGAGAAGCAAGAACATTGGACAACCAAGAGGTGGTGGCCTCAAGTCAGGTGTAGTGTTCAACAGGGCAAGACTTTCTAACCTGCCCACACACACACACACACACACATATACACACACACACCTGCCCACACAGACACACACACACACCTGCCCACACAGACACACACACACCTGCCCACACACACACACACACACACACACACACCTGCCCACACACATACACATCTGCCCACACACACACACACACACACACCTGCCCACACACACACACACACACCTGCCCACACACAAACACACCTGCCCACACACAAACACACCTGCCCACACACACACCTGCCCACACACACACACACCTGCCCACACACATACACACCTGTCCACACACACACCAACACCTGCCCACACACACACACACCTGCCCACACACACACACACACCTGCCCACACACACACACACACCTGCCCACACACACATCTGCCCACACAGACACCTGCCCGCAAACACACACACACCCATATACACACACCTGCCCACACACACACCTGCCCACACACACACACACACACCTGCCCACACACACACCCACACCTGCTCACACAGACACCTGCCCACACACACACACACACACACACATATACACACACACACATATACACACACACACCTGCCCACACAGACACACACACATATACACACACACACATATACACACACACCTGCCCACACAGACACCTGCCCCCACAGACACCTGCCCACAAACACACACACACCTGCCCACACACACATCTGCTCACACACACACACACTCACCATCCCCCGGCTCAATTCCTCCTGCCTGCTCTCTCTCTTTTCCGGTGCAGCACTGCAGGCCGGGGCGCACTGTGTGACGTCACAGCTAGGAGACACAGCCGCGCACAGGGCCATGTCTCCTAGCAGTGACGCGGCCGGGCCAGCACAGGGAAGTTAACTGCTGCAGTGCTGGCCCGGCCGATGAAGAAGTAGCGGTGGCCGCTGCTGGGGGAGCAGTCCAGGCCCCCCCCTCCCGCCACTGCTACCGCTATGTGCCGCGGCGGCCCGCACATATAATGAGGGCAATCCGGCATTAGACACCCCGCCTGGAGCCGTGGACCCCCTGCAGGCTCAGGGCCCTGGGCGGTCGCCCGGATTGCCCTCATTATAATCCGCCTATGGATATAGGGCATGGAAAACGGCATCACAGCTGCAGCGGCTACGCTGGTGGTAGAGGGTCCCTCCGCGTCCGACATCTTCCTCCCTCCTAATTAACCGTGGCCTACCTTCTGGCGATCCTCTTCTGTAGGCCGCGGCTTCCCTCGCGATGCTCTGGGAGAGGACCTTGCGTTGCTCGGTGATGACGTCGGCATCCGCTGGATCTCCATCCAGGACCTTGAGCAGCGTCTCAGCGTAGGGCGGGGCTTCAGGTCTCACGCGTTTTTGGACGTCCACGCCCCTCTTCTTCCCGCGCGTCGTCCCGAAGATGGCGCCCGATGGCGGGAAACGGCTCCGATTGGCGGGAAATGGCCCCAAATGGCGGGAAACTTCACTCAGATATGTATAGAGTCTTTTCCAGGCACGCAATACCCGTTTGTGGCGGGTTGGTCACAATTCTGCCGACTACGCCAAAGCTGACTCCCCCCCTGGGCCGTGGGGTACCCGGAACCGGGCCTTCTAGTGTACGGTGCTGATGGGGGTAGTAGTGGCAACCCGATCCCGTGGCTCAGGGTGGTCAGACCAAATGGTGGCAGTCTATTTATCAGTGTTTTGAATGTCCGACTACGCCACCCGTGGATTGCGGTTGGAGATAACCGCCGCTGCAAGGCAGACCGCTGAGGCTGGTGCTGGTGTGCAGCACAGGGGTAGGATAACTCCCCATGGGAAGAGTGTAGCCTCAGGGCAGTGTAGGTGGATGTTGGGGGTGATAGTGCAGGCCGCAATAGTAAGAGTTCAGAGTCCGCTTCAAACAGTTCAGGGTCTTTATTGTAGATATTATTAATGGCCCAACAGTACCGGTTAGGAATGGGCCTGGGTGTCTGAGAGCAATCGGGCGAGCCCCACTGGTCAGGGTGAGTGTGTAGGCCTACCGTTCTCTCTATGCTCTTTCTGACTATCCCCCTTTTCGTGGTGTAATAGCCCACGTCCCTGAGCTGGCCGTGTACTTCTCTCCTGTATGGCTTGCGACTCAGGCCTTGGGTACCTGTTTGTTGCTCCTCGATGTACTGGTCCCTCTGTGTGGCGGAGCCTCCAGGCTTCTTAGGCCAAGGGACCTGAAATCCCTCGCAGCTTGGTTCTCTGCTGCTGGGCTTGTAACCCTGACAGCCTCGGACCCCAATGTCCAGTAGATTGGTTCTCTGCCAGGACCGGCTCTCGTCGCCTCTGTCCCTGGCTTGCAGTTTCTCCTCTGCCTCACGGACTCCTCAGCAACAGCTGAACTGTCCCTCCTTCTCTGGGACTAGTCTCACTCCTGAACTAGGTCTTCCAGTTCTCTCTAACCCTGCCCCCAGTTCCAGCTTTTATAGGGGCAGCCAGCTCCCCCTGCTGGCCTGGGACAGGAGGTGCTGTATGCTAATTGTCCCTAACCAGGGGACCTCCCTCCTGCTTTCAGAAACAGATTATTGTTTGTGGCATCCAGGCCTGGGGTGACACACACACACTGCTCTATATTTAGTATGATGCCCCCACTCCTCCATATATATAGCATGATAGTCCCACTGCTCCATATACAGGTGCATCTCACTAAATTAGAATATCATCAAAAAGTTAATTTATTTCAGTTCTTCAATACAAAAAGCTGTCTTTCAGCTCATCTGCATTGTTGGGTCTGGTGTCTCTCATCTTCCTCTTGACAATACCCCATAGATTCTCAATAATAGATTCTCTATGGGGTTAAGGTCAGGCGAGTTTGCTGCCAATCAAGCACAGTGATACTGTTGTGTGTAAACCAGGTATTGGTACTTTTGGCCGTGTGGACAGGGGCCAAGTCCTGCTGGAGAATGACATTTTTATCTCCAAAAAGCTTGTCGGCAGAGGGAAGCATGAAGTGCTGTAAAATGTCCTGGTAGCCGGCTGTGCTGACTTTGGTCTTGATAAAACACAGTGGACCTACACCAGCAGATGACATGGCCTCCCAAACCATCACTGATTGTGGAGCCTTCACACTAGACCTCAAGCAGCTTGGATTGTGGACTCTCCACTCTTCCTCCAGACTCTGGGACCTTGATTTCCAAATGAAAATTGGAACTCTAGGACCTTGTGGAGTGTGTCAATGACTGCCTTCTGGACATCTGTCAAGTCAGCAGTCTTCCTCATGATTGTGGAGCATACTGAAACAGTATTGAAGAACTGGAATAAATTAACTTTTTGAAGATATTCTAATTTAGTGAGATGCACCTGTATATACTATGATGGTCCCACTGCCCCACATACATATAGTATAATGGCCCCACTACTCCATATGTAGTATGATGGACCCACTACTCCAGATATATAGTAGGATGGCTCCACTGCCCGATCATTTAAAAAAATATCTCACTTAATCCTGATTCCCTACATCACGGCCTCTGTCTCCTCTTCCATGGCGGGACAGCAGATCAGAGCGATGCAATGATGTCACCGAGCCACCTGCGTGAGGATGCTGACATCTCGTTAACCGCAGGCCTATGGCGATCTGTGGCATATGAAAGAGATAGTGATAGGGCAGGGAGCTTGTGTCCCACTGCTTTATCATGCGACGCCTCTGCATAAGAGACATTAGGGCTACATTAGCTACGTCACAGAAGACACTGGAGCTGGAGTATATAGAATAGGAGACACTGGGGCTGGCGTATATTCATCACAGGATACATTGGGGCTAGAGCATATACATCACAGAAGAAGCTGGAGTATATAGAATAGGAGACACTGGGGCTGGAGTATATAGAATAGGAGACACTGGGGCTGGCGTATATTCATCACAGGATACATTGGGGCTAGAGCATATACATCACAGAAGAAGCTGGAGTATATAGAATAGGAGACACTGGGGCTGGAGTATATAGAATAGGAGACACTGGGGCTGGCGTATATTCATCACAGGATACATTGGGGCTAGAGCATATACATCACAGAAGAAGCTGGAGTATATAGAATAGGAGACACTGGGGCTGGAGTATATAGAATAGGAGACACTGGGGCTGGCGCATATACAGTTCTGCTCAAAAGTTTACATACCCCGGCAGAATTTTTCCTTTCTTGGCCTTGTTTCAGAAAAAATGAATGATAACAAAAACACTTTTTCTCCACTCATGGTTATTGGTTGGGTGAAGCCATTTACTGTCACATTTCTGTGTTTTCTCTTTTTAAATCTTAATGACAACTAGTGATGAGCGAGCATGCTCGCTACTGCTCGGTGCTCGCCCGAGTATCTCACTGCTCGAGATGCTCTGCGCTCACCGAGTATTTCCGGGTTGGTCGGGCGGGAAGTCGGGACCCATCCCTGCATGTTTGGTGCTCTTTACAGAGCCAATGAACATGCAGGGATTGCCTGCCATGCACTGTAATGCCATAGCCATGTTGGTTGTGGGCATTACAGTGATTGGCTGGCTGCACAGCGTCATCAGGTCTATATCTGACCTGGCACCGCCATGCTCATCACAGTCACTCCGGATCAGACAGTGTAGGGAGAGCTGCTGCTGCGTTAGGGAGAGATTTGATCGTGCATTAGGTAGTGTAGTGAGAAAAACCGCACATTACACATATACATCTCAACAAACAGTCCTTCTGAGGACTAATCCATCTGCAGAGATATCAGGCAGGCAGTGTAAATAGGCAGGCAGGCAGTGTATATAGCAGACTGCAGTGCATATAGCACAAGAGGCTCCATTCCAATTCTGCCTTCTGCTGCTGTTAGATATTTCTATACAAAGGCCCAGGTCTCAGGGGCGAGGAATACTTTTCTTTGGATCTTAATCCTCATTATTTGCTTATAAAGCAATCCAGAGAACACCGTTTTTCTGCACCATTTGCTTGTTGGCACTGCAGAATACAGCCAGGTCCTTTCCATATTAGAGCGCTAGAAATCCAGCTATTTAAAACTGTGTTTTCTCCGTCACACAGATCACATATACGTTGTCAGAAAATACTGCCATTTCTGGCCTCCATTTTTTCAGTGTGTCAGTGAAGCAATTCACAGCAGTTTGCTGTTCACACTACTTACCTACAGGCCAGGTATTTAAAACTCTGTTTTCTCCATCACACCGATCACATATAACTTCGCTTCAAACTCAATCATTTGTAGTGAGCGTGGAAGATACTATCCTCCATTTAAAATGGGCAAGGCACGTGGCAAGGGACGGGGAACTGGACGTGATGGTAATGGTGCATGCAGAGGCCGAGGACAAGGCCGTGGGCAAGCCGAAATTGTGCCACAACAAACACCCACATCTTCTCGCCTGACCTTCCTGTCCCAATTTCTAGGGGACCGCAGCACACCACTATTGAACCCAGATCAGTGTCAAAAGGTTGTTGGTTGGATAGCGGATAATGCTTCCAGTCACTTAGCCACCACCACCACCACCACCCTGTCTTCCACACGGTCAAGTCTCAGTAGCCATGAGTCTGGACCTCATATTCCTCACCCTGATCCTCCTTCCTCCCACCATGCCGAGTACCCAGAGACAATTGATCCCACACTTGGACAATCTGAAGAGCTGTTCACTTTTCCATTTATAGATTCGGGCCTCTCGCCCGGTCCACTTGAAGCGGGGCAAGAGGAGATCACGTGTAGCGATGCCCAAATATTTGAGCAGCCACGGTCACACGAAGGCGACGGTGGGAAACTGTCATAAGAGGTGGACGATGATGAGACACAATTGACAGAAAGTCAGGAATAGTACCAGGGTGCAGAAGTGGGAGACGAGGTGGTGGATGATATAGTAACTGACCCAACCTGGCAGGAGGACATGCAGAGCAAGGACAGCAGCACACAGGGGGAGGGAGGCAGAGCACCCCAACAGGCAGGAAGAAGCAGTGTGGTGGCCGCAGACAGAAGGCAGGCTACCGTTTCCCGTAACACCAACATGAAGGAAGTTGCCACTACAACTGTTAGGTCTTCCCGAGTCTGGTTGTTTTTTAAAGACTCTGCCGATAACTCCAAAAAGGCCATTTGCATCACGAGCCAGACCAGCATCAGCAGGGGTGGCAAAACGACCAGCCTGACCACCACCAGCATGATGAGGCACATGGCAGCAAAGCACTCGACTTTGTGGGCCGAACACCAGGGTCCAGGAACAGTGTCTACAGGTGGCACCATTGCTTCTTCTGCTGTTGTGCATGCAAGTCAATCCCCTGTCCATAGTGCATGCAAAGATGCCTCCTGCCCTGCTCCTGTCATTGCACACTCTCAAGTAGCAGCATCAGGAAGCACGTCCATGTCCTTGTCCCAGCGCAGCGTTCAGTTGTTCATACTCCAGTCCTTGGAATGCAAGCGCAAATATGCAGCCAACGTCCCACAGGCCACACTACTAAATTCTCACAATTCACGACTGCTTGGCTCGAAATGTTGCCTTTTAGGCTTGTGGAAACAGAAGCATTCCGCAACCTGATGGCGGCGGCCGTCCCTCGGTACTCTGTCCCCAGCCGCCACTATTTCTCCCAGTGTGCCGTCCCCACATTACACAAGCAAGTGTCCCAAAACATTAGCCGTGCCCTCAACAACGCAGTTACCGGTAAAGTCCACCTAAACACGGACACGTGGACAAGTGCTTGTGGGCAGGGACGGTACATCTCGCTGATGGCACACTGGGTTAACATAGTGGAAGCCGGGACCCAGTCGGACCTTGGGACGGAACACGTCCTCCCGACGCCAAGGATTGCAGGCCCTAGGTCAATCAGGGTTGCCCCCACGGTCTACAGCTCCTGAACCTCATGCTCCTCAGCCTGCTCCTCCTCCTCAGCCTCCATCTCCGAAATGACCACATCAGTCACAAGCTGGAAGCACTGCAGCACTGCCTCGGCCAAGCGGCAACAGGCTGTGCTGAAGCTAATATGCTTAGGTGAAAAAACACACAATGCTGAAGAGTTATGGACAGCTCTGAAAGAGCAGGCAGATCTGTGGCTCAAACCGCTGAACCTACAGCCAGGCATGGTCGCGTGTGACAATGGCTGGAACCTGGTGGCGGCTCAGAGGCGAGGCGAGCTCACACACGTACCATGCCTGGCCCATGTGCTTAACCTCGTGGTTCAGCGGTTACTCAAATCCTACCCGGAGCTGCCGGATCTGCTTGTTAAAGTATGCCGCCTGTGTGCCCATTTTAGAAAGTCAGCTACAGCTTCCGCTGCCCTTGCAGTGTTTCAGCAGCGTTTGCAGCTTCTGGCTCACAGACTGGTGTGTGATGTCCCCACACGTTGGAACTCTACATTGCAGATGTTGGGAAGGATTTGTGAGCAGAAGAGGGCAGTTGTTGAGTACCAGCATCAAAAAGGCTATCGGTATTCAGTTCAGACTCCACACATAAGACCTCAGTAGTGGACGTGGATGTCAGATATATGTACCATCCTCCAAAACTTTGAGGACTCCACCAAGATGGTGAGCGGCGATGACGCCATAATTAGCGTCACCATCCCGCTTCTCTGTCTTCTGAAACGCTCTCTGCTCACAATCAAAGATGATGCATTGCAGGCGGAGAATGATAAGATGGAGCAATTAACCATACAGGGTGATTACACACAGCCAAGCCTCATCTCATCCCAACGTGGATTGGGTGACAATGAGGAAGAGGAGGAGGAGGAAGGACAGGAACTAGTTTCATGCACTATAGACGGTGCTATCTGCACAGCTGTCATACCGTCTGTTCAGCGTGGATGGCCAGAGGACAGAGAGGAGGAGGAGGAGAGCATGGTCAGTCATCCTCTTGGTGAGGACACGGAAGTCTTGCCTGTTAGTAGTCTGGCACGCATGGCTGAGTTTATGTTATGCTGCCTTTCCCATGACCCTCGCATTCTCAAAATTTTAGGTCATTACTGGTTGGTGACACTTCTAGACCCACTCTACAAGGAGAACTTTATATCTCTTATTCCTGAGGCGGACAGGTGTACAAAAATGAGGCAATACCAGAAGGCCCTTGTTGCGGACCTATTAAAAAAATTCCCATCTGAAAACGCTGGAGGCAGAGGGCACACTTCGTTCGACAACCAAGGAGTACAGGCGAGAGAGACACAACTTCAATCCAGCAGAGGCAGGGGAACACTGTCAAAGTTCTTTGAGAGTTTTCTCAGACCCTCCCATCGCACAGGCCCTGAGGCGCAGGGTACTCTCACAAGGAGTGCAAAGTTTGGGAAGATGCTGAGGGAGTACCTTGCCGTACCGTACCAACGTCCTCCGTGATTCCTCTGTGCCTTATAAATATTGGGTATCCAAGCTAGATATGTGGAATGAACTGGCTCTCTATGCCTTGGAGGTCCTGGCCTACCCTGCTGCCAGCGTTTTATCAGATCGGGTTTTTAGTGCCGCTGGTGGAATTATAACTGATAAGCGCATCCTCCTGTCAACTGAAAATGCTGACAGGCTGACTCTTATAAAAATGAACAAGGGCTGGATTGGGCCAGACTTCTCAACACCACCGAATGATAGTGACGCGCCCCCTGGGCCATGTTCAGGGGATACCCGGAGCCGGATCTGGATAGGGGTAGTAGTCCTTGTGGCGGTGACCCGGTCCGTGCCCAGGGTGTCAAACTAAGTGGCAGTCTATGGCAGTAGATGTTAACTTGATCGACTACGCCACCCGTTGAGTGCGGCTTTGAAGCCGCCGCTGCAGAACAGTCCACTGAGGCCAGGTGTATCAGGATGTGCAGCGTGGTGGTATAACCCCCAACGGGAGGGGTATGGCCTCAGGGCAGCAGATGCGGATGATGGGGGTAGTTGTAGTGTAGAAAGGAGAGTCAGAGACGTGGGATGCAGTTTCAGGGTTTTTACTCACGGGTGTTCCTTTGGTCACTCTGGCCTTGAGTGACCACCCGAGCCGTGCTGCGTCCACCAGGTCCTCGACTCGGCCAACCCCCAGGCAGTTCCGGAGCGTGGTCCTGAGCTTCCCTCTCTCCTCTCTTTCTCCTGGCCGTCCCCACCAGGGATCCACCTTTGGCCGGCTCCCTCGGGTCTCTTGGTGGTTAAACCTTCTCTGGGTTCCCTGACCCTATACTTGGTGTGCCTTTCTGGTGGATTTGGTGGGCGTCGTGGCAAATCTTGACCATGACCTCCGGTTCCTGGCTGAGGATGATTGACCTCCACCAGCTTGGGTTCCGGTACCCGTGTCCGCCAACCCTTCACCCTTCTGGCTTAATTCTGGGTTCTCAGGGTTCCCTCTTGTCTTCCACTCTGGGCCTTCCTTCTTCCTCTCTCCTCACTGCAGGCCTAGCCCTGGAGCTGGGCCCAGACGGAGCCACAGCTCCTGTCAGCCCTCCTGGCTGAACTCTTCCTCAGCTCCTAAAAAGACCCTGTCCTAAGATGGTGCCCACCTTATATACTCCCTCTATGTGTGAGCCCAGGTGACCATCACCCAATGAGCTCCTAGCTTTACCCAGAGTGCTCCCCCTATCTGCCCCTACACTACTGGGATGTTCCACCCCCCTTCCCACTCCAGCCAGGGACAGACGCTGTCGTACCTGCACATATATACTTGGTGGGAGTACCGTAGTTCTGTCCCCCGGAAATGGGATGTATGTAGTGCATGCAGCCTACTAAGCTCAGTTCCACACTCCATCCTTACCCGGGAGTGGAATACCACACCTCTGGGTTGAGGTGCAATACCCCTGTAGCAGCCGAGTCCTCAGGGTGCTACATGCCCCCCTGGTAAATCACAGCACGTCCTCGGGCTGTAAAAGAATAAAAACATACCAAAACATACAATTTTTTTTCATAACATCCATAAACATATAAAACATTATATACATTATCAGCAGCATAAAACTTTTTCATAATAAACTTTTCATTGTAAACATTCTTGTTCCTCCGGCCACGGTGCAACTTGTGACCGGGTAAAGTGCAACAGTCTCTTTTAGAAAAAACACAGTTTCCTATAAAACCGGTAGGGGGCGCCTTAGGAAGCGCAACTATATACAAGGGGTTATGGCCGCTCTCAGTCCTCGGCCAGTGGGGATAAGGATTGGCTGTTCACAGTCCTCAGCCTGTTAAGGGATAGGGGACACACGGGTAACAGTTCACACTTGTCCCAACGGGGACTATACTTTTCTGGCAACAGTTCCTGTAACCTTACGGGTAACTATTTACAGTTCCACTTTACCGTACTTCAGTAACGGCGTCCTCCTGCTCCTTCTCGCGGGTAGGCTTCAGACCCGTCCGGGTCCTCTTGTCCTTCCTCACACCGCAGCTCTTCCTCCGTCAACCGGTGTACATGAAGGGCGTAGGGTCCTTTGGCACATTGATGCCGGGTAAAGGTGACCTCGTCACCCAGGTATAGGTCACGACCTCTGTGTCCCTCCGGCAGATGGCTCTCGACGTCCCTGCGGGTCACAAAGACGTCGCCGGGGGTGCGGTGGTCCCGGATGAAGCCCCAACCATGCTGCAGTTGGAATTTGATTACAGTCCCGGTGGCACGGGGACCATGGGCTGCACGGGGGTTCCGTCGGGTCCGGCTCTTCTGCTCTGCACTCTGTACTTGCAGCCGCTCCTCGCGGACCCGCCTCTCTCTCCGTTCCCTGTCGAAGACCTCCAATTGCTGCTGGCAGCACTCCGCACGCTCAGCTGCGGCCGCCCGGGTTTCTTGAGTGAACCCGATGAGGTCTCCTCCAGTGGGGTCCCACGCGAACTGCGCCTCCTCCAACGAGAGTGGGGTGATCTTGACAGGCGCCGGAGCCGGAATCAGGGGCTCGCACAGGGGTCCTTCCTTCCGGAGTCGGAGATGGTAGTACTCCGGTGGCCACACAAAGGGCTGCCCATCCGGGCAAGTGTGTTGGGCGAATAGGTCTTCACCCAGGTGCGGCACTGTGGAAGTTGAGGGCGCGGTGGTGGCAGCGGCGCCCGGGTCTTCCAGGCCTTGCGACCAGGCTTGGGGCACCCTGAAGGTAAAGGGCACCGTGGAGACGGCGGCGCCCGGGGGTACTTGACCTTGCGACCAGGCCGGTGGCTTAGTGGAGGTAGAGGGCGCTGTTGGGTCTGCGGCGCCCGGGGGTACTCGGCCCTGCGACCAGGCCGGTGGCATTTCCTGCTTGGCCGCGCTCAGGGTTGAGGCGCGTGACGTCACAGGGGGCGTGGCCGCGGCTCCTGCCGCTTGAGGCCTAGCTGGGAACGGTGGCGGTGCAGCGACAGGCACGGTAGGGGGAATTTCGGGCTCTGCGACGGGGAGCTGGGGCAGGTTCACGGTTATTAGGCTTGGGGTTGTGACGTCCCCTTTACCTGCCTCCGTCTCTTCAGCTCCTTCCTCGGCGTCGTCTCCGGCCTTCATTCCTCCTGCACCATCCTCAGAGGCGGTCAGACTCCTCGTCTCGGGTGGCGTGCTCCGCTGGCGGGTTCCAGCCTGCTGGGCCATCTCCCTACTCCACTCAGTCAGCATTTCTCGCTGCACCCGGGCCATCCTCCGTGCGAGGCCCTCCAGCGCGGTCTGTGCACGCTCCCGGTCTTGGGGGAGCTGTGCCAGGATCTCCACCAGGCCTAGTGGGGTGGTTGCTTGCAACAGGCTCCTGACCACAGGGTCGGTGCTGCCTGACTCTCCCTCCATCTCCGGGTGCGACCTCTCCAGACTCCTCCAGGCTGCACCCATCCTCGCTCTTTTGTTCTGTATCCGCCCATACTGAGGGCGGTCCCGGGGCAACTCGGTGATTGTCAGTTCCAGGGGCAGTCCCCTCACGCTGATGGACATCTCTATCATTACAGTCTCTGCTGGTGGGGGCGGTTTCCGCTTTTGGCGCCATTCTTGGACCTGGCCCACGATGGGAGGTGGCCTCTTGCCACCCTCTGGCACGCCCATAATGGCGTCCGCTCTGCCAGGGCGGGAAATCTTCTCAGATGGCGGGAATCGTCTCCCAGTGGCGGGAAACTCCGTGGATGGCGGGAAAAGACTGCAGATGACTGGCAAACGGCGGGAAACGATCCGAGATGGCGTCCGATGGCGGGGACCCTCCGGAACCGGCGGGAGACTTCTTTTTGAGGTAAATGTGAACTTTTCTTCAGGCACGCAGTACCCGGTGGTTGCGGGCACGTAATCCTGCCGACTACGCCAAAGTTGACGCACCCCCTGGGCCATGTTCAGGGGATACCCGGAGCCGGATCTGGATAGGGGTAGTAGTCCTTGTGGCGGTGACCCGGTCCGTGCCCAGGGTGTCAAACTAAGTGGCAGTCTATGGCAGTAGATGTTAACTTGATCGACTACGCCACCCGTTGAGTGCGGCTTTGAAGCCGCCGCTGCAGAACAGTCCACTGAGGCCAGGTGTATCAGGATGTGCAGCGTGGTGGTATAACCCCCAACGGGAGGGGTATGGCCTCAGGGCAGCAGATGCGGATGATGGGGGTAGTTGTAGTGTAGAAAGGAGAGTCAGAGACGTGGGATGCAGTTTCAGGGTTTTTAACTCACGGGTGTTCCTTTGGTCACTCTGGCCTTGAGTGACCACCCGAGCCGTGCTGCGTCCACCAGGTCCTGGACTCGGCCAACCCCCAGGCAGTTCCGGAGCGTGGTCCTGAGCTTCCCTCTCTCCTCTCTTTCTCCTGGCCGTCCCCACCAGGGATCCACCTTTGGCCGGCTCCCTCGGGTCTCTTGGTGGTTAAACCTTCTCTGGGTTCCCTGACCCTATACTTGGTGTGCCTTTCTGGTGGATTTGGTGGGGGTCGTGGCAAATCTTGACCATGACCTCCGGTTCCTGGCTGAGGATGATTGACCTCCACCAGCTTGGGTTCCGGTACCCGTGTCCGCCAACCCTTCACCCTTCTGGCTTAATTCTGGGTTCTCAGGGTTCCCTCTTGTCTTCCACTCTGGGCCTTCCTTCTTCCTCTCTCCTCACTGCAGGCCTAGCCCTGGAGCTGGGCCCAGACGGAGCCACAGCTCCTGTCAGCCCTCCTGGCTGAACTCTTCCTCAGCTCCTAAAAAGACCCTGTCCTAAGATGGTGCCCACCTTATATACTCCCTCTATGTGTGAGCCCAGGTGACCAGCACCCAATGAGCTCCTAGCTTTACCCAGAGTGCTCCCCCTATCTGCCCCTACACTACTGGGATGTTCCACCCCCCTTCCCACTCCAGCCAGGGACAGACGCTGTCGTACCTGCACATATATACTTGGTGGGAGTACCGTAGTTCTGTCCCCCGGAAATGGGATGTATGTAGTGCATGCAGCCTACTAAGCTCAGTTCCACACTCCATCCTTACCCGGGAGTGGAATACCACACCTCTGGGTTGAGGTGCAATACCCCTGTAGCAGCCGAGTCCTCAGGGTGCTACAATAGCAGCGTAACATAAACTCAAATCCAGTGTCTTTTCTTGGGAGGTGTATTCCCATGCACCTTTTCACACCCACACATGGGTATACGCTTCCTGATTTTGGCTATTTGCTCTTGTCCTCCTCCTTCTCCTCATCCTCCACCACCATATCACCAGGGTGACCGTGGTCCATGATGCAACACCCACATAATTTTTTTTAAGGGTGTTTGACTCGCCCCTGGGCCATGGGGCACTCGGAGCCGGGCAATAGGGAGACGGTGGGGGTAGTAGTGGCGACCCGGTTCCGTGGCTCAGGGTGGTCAGACCAGTGGTAGTCCTTTAGCCGTCCTAAGTGATGTCCGACTGCGCCACCCGTAGATTGCGGTTATTATGAACCGCCGCTGCAAGGCAGATCGCTGGGGCTGATGATGTATGCAGCTGAGGTAGTGTGACTCCCCACGGGAAGAGTGCAGCCCCAGGGCAGTGTAGTGGATGGTGGGGGTGATGGTGCAGAGAGTCCCAGTGCCGTTAGTGCTGGAGGAGCGAAAGAGTACACAGACAACGTACTGCAGTCCAATGTCTTTTACTCACAGTTCATGTACTCCGGGTCACTTCTGTCAGCAATGACCGCCCGAGCCGTGCTGCGTCCACCAGGTGAGGGGCTCGGTCAACCCCAGGCAGTTCAGGAGCATGACACAGGACCCCTTCAATCCTTTCTCTGGCCTGCCTCACCAGTGACCCACTTTTGTCCAGCTGCCGCGGACTTGTGCGGGTAAATGTGGTTCCCGTTCCCCGCTGTCCTATATGGTGCCTTCCTAGCAGGTTTGATGAGGTGTCGCACCAATAAATGATCACGACCTCCGGTCTTTGGCTGAGGGCTGTTTCTCCTCCACCAACTTGGGATCCGGTACCCTTAATCTGCCTGACCCTTCACCCTGTATTCTCGTTGGTTCTTAGGGTCCCTTCTGCCGTCTTGTTCCTGAGCCCTTCTGTTTCTCTCTTTCTCTTTCTCTTCTGTTCCTTTCTGTTCTTGTTCCTTTCTGTTCTTGTTCCTTTCTGTTCCTGGCCTTCACCCTAGGCCTGCCTCGTGGAGCTGGGCCCAGACTGAGCCACAGCTCCCTGTCAGCCCTCTCTGGCTGAACTCCTTCTCTTACTCCACTCACTGAACTTCTCTTCTTCTCTTCTCTCTGTGCTGGCTGGGCCTCAGAGGCTAGGCTCGCCTACGGAGAAGAGCCCCTTGCAGAGGCCGCCACTCTGTCACTTCTTCTCTCTGACTGAACACTGTTCTAAGATGGTGCCCACCTTTTATACCTCCCTCTAGAACATGAGCCCAGGTGACCAGCAAACAATGGGCTCCTATCTACGCTCAGGAACCAACCCCTATCTGCTCCTACATCACTGGGTATTCCTACCCCCTCCCCACTCCAGCCAGGGACATGGTCTGTCGTGCCTGCATTTCTGTCTAATGGGAGCACCGTTGAGCTGTCCCTCGGAAATGGGGTGAGTGTGCTGTATGCAGCTAACTGAACCCTGGTCCATACTCCATCCTTACCCGGGAGTGGAATATCACACCTCTGGCAGAGGTGCAATACCCCTGTAGCGGTCGAGCCCTCGGGGCGCTACATTTTTATGATGCCCTTAAAAAAAATTTTTTATACAGTATGTTCATGTATACCCCCCAGGAGTAAATGTTTGTCAGCCCATACACTTAGTGCATGGCATTACAAGTATAGGAGGCCCGCTCCTTTCTAATGGTAACAATTTTTTATGATGCGCTCCTCCACGTCTCTTCCAAGGGCCATTGAAGTGCCTCCAAATTTTTGGCAGCTCTTGCAGTCACTGCATAGTCCAACACTATGGGAGACTCTCTCCTTTCTAATGGGAATTTGTCATTACTGTGGCCTGGTCTATGTGTCTTTAAATTCTTAGTGGGTTTTTTCCTAAACTTGGTCAGCCGGTGGACTCACTGCATACCCTATAACTGTATAGCAGACCCTCTCCTTTCTAATGGGAACATGTCGTACCTTGTTAATGTGGCCCTGCTCTGTGTGTCCTTAAATTCTTAGTGGGGTTTTTCCTAAAATTTGTCAGCCGTTGGATTCACTGCATACCCTATAACTGTATAGCAGACCCTCTCCTTTCTAACGGGAACATGTCGTACCTTGTTACTGTGGCCATGCTCTTTGTGTCTTTAAATTGTTAGTGTTTTATTCAAAAATTTTGCCCACCCTTGCAGTCACAGCATGGGCATTACCACTATAGAAGACCCGCTCCTTTATAATGGGAACATTTTTTTTACTGAGACCCTCCTCTATGTCTCTTCAAAGGGGTATTAGGTTGCGTCCAAATTTTTGACAACCCTTGCAGTCACTGGATGCGCAATAACAGTATAGGAGACCCACTTGTTAATAATGGGAACAACAAAGCATAGCCCTCTGATGGCTCTCTAACAATAGCTAGGGCCGATTGCTGGCCTTTTAAGAATAGTAAGGGCCGTCTGATGTTCCTATAAAAATAGGCTTTATGACTTTCAGAGTCCCTCCATCATAAATAAAACAGGATGTGTCTGATGACACCACATTGCCAGATTAGGTTGTAAAATGTTAAAATGACTTTTCCCGGTGAATGCATTTGTCATAAAAAATAACATAAAAAAACATAACAATAGGATCTTTCTTTAGTATAAAAAATAGCATCACCAATTTAACCTCAATGTAATCACATTGTTCAGCTCATGCACCTCCTCCTCCATCTCCGAAATGACCACATCAGTCACAAGCTGACAGCACTGCTGCACTGCCTTGGCCAAACAGCAGCAGGCTGTGCTGAAGATAACATGCTTAATGCTTAATTAACAAACCGCCCAGCGCTGCATAGTTGTTGAAAGCTGTAACACAGCAGCTTGATCTGTGGCTCTCACCGCTGAACATACAGCCAGGCATTTTCGTGTGTTACAATGGGCGGAACCTGGTGACGGAGAAATGACAACCGGGGTAAATAAGGTTTCCCTATATGCCAGTCCTTTCACAGAGCTAAAGAATATGGCATGCTGTGAAATACAACTCCCACTGAGAAGCTGTTTCAGATTGAAAAACATTCTGCCCACCAGAGGATTTGTTTCTGAGGGCTAACCTTTCTCACCTGCTCAAGAGCCCCATAGCAGCTGCAAAGTTAGCGCTATCATGAACTCTCCTGAGGTAGAAGCCAAGGCACACCAGAGAATTCTCTGGTGGGACTGTCCAACCCTGTGGGAGAACATACAAATTTCTTGCAGATGTTGTCCTTGCTGGGATTTGAACCCAGGATCCCAGTGCTGCAAGACTTCAGTGCTAACCACTGATCCAATGTGCTGCCGTTCACCCTCTAATATCTAACAGGCTGGAGAAACTTGAACCTACTGCCACTCTATCATCAGCTCCTTTGTGAGAAAATTTATTTTGGCAGCCACTCAGTCTACCAAATAAAATTCCAGAGAAGGAAATTGAGGATGGCTTCGCTGCTGGTACTGGGGGCAGTGCTAATACCATGGTGTTGTACCATAGTTTGCTGGAAATATTCCAGGCTGGTAGGAGGCAAGAAAATTGCCGCCACAGAAAAGTACCAGCAGTAATGTTCAGGCCAGATTTCAAGTGCAAGCAGCTTTAGAGGGCTTCCTGGGAGAAATGACACTCAGGGTAGATACGGTTTCCCTCTATGCCAGTCCTTTCACTGAGCTAAATACAACTCTTATCAAAAAAAGTTGTGGACTGGCTCCGTACCGTCCCTGGCCACATTCACCTGTCCACGTGTTTGTGGTTAGGCAGTCCTTCTTAGTAAGTGCACTGGGTAGGGCATGGGTAATGTTGTGGGACCCGTGCTTGTGGAAGGCGAAGGCGATACCGGAAAAATATTGGCGGCTGGGGACCGAGTATGGACACCCGGCCGCCGCCTGCATGAGGTTGTGAAAAGCTTCCACCTCCACAAGCTTAAAAGGCCATATTTCAAGTGCAAAGAGCTGCCCAGAAATCTGTCAGTTTAGTGTTGCGGCCTGTGGGTGGGTGGGTGGCTGGCTGCATACTTGCAATTGCATTCCAAGTAACAGAAAACTAAGCAGATGATGGCCTCTATCATCATCATGGCCTCACCTCGGCACTATGAACTCTCCTGAAGGAGAAGCCAGGGCCCGCCGGAGGAGTCTCTGGTTCTCTGGTGGGCCCGTGCAACCCTGCCGAAAAGCAGCCCTGGCTAAGAAAAGTGTGGGGGAAGGTTCCTGGACACTCTATGGCTGCTTTTTTAATGCGGATCGGCCATGCTTATGCATGTTATTTCTCAAAACGCATTACGGATCAGGCCATTTTCCAATTCTGTATTCAAGAAATTAAATGCGCAAAGAAAGATGTGTGTGTGTCAAAGCACCATTGACAAGTGCGAGTTGATGTTGGATGGGCTGCCATTGCTTCTGCAACAAGCTCAATTACAGGATTTTCTGGGAGAAATGACACGCAGGGTAGATACGGTTTCCCTCTGTGCCAGTCCTTTCACCGAGCTAAATACAACTCTTAGCAAAAAAAGTTGTGGACTGGCTCCGTACCGTCCCTGGCCACATTCACCTGTCCACGTGTTTGTGGTTAGGCGGTCCTTCCCAGTAAGTGCACTGGGGAGGGCACGGGTAATGTTATTGGACCCGTGGTTGTGGAAGGCGGAGGCGATACCGGGAAATATAGTGGCGACTGGGGACCGAGTATGGACACCCGGCCGCCGCCGGCATGAGGTTATGAAAAGCTTCCGCCTCCACGAGCCTAAAAGGCCACATTTCAAGTGCAAGCAGCTGTCAAAAATTTGGCAGTATAGTATTGCAGCCTGTGGGTGGGTGGCTGCCGGCATTCTTGTGCTTGCATTCCAAGGAATGGGGTAGGGACAACTGAACACTGCAGTGGGACAAGGACGTGGACGGTGATTGTTGCAAGTCTGCAACGACAGGTGCATGGCGGGAGGCATCTTCGCATGTGCCAAGGATCACTTATGATGGGCACACATTTAGGCAGTGACCTGGGATTCAGAGATGTTTCCAGAGGTCTTCCCCTTGCTGTTCCCATGTCTTTTCAGCACTGTATGCATGTGTCTGATGATGTGTCACACACCACATGGCCAGATAAGGTTGTAAAATGTTAAAATGACATTTCCTGGTGAATGCATTTGTCTTGGTTGAAAGCAATGCAAAAGTGCAAAAACGTGTCAAAAATGCTACGTGTGAACATAGCCCAAGGTGTGTAGGAGTATTTGTGTTTTTGTTTATTTATTTTGCCTTATATACAAGTCATCACCCTGGAAAGGATGTTCCTTACGCCGTAAAAGTGGCGTAATACTCTGACGACGTTGTTGACAGCAGTGATCTGGGAGTCAGAGATGCTTCCAGGGGTCTTCCCCATGCTGTTCACATGTCATTTGAGCACAGTTCCCATCGATTTGGGCAATTTTTAGGCCCTCTGCAGACCGCCGTGGGGAGCCACCTGAAAAATGCTCAAGTTTCCCCTAGACTTATATTGGGCTCATTGCTCGGGTTGAGCACCCGAGTATTTCAATTTGCTCGACCCGAGCAACGAGTACTCGAGCATTTTAGTGCTCGCTCATCACTAATGACAACCAAAAACATCCAAATAATCCTGATCAAAAAGTTTACATACCCTGGTGATTTTGGCCTGATAACATGCACAGAATTTGACACAAATGGGTTTGAATGGCTACTAAAGGTAACATCCTCACCTATGACCTGTTTGCTTGTAATCAGTGTGTGTGCATAAAGCTGAGTGAGTTTCTGGGATCCAGCCACTGACGTTTCTGGATTTTGAGATGGGGAAAGCAAAAGAATTATCAACGGATCTACGGGAAAAGGTAGTTGAACTGTATAACACAGGAAAGGGATACAAAAAGATATCCCAGGAATTGATAATGCCAGTCTGCAGTGTTCAAACTGTGATTAACAAATGGAAAATCAGATGCTCTGTAAAAACCAAACCACAGTCAGGTAGACCAACAAAAATTTCAGCCACAACTGCCAAGAAAATTGTTCGGGATGCAAAGAAAAACCCACAAATAACATCAGCTGAGAACACACTTAGGGGTGTACTCACTTTTGTTGCCAGCTGTTTAGACATTAATGGCTGTGTGTTGAGTTATTTTGCAGGCACACCAAATTTACAGTTAAACAAGCTGTACACTGACTACTGTACATTGTATCAAAGTGTCGCATCTTCAGTGTTGTCCCATCAAAAATATATATATGTATTCCGGCCCATTTTTGGAGTTTTGTGTGAAATTATGTCCAATTTGCCTTTTTTTTCTCAGTTTTTTTGTGTTGTTCCAATAAACACAAAGGAAATAAACATGCGTGTAATAAAACATGTGTAATTTTCTGAAACAATTTCAAGGGTGCCAGCACTTTCCTCCATGACTGTATATGCAGGTAGAGTCCTTAACCCCTTTACAACCCAAAGTGGTTTGCACGTTAATGACCCGGTCAATTTTTACAATTCTGACCACTGTCACTTTATGAGGTAATTACTCTGGAACGCTTCAACGGATCCCCCTGGTTCTGAGAATATTTTTTCATGACATATTGTACTTTATGATTGTGGTAAAATTTCTTCGATATCACTTGTGTTTATTTGTGAAAAAAACAGATATTTGGCGAAAATTTAGAAAATTTTGCAATTTTCAAAATTTGAATTTTTATGCCCTTAAATCGGAGAGATATGTCACACAAAAAAAGTTAATAAATAACATTTCCCATATGTCTACTTTACATCAGCACAATTTTGGAACCCAAATTTATTTTTATTAGGGAGCTATAAGGGTTAAAATTGACCAGCGATTTCTCATTTTTCCAACAAAATTTACAAAACCATTTTATTAGGGACCGCATCACATTTGAAGTCACTTTGAGGGGTCTTTATGACTGAAAATACCCAAAAGTGACACCATTCTTAAAACTGCACCCCTCAGTGAATCGGGTCATCATGACAACATCCGGGAAGCCGCGGCACACATTGCTGGACGCCGGCAGGAGAGGTGACTATCCCGATCACCTCCCCTTGCCCCCGCAATGCTGCGAACGACTTAGATCCCAGCATTGCGGGGGTTAATGTGCGGGACCTCTCCCAGCACATAGCACCGGGTGTCAGTTGTGACAATCAGTTGACACCCGGCGGCGATCACGCCCGCACAGCCTGTGTGCGGGCGCGATCGCAAAGATGTACTAATACGTATCAGGCTCTTAAGTCCCAGGGCGCAGATACGTATCAGTACGTCTTGGGCTTTAAAGAAGTTAAAATTATGTGAAAATGGGAAAAGTCACAAAACTTTGCAACTTTTCAAGAGCTTTATGCCAGTTTTCTGGCAAAAACACTGGTGAATCGGGTTCATAATCTCTAATCCTTTCAGCTCCCTTTAATTAGACTACTTTCAACAAACTAATTATAAGTATTGGGTCTGTTTTTTTTTTAATGCTTTTAAAATAATTGTAAATATTTTCAATCCCCTTTTGTTATAAGGATTTCCCAAAAATTAGCTAATCATAGGTTGTCCTGCATTCGTGACAGTGATTGACTGCGCGGTCACTTGGAAGTTTACATTGGCATCACTACAGGGCCGGTAAAGAAGGACTGTCAGGGACCCCCAGAGTGTGGTAAAATGCGCCAACTAATTCATAATTCATTTAATTCTCACACAATATACTAAGTTAGTGTAAGTCTACCAAAAAGCAACAAAACTTGGTGCTAAAAAAATTGAGCATAACTTTTTGAAAAATGAACCAGGTTATGCCAAATCTTACATATTTTGTGACTTTGTGATCAGTTATCAACACAAATATTTTACTCAAATTACCAGATCGATGGATAAGAATTGGGACTTTTCCCTAAATCTCTCCAAAACATCACCGCTTATAGAAGACCACCCTCATATCCAGATCAGATTTTCTGTGAGAGATGCCCAGATTCACAATATAGTATGCATACTGGCCATCTATGAGAAGTCCACCCCAATGGAAGTCCAGTTATTAAAGAGGATTTTACTGTTTATATAAGGGGCAGACAATGACAGTGAAGGGCCCTTAATCAGGACTTCTGATCTGGGCCCCCCACCCTCCATCAGGCACCACCTACATATACATTTCCATGTATATTTATATTAGGCACACATATAAAATTTGCACATGCTAATACTCTATACACATTTTAACGTATGCATATGTGGCACCCCAGGGGTCTGGTTTCCACAGTAACAGCAATGTTATGTCTAGGAGCAGGTGGGAGGTCTCTTGGTCAGGAATCCTATGCATGCCACACCTCCTGCCCAGTCCTGGGAGGGGAAGGACTTCCCCTATATAAACCTGGGGCTGAGGCAGGGTTAGAGAGTTCAAAGGGAGAGTTGAGCCAGGAGGGCGGACAGGGAGCTGTGGCTTCGGCTGGGCCCAGCTCCCGGGCCATGCCAGAAGTAGAGACAGAGAAGAGAAGCAGCATAGGAAGAAACAACAGGAGCTCTGTGGGAGCAGTGCTACAAGGAGTCAGGGGCTGGCAGCTGCAGAGCTCGCCCTGACTGAGAAGTTATCACCGGACCCGGAGTCCGAGGCTGTGGGGACTAACCCTTACCCAGCAGCAGAAACCGTCCGGCAGGGGATTTCAAGTCCTCTGGCCCAGAAACCCGAAGGCACGGTCACACGCGTGGGACCAGCACCGCCGTCGTGGAGCGGAAGGCACTAGAAGGCCCCGAGTCACCGGCCATACGGGTGAGCACCACACGGTACACTCAGGGACGTGGGCTAATTTTACCCGCCTCTAGCAAGGTAGCCAGAAGAGTACAGTTAGTTGGGAAGGCCTACAACTCCACCTGGCCAGGGGAGATCCCATCTGCTCAAGGACTGACCAGGCCCCGATCGCTAGCAAGTACTCCAGGAGGGTCTGTCTTTGTCACCAGTAAAGACCCTGAACTGAGTGGTTCCTGCTACCCCCATCTTCCACGTCGGCTGCCCTGAGGCCATACCCCTCCCGTTGGGGGTTATACCATCCACGCTGCACCATCCTTCCACCGGCCTCAGCGGTCTGCCCTGCAGCGGCAGCTCCATAGCTGCATTCAACAGGTGGCATAGTCATCCTACATCTACTGCTAATATACCGCCACTTAGTCTGACTCCCTGGGCACGGACCGGGTCACCTCCACGAGACTACTACCCCTATCAGATCCGGCTCCGTGTAGTCCCTGCGTGCGCAACGCTACGTCACATAGGCCCAGGGCGCGTCAACTTTTGGCGTAGTCGGCAGGATTTCGTGCCCGCAACCACCGGGTACTGCGTGCCTGAAAGAGAGACTTTTAAAACTTACCTGTGGTGAAGATTCCCGCCATCCGGCGCCATCTTCAGCCTTCTTCCCGCAATCCGTGAAGTTTTCCCGCCATCCGGCGCCATCTTCAGCCTTCTTCCCGCCATCTGTGGAGTTTTCCCGCCGTTGGACGCCATTTTGAGGACGCCGCGCGGGAAGAAGAGGGGCGTGGACTCCGAAAAGCCCGCGAGAACTGAAGCCCCGCCTCACGTCCGGACGTTGCGTAAGGTCCTGGAAGGAGCCCAGCAGACGCCGACGTCACAGGAGCGCGACGAGAGGTCCTCAACCCTGACGATCCACTGCGGAGCCGCGGCCTACGGAAGAGGATCATCGCAAGGTAGGCCACGGTCCACTAGGGGGGAGGAAGATGTCGGATACGGAGGAGAGCTTCACTGCCTCAACCCCCGCCAGCGCCACCGCTGCTGCAGTCATGCCTTTCACCATGCCCTATATCCCGGGAGCGGCCTGGCTACCCCAGTACTCAGGGGAGTCACATACCCTACATGACTTTAGAGAAAAGCTGGATAGCCTCTTCCAGGTGTACCCCCTCACAGAAGAGCAAAAAGTGAGCATCCTGGTGGCCCAATTAACCGGGGCAGCCCAAAGGGAGGTAAAGTCCTGGCCACCTGGGAGGAGGACTGTCGCAGAGATACTAACCCGGCTAACCGAGGAGGAGCTGCAGTACTACCAATACGAGGAAAGCCAAGAGGACCCGGACGGGTCTGAGGACTACCCTCAGGAGGGAGCACAAAGAGGACATAGCTGCTGAAGGGAAGTAGCGTGAATAAAGAGCTGTACATAGTTACCCGTTAGGGTACAAGGACTGCTGCTAATTAAAATATGGTCCCCGTTGGGATTAGTGAATTGTTCCCCGTGTGTCCCTATCCCTTACCAGGCTGAGGACTGTGAGCAGCCAATCCTTATCCCCACTGGCCGAGGCCTGAGAGCGGCCATATCCTGTAAATAATTATGTGTTTCTAGTTATTTTTAGGAGTCCTTGGTGGATTTACCGGGAATCCTTGTACAGTTAGTGGAGCGTAACCCAGGATGGACTAAAGACTGTTAAGGACTCGGGGCAGGACAGACCCCTACCTGGTTACGTCTCCCTGTTTTGGTGAAATGGACACCTTTGTTTTCTTCAAAGACTGCACCCAGTTGCGGACACGCCGTGACCGTCTTTATGTGTTTCCTTATTGTAATGTTATTTTTTTTTTTATGCCTTGTTATGTTGACAAAAGTATGTTCAGTCCCGGAGTACTAAATTTCACTAGGGGGGAATGTGGCACCCCAGGGGTCTGGTTTCCACAGTAACAGCAATGTTATGTCTGAGAGCAGGTGGGAGGTCTCTTGGTCAGGAATCCTATGCATGCCACACCTCCTGCCCAGTCCTGGGAGGGGAAGGACTTCCCCTATATAAACCTGGGGCTGAGGCAGGGTTAGAGAGTTCAAAGGGAGAGTTGAGCCAGGAGGGCGGACAGGGAGCTGTGGCTCCGGCTGGGCCCAGCTCCCGGCCATGCCAGAAGTAGAGACAGAGAAGAGAAGCAGCATAGGAAGAAACAACAGGAGCTCTGTGGGAGCAGTGCTACAAGGAGTCAGGGGCTGGCAGCTGCAGAGCTCGCCCTGACTGAGAAGTTATCACCGGACCCGGAGTCCGAGGCTGTGGGGACTAACCCTTACCCAGCAGCAGAAACCGTCCGGCAGGGGATTTCAAGTCCTCTGGCCCAGAAACCCGAAGGCACGGTCACACGCGTGGGACCAGCACCGCCGTCGTGGAGCGGAAGGCACTAGAAGGCCCCGAGTCACCGGCCATACGGGTGAGCACCACACGGTACACTCAGGGACGTGGGCTACTTTTACCCGCCTCTAGCAAGGTAGCCAGAAGAGTACAGTTAGTTGGGAAGGCCTACAACTCCACCTGGCCAGGGGAGATCCCATCTGCTCAAGGACTGACCAGGCCCCGATCGCTAGCAAGTACTCCGGGAGAGTCTGTCTTTGTCACCAGTAAAGACCCTGAACTACACCGCATCGTCTCTGAGTGGTTCCTGCTACCCCCATCTTCCACGTCGGCTGCCCTGAGGCCATACCCCTCCCGTTGGGGGTTATACCATCCACGCTGCACCATCCTTCCACCGGCCTCAGCGGTCTGCCCTGCAGCGGCAGCTCCATAGCTGCATTCAACGGGTGGCGTAGTCATCCTACATCTACTGCTAATATACCGCCACTTAGTCTGACTCCCTGGGCACGGACCGGGTCACCGCCACGAGACTACTACCCCTATCAGATCCGGCTCCGGGTAGTCCCTGCGTGCGCAACGCTACGTCACATAGGCCCAGGGCGCGTCACATATACATAGTGCACACAAACATAAAATACGGACATACACATAAGATGCACATACACAGTATAGAGTCCCGGTAGTCCTCATAGTTTTAAGCATGGACCCTGGCAAATTGTAGACGGACTTTTATTGTTCATGGGCTTTAAGGGAGAGAGGCTTCCTTTGTGGAGGACACTCATGAATGCCATTCATTTGCAGTGTACACCGTGTCGTGTCATGGAAAACACTCACCCTAGTTTGGCTTTCTACTTCTTCAGCTAATAGCAATGAATTTGCCTGTCGATTTTCTTCTCATCAGAAGATGCTTTTGTTTAGATGTTAACTTCCATCTGACTGATAAGAAAAGCTTTGCTGATCTTCTTGTAGACTTCACATTTTTTGTAAAGAAATTATTTTCTTTCTCAGAAATGTCTTGTGACATTTCTCTTCTATGTGGTACCACTTACCCTTCTCATCAGAGGACGCTTTTGTTTAGGTGTTAACTTCCATAGTCGGCCTGGACGTCTCTGTAAGATGGTTGCAGTTCCATCTTTGTTATAGTTTTGCATCACTTTTGCTACAGTATTCTGACTGATAAGTAAAGTTTTGCTGATCTTCTTGTAGACTTTACATTTATTGCAAAGAAATTATTTTCTTTCTCAGTTTTTGTGACATTTCCCTTCTATGTGGTGCCATTGCTGATAGCATGAAATGGGAAGGAGTTTTCTTTATTAAGTAACTTCCTTTTACAGACACCTGTCTGCTGGACATCTGTTTAATGAATAATTACACTTACCTGTGGTTCAGTTCTTGTTAATTAGAATTTTGTTGTCTAAACTTAGCTTTTCTCTTAAGACTGTTACTGGGATGTTCTCATTTTTGAAACATGATCTTGAATGAGTTTGTTAAGAAAATTACTTTTTTGTGGTCTGCAAAATACCAAATCTTGTTTGCATTCAATGGCTCAAATTTGCGAGAGTATTTTGTAGTATGGTATCCCATATAAAATGATGATTCTGAAAGGAAACTACAGGTTTGCTGACAAATCTATTTGGGTGTACTGATTTATGCTAAACACTGTATATATATATATATATATATATATATATATATATATATACAGTACAGACCAAAAGTTTGGACACACCTTCTCGGTTAAAGATTTTTCTGTATTTTCAAGACTATGAAAATTGTACATTCACACTGAAGGCATCAAAACTATGAATTAACACATGTGGAATAATATACTTAACAAAAAAGTATGAAACAACTGAAAATATGTCTTATATTCTAGGTTCTTCAAAGTAGCCACCTTTTGCTTTGATGACTGCTTTGCACACTCTTGGCATTCTCTTGATGAGCTTCAAGAGGTAGTCACCGAAAAAGGTTTTCACTTCACAGGTGTGCCCTGTCAGGTTTAATAAGTGGGATTTCTTGCCTTATAAATGGGGTTGGGACCATCAGTTGTGTTGTGCAGAAGTCTGGTCGATACTCTGCTGATAGTCCTACTGAATAGACTGTTAGAATTTGTATTATTGCAAGCAAAAAGCAGCTAAGTAAAGAAAAACGAGTGGCCATCATTACTTTAAGGAATGAAGGTCAGTCAGTGCGAAAAATTGGGAAAACTTTGAAAGTGTCCCCAAGTGAAGTTGCAAAAACCATCAATCGCTACAAAGAAACTGGCTCACATGAGGACCACCCCACGAAAGGAAGACCAAGAGTCAGCTCTGCTTCTGAGGATAAGTTTATCCGAGTCACCAACTTCAGAAATCGCAGGTTAACAGCAGCTCAGATTAGAGGCCGGGTCAATGCCACACAGAGTTCTAGCAGCAGACACATCTCTTCAACAACTGTTAAGAGGAGACTTTGTGCAGCAGGCCTTCATGGTAAAATAGCTGCTAGGAAACCACTGCTAAGGACAGGCAACAAGCAGAAGACACTTGTTTGGGTTAAAGAACACAAGGAATGGACATTAGACCAGTGGAAATCTGTGCTTTGGTCTGATGAGTTCAAATTTGAGATCTTTGGTTTCAACCACCGTGACTTTGTGCGATGCAGAAAAGGTGAACGGATGGCTCTACATGCCTGGTTCCCACCATGAAGCATGGAGGAGGAGGTGTGATGGTGTGGGGGTGCTTTGCTGGAGACACTGTTGGGGATTTATTCAAAATTGAAGGCATACTGAACCAGCATGGCTACCACAGCATCTTGCAGCGGCATGCTATTTCATCCGGTTTGCGTTTAGTTGGACCATCATTTGTTTTTCAACAGGACAATGACCCCAAACACACCTCCAGGCTGTGTAAGGGCTATTTGACCAAGGAGGAGAGTGATGGGGTGCTACGCCGGATGACCTGGCCTCCACAGTCACCAGACCTGAACCCAATCGAGATGGTTTGGGGTGAGCTCGACCACAGAGTGAAGGCAAAAGGGCCAACAAGTGCTAAGCATCTCTGGGAACTCCTTCAAGATTGTTGGAAGACCATTTCCGGTGACTACCTCTTGAAGCTCATCAAGAGAATGTCAAGAGTGTGCAAAGCAGTCATCAAAGCAAAAGGTGGCTACTTTGAAGAACCTAGAATATAAGACATATTTTCAGTTGTTTCACACTTTTTTGTTAAGTATATAATTCCACATGTGTTAATTCATAGTTTTGATGCCTTCAGTGTGAATGTACAATTTTCATAGTCATGAAAATACAGAAAAATCTTTAAATTAGAAGGTGTGTCCAAACTTTTGGTCTGTACTGTATATATATATATATATATATATAAACCTTATAAGTTTGGTATCACAGTAATCGTACTACTGACTCTGAATCATTTTGTCAGTTTGTTTTTACAACACAATACACACTGTAAAATGAAGGAACCCAAACCTGGCATTTTTTCTCATTTTTCAACACATTATATGATAAAATGAATGGTGTTGTTCAAAACTACAACACTAAGCGTCAGCACACTGTGATTTGCTGATCTGTAAGATGCGTTCTTTGTGCTGTGAAAATACACAGCTGTGATATCTCACCAAATATTCATAGTGGGAACTTAAAATTATGTTTTTCTGCCATGATTAAGGATGGTTTGGATGTATGAAACATGTTGACCTTTTATTTCTTTGTGGAATTAAGGCTGCATGAACCAGTCACCAACCATTATCTGTATATGTACAAATATTAAGTGCTACTGAGTGCTGTAGGAAAAACTTAGAATAGTGAGGTGATTTGACAGTCCTGCCACAAATAATCTGTTTCTACTGCACACTTAAAATCTCTGATAGTGGGAATGAACCTGATTGCCTGCAGTAGTGCACTCCTGAGAGCTGGTGCAGCAGAGAAAATGTCTTGGACATGAGAGTGGGAGGTCCTGATTATGGAGGATGTTAATCTTAGCTCATTGGAGTGTAGATATGGTAGAGATGCAGGACTGTGCAGCAGTGTGGAGAGGTTTGTGGATGAGTGTAATGACTGGTACAGGGTGGATGCACCAGTGTAATTGCTGGACAGAAATATGAGACTGACTGCTGCATTAAGGATAATGAGAAATACATTTAGTGGGAAGAAGAGCAATTAGTGAGTTACAAGTATTTGTGAATTCAAGACAAAAAGGAATCAGAGCAACAGTAACAGATTTTACTTTTTTTTAATTAATAATGGGATGAATAAAATCGTGAACATTGTCAATAGAATAAATCAAAGTCAGGAAGATAGCCGAGGTCAGATACCAGGTGATCAGTAAATGACAAGTCAGACGAGCAGTATGAATACCGCGGAGCCCGATGACAGAGGCGTTACTGAAACTTGTCCAGGTTGACCAGTCAGAAGGCCACAGGTAGATGGTGAAGGTCCTTCTATACAGCTCCAGCAGTGATGATGGATCTGCTGGACTTCAGGGCGCTGGATGCTTAGGTGTCCCGTCTTTTAGATGGTTTTAGGGCAACAGTGACAGCATGCAAATGCGCGAGCAGCCCTGGATAATCCACGCCGGCAGGATGATAAGATCCGGCGGAAGATGGAACCTATGAGAAGAGAAATAAATATAATGTAAGTGATGGGACTCCATATTACATGATAATGCTGTGCAGTCACTGTGGCCGGACGGCAGAGGAATATTATCATACAGAGGTCAGGGGTCATTGTCAGCAATCATACATGTGACAATCCCATCACTGACAGATGACATCTACTCCACATGAATTATTCTCACTGACATCACACAACATGGAGTTGATTCTCACACTTACCTCGTCTCTTTTCCCATTTTTTCCATTTTCTGAGTTTTGTTGCTCCATACTCAGATTTATTGCCGATTTTCTTTCTTCATGAGATGGAAATTCTGATGAAAAATTAAAAAAAAAATCAGTAACAATATATTCTTATAGGATCTGCTTTGTCATAATATGGATAACATAAGAGACCTATAGTATTGTATAAAACCATGTGGGAATATTTGAGCCTTGAAGTCACCATTCACATTGCTGGTGCTGTAGACATGTACATACCTGGCAATGGGGACGAGGGTGGCAAGATGGTAACAGCATCGTCTGTATTACATACAGGAACAGATACTTTCTGCCTGTTTGAAGAAGAAAAACATGTAAATCTCAAGTAAACTCCGTATAAAAGGGGTTGTCTCACTAGAAGAACACCGACTATAAGGCCTAGTAGGACATATGACTGTCATAGTGGGGAAGGTCTTCTGCTCAAGACTACCTTTTATAGAGAGCTGAGAGGAAAACAACTACCAAGAATGGCCGGCATTTCATACTACATCTCTCCTACAGTGAGGGCAGCACTAAAAGTGCATGACCGGCCACAATTATGGGCTGTTATCTCCAACAATTCCGAAAGCTGAAAGCACAATGACCCATAACCATGGGGCGGTGGATGCTACATTTGATATTATGGTATTTATGTCCTATATTTGGTGTTGTGCACATATATCAGCCTGGAGCTCCCAGTAATGACCCCATAATCTACTCACATTTCTGAGATGTTTGTGTTGGATTCTGGTGTACACTCTGGAGGGGCCTTGGGATCCTCGTTGTTCACCATCCCGTTAGTGGTGGTAGAGTGCTAAATGTGGATAACAATAAGTTATTAAATATACATACTTTTTAATTTTATAGATCCTTTTTTTGTACATATTTTGGATTTATCGATCACATACTTACTTTAGAAAGCCTCTCAGAAGATGATGATGCAAATATTCGGAAGATAAAGTTCTCATCGTCCTCACTTGTGCCCTCCTTATCCTCTGAGATCAGATGGTTGTTTTCATCAGAGTGATCTACAAGACATAGGTAATGAAGGATTGTTAGAGGGTGTCAGTATAACACAGTCGCTATATCTCACTAGGTTAATAGATGATGCAACGTAATATACAGAATACATGAAAAAAAACTCCTGTACAAAATTAAGGAAATAGGGATACAGTACGAACCCATGGTCAACATAGCTGAGATCCATGAAACATGGATAACATAGTAGACCAGAAAAACCATGTGGAAATATTTGAGCCTTGAAGTCAACATTCACATTGTTGGTGCTGTAGACATGTACATACCTGGCAATGGGGATGAGGGTGGCAAGATGGTAACAGCATCGTCTGTATTACATACAGGAACAGATTCTTTCTGCCTGTTTGAAGAAGAAAAACATGTAAATCGTAAGTAAACACAGTATAAAATGGGTTGTCTCACTATAAGAACACTGACTATAAGGCCTAATAGGACATATGACTGTCATAGTGGGGAAGGTTTTCTGCTCAAAACTACCTTCCATGGATCAGAACACAACTACCAAGAATGGCTGGCAAGTAATACTACAGCTCTCCTACAGAGTAGGCAGTGCTAAAAATGCATGACCTGCCACAATTATGGGCTGTTATCTTCTGCATTTTCTGAAGCCAAAAGTACAATGACCGTTAACCATGAAGCGGTGAATGCTGCATTTGATATTCTGATATTTATGTCCTATATTTGGTGTTGTGTACATAGATCAGCCTGGAACTCCCAGTAATGAAGTAATGACCCTTTATAATCTACTCACATTTCTGAGATGTTTGTGTTGGTTTCTGGTGTATACTCTGGAGGGGCATTGGGATCCTCATTGTTCACCATCCTGGTAGCGATGATACAGAGCTAAATACGGATAAAAATAAGATATAAAATATTTTTTTTATGTACTTTTAGAGTTGTTTTACATTTTTTTTTACATATTTTGGATTTATTAATCACATACTTACTTTACAAAGCTTTTCAGAAGATGACGTAAAATTTTGGAAGTCAAGGCTCTCATTGTTCTCACTTGTGCCTTCCTCATCCTTTGAGACCAGATGTTTGTTTATATCAGAATGATCTACAAGAAATAGGTAATGAAGTATTATTAGAGGTTGTCAGTATAACACAGTCACTATTTATCACTAATATTAATGGGAACAGATGATCACATATTAGGGAAGATGAGACAAACAGTCGCTTAGTCTAGATGACGTCTCCTTCTACTTACTGATAAATAAGCTGGTGTCTGCATCTGAAACAAGCTGAGGAACATACTCCAGCTCCTGGCTCAGAATGTTGTCAAAGTCCAAGTCACTCAGGAATGGATGAACCTTGATCTCAAATGCTCCTCCTAGAAAAAGAAAAACAAAAGTGATGCGGACATAGTCAGGGATGGCTCCATATCTGAACAGTTTATCGTAATCTGAACTAATGACAAAACTGAGCCGACATGAAGGAAATAAACTGAAAGTCTTAGTGTGGAGAACTAGAAATACAGTAGATGAGCTGATAGAGAAATGCTGATCTTCATGGACATGAGCGATATGTCCTTGGTCTAATAAGGGAATATTAATACTAGTATATCTGTTACCTGTCCCAAGTCTACGCACAGGATTTCTTCTGAGCAGCTCAGTGATGAGATTCTGAGCATCCAGGGGTGGAGCGCGATCACAATTCCAAATTAGTTCTCCTGTTACATAGAAAATTACAGAAAATAAAACCTCTTTACTGGACTGTAACATAAAGCAAAGGAAATAACTAAACAAATGTAACCAATCAACGCAATGATCGGATTATTCTACTCACCAATGACAACCCTTTTATAAAGCTCAGTGAGGGAATCAGCATCAAATGGTACACATCCCAGCAGGAATTTATACAGGATGATCCCCAATGACCACCAGTCAACAGGTCTTCCATAGCCTTCTTTCAGGATGATCTCTGGGGCTATGTAACATGGGGTGCCACAGAACTGGAAACCAACAGAACATAGAGATGAGTATCGATGAAACAATTATTATGACAAGATATCATCGTTAAAACACAATGCAGAAGATAAAATATTAGTGGAAAAGTTCTCTAGAAAGGAAGAACGTAGAGAAGAGACAATAGTGTGATGAGATTTGCAAATAACAAGCTAAGTTCTTGTAGGTGATGCTGACCTCACGGTCCTGGAACTCTCTGGAGATGTCCACTGCTAATTCCTTGTAGGTGTTGGTTTTCGGTATCATTAGACCAAGTTTTGAAATCCCAAAATCGGTAACTTTAATATGTCCAGTAGATGTAATCAGGAGGCTGCAAAAGAGAAGATGGTTTTAGCCTCACAGACTGAATGATAATAAATGACAACTTTCCCCACTTTATTATACTACGGGGGCACTTACTTTTCCGGCTTCAGGTCTCTGTGCACCACACCGTAACTATGCAGGTATTCCACGGCAAGTACCGCCTCTGCAAAGTACAAGCGGGCCATGGGGACAGAGAAAGGACCCCTGGTGCTTAGAAGGGTCCCACAGTCTCCACCTATAGAAGAAAGGAAATATGACCAGTGAGGGGTTTATACAGCAGATGACCATGATATACCACGAGCAGATAACCATGATGTATAATGAGCAGTGAGCGGAAACATCCTGGGGAGATCACACAGATAGTGGCGTACATAGAAATCACAAGACCCCATATCAAAAGTTGTAATTGCCCCCCACCCTAAAAAATAAAAAAGAAATATATTTATATCCCTGTTGAAGCAGCTTGGTGTTCTCACCAGCAATACAACTTTTATGGCCATTTTAGAGTATGATGCTCCCAAAAATGCCCACACCCACACTCAATGAGTATGGTATCCCCACAGTGAATCCTCCTAAGTAGGCCACCACTTAGAAGGAGGCCAGCCACAACCCCCTACTCGGTGTGATGGCACCCACAGCAACCCTCCCACTCAGGATAATGGTTCCCACAGTCCCTCACACAATATAATGGTCCGCATAACTCCCCACTCAGTATGATGTCCCCACACAGAATGGGGGCCTCCATATAGAGTGAGGACCCCCACAGCACCCCACTTAATATGATGACCTCCACTCAGCATTCACAGTCCCCCCATATCTAGTCATACGGCCCCCTTTCAGTATTTTGGCCCCTACTAGCCACCTACTCAGTATTTTTGCCCCCACCAGCCCCACCTCCTTGAAGAAGCAAATACCGCTGAAATTGTGATGACAGGTGGAGGGATGCTGCCCACTGCTGAGCGTCGACAGACCCCCTCCGACTGATGAGCCCCATAGCGCCCCTGCACCAAGATCAATGAATTTACGAGCATCTTGGTAATAGATAACCTATAGTAAATGCTCTGCGGGGATGTAACCAACAATGTCCTAATGATATGAGCAGTGATAAGATGAAAGCAGACATGGGCTGAATATAATACAACAGATGTGTCTTACCTCCTACATACTCCATGACCATACACAGGTGAGATCTAGTTGGAAAGGAGCAGAGCATGGAGACCACAAAGGGACAATCAGCAAATGTTAAGATGTCCCTCTCCAGAAAGGCCCATTCCAATCTCTGTGCAGTATTTAGGTTCCGCTTAGCCATTTTCTTCATAGCAAAGGTCTGGTGTGAGTCTTTATGATGCACTAAGTAGACGGCCCTGGAGAGAAGGAGAATCCATCGGTTATAATAAATCCTTATTAATAATCCATCTATAGAAATCATTATATGTTTAATACTGGTATCCTGGTAACATTTCTCCTTGCGGAGAGTGACATGTTAAGCTTGTCAAGGTGAGGAGACTTTTAAGCCTCAATGATCCTCTGGGAAATATGCAAATTGTCTCTTCGGAGAGGAAGAGAACTAGAACTCTAGTGCCACCTATAGGAAGTAGTAATCCTAAAAGTCAATATCGACCCTTTAACGAGCCTTATCACATGACATGGAATAATAGCCATAACCAAAATCTCAATTTTCGGACATTATGTTTTGGGGTACAAGCACTCATCAGTGCAAAGTGTGAGATATGGTTTGGCTGGGTAAGAGGCATCTGACCGGGATCCAAGCGGTAACGTTTCTCCTTGCGGAAAAAGCCATGTTAAGCATGTCAAGGTGAGGAGACTTTTAAGCTGCAATGCTCTTCTGGGAAATATGCAAATTGTCTCTTTTCAGAGAGGAAGAGAACTAGCACCCTAGTGCCACCTATGGGAAGTAGCAATCCTATTTCCCAGAGGAGCATTGTGGCTTAAAAGTCTCCTCATGTCCGCAAGGAGAAATGTCAACCCCTTGGATACCGGTCAGACACCTCTCACCCAGTCAAACCATATCTCACACTTTGCACTGAAGAGGGGCAGTACCCCAGAACACAGTTCCTGCAAATTGAGATTTTGGTTTTGGCTATTATCCTAAGTCATGTGACAAGGCTTGTTAAAGGGTCGATATTGACTTTTAGGATTGCTACTTCCTATAGGTGGAGTTCTAGTTTGCTTCCTCTCAGAAGAGACAATTTGCATATGTTTAATACTAGAAGTCTGGCCGCCACTATAAATCCACATCTAGAAATACATAAAATAGCACTACATAGATCACCTATGCGAGGTCTCCACAATGCCACTTCTGCCGGAGCCATCACCCAGGTCACATTATAGATACGAGAATCTACTGAAATTCTCTTTGGGCAGATTCGCTATAACTGACCAAATACAATTTAGTGCAAATAAAATTGGTCCAAAATGAATGTGCTCCAGGGCTCTCTTCTGCTGCTGAGGCCAGTGATTGGGCCCACATGGTCATGGTGGAGGGTGTAGATGTCATTGACGTCAATATGGTGTCACCCTTCATGTGACCATGTGTAGCCAACTTCTCTGATCAGCTTCATAATGGAGCCCCCCCCATCAAAACAAAGATCAGAGTGGAGAGCAGAAAAGCTCAGGTGGAGGAGGCAGCATAAGAACAGATGAGAGTCTAGCACAGGCGAATGTAATAATATTATATTATTATATATTATATTATATGTAATTATATTATTTAAATCGCTTTCCTTACAGTTTGATTTGCTACAGATCACATAATTTCCCTATGATAACACTGAATGGCAGAGTGCAGGGGCAGAAGCATTGTCATAGGGAACCCTGAGAAATGTGGATTATGGCAACAGAAATCTCACCCAAAATTTCCACTGCTGATGAGTTTGGAAGTTTCATAGTCGGTCATATGCGGCTTTCTCGCCGGAACCAATGAATCCATCACGCTCTATAAAAGAATAAGAAATAATACTGATTTATTGAAGATGCAGGAAAAAAGTTACAGATGCAAAAACTTCTCCCCCCATATTATGTCCCAGATGATTTACACTGATATGATGTTGGGAGGATACAAACCGGACGCTGGGCAGACCTGGCGCTAGCACCCTGCACACCCAGGCAAGTGCCGGGGCCCTGAGTAGGCGGGCCTTGCTCCCCCCCCCCCTCAATGCTTGCCCAGGACCACGGCCGGCACAATACTTACCTCTCCACAGCTGGTGAGCAGTGAGGTGAGCATTTGATTTTTTTTTTTATGTATGGAGGTATGGGGCATTATATGGGGGGAGAAGTGACATCCTGCATGGGGCATTATATGGGGGGGAGGTAGGGACATCCTGCGTGGGGTATTATATGGGGGGGAGAAGTGACATCCTGCATGGGGCATTATATGGGGGGGAGTGACATCCTGCATGGGGCATTATATGGGGTAAGAGGTGACATCCTACATGAGGCATTATATGGGGGGGACATCCTGCATGGGGCATTATATAGGGGGGTGACATCCTGCATGGGGTATTATATGAGGGGGAGAAGTGACATCCTGCATGGGTCATTATATGGGGGGGGGGAGTGACATCCAGCATAGGGCTTTATATGGGGTGAGAGGTGACATTCTGCATGGGGCATTATATGGGGGGTGACATCCTGCATGGGGCATTATATGGGGGGAGTGACATCCTGCATGGGGTATTATATGGGGGGGAGAAGTGACATCCTGCATGGGGCATTATATGGGGTGAGAGGTGACATCCTGCATGGGCCAATATATGGGGTGAGAGGTGACATCCTACATGGGGCATTATATGGGGGGGTGACATCCTCCATGGGGCATTATATGGGGGGTGACATCCTGTATGGGTCATTATGTGGGGTGGGACATCCTGCATGGAGCATTATGTGGGGGGGGACATCCTGCATGGGAAATTATATGGGGGGTGACATCCTGCATGGGGCATTATGTGGGGGGGGATATCCTGCATGGGGCATTATGTGTGGGGGACATCCTGCATGGGGCATTATGTGGGGTGGGACATCCTGCATGGGGCATTATGTGGAGGGGACATCCTGCATGGGGAATTATATGGGGGGTGACATCCTGCATGGGCCATTATGTGGGGGGGCACAGCCTGCATGGGGCATTATGTGGGGGGCACAGCCTGCATGGGGCATTATGTGGGAGGGACATTCTGCATGGGGAATTATATGGGGGGTGACATCCTGCATGGGCCATTATGTGGGAGGGGGACATCCTGCAAGGGGCATTATGTGGGGGGGGCACAGCCTGCATGGGGCATTATGTGGGGGGTCAAAGCCTGCATGGGGCATTATGTGAGGGTCACAGCCTGCATGGAGCATTATGTGGGGGGTCAAAGCCTGCATGGGGCATTATGTGGGGGGCACAGCCTGCATGGGGCATTATGTGTGGGGTCACAGCCTGCATGGGGCATTATATGGGGGCACAGCCTGCGTGGAGCATTTTATGGGGTCCATTATTCTATATGGAGCAATATATGGAGCTCATAATACGGTATAGAGGACTATGTGGTGCCATTATACTGTGTGGAGGACATTACTGTCCGGTCTGCACTGTGAGCTGTGAGGATTCGCCGCTTTCTGAGTTATTGTGGAATTTACAATAGATATCGCTCATGTAATGTAAGAAGTGAAATCTTCGGGCTTGTACTATATATATATATTTATCTGCGGTATCTGTGCATCATAAATCGTGGTATGTGTTAAAGGGGCCACTGAGACTCTTTCGCCCAGGGCCCACGAAATCCTGGAGCCGTCCTGCAACGGTCATCATACATTACTATAACATTCTGGATAATGTGGGAGATCACACAGAGGAGGACTTACAGGTAATCTGTCACCAGGTGTTTGCTATGTATTCTGAAAGCACCATGATGTAGGGGCAGAGACCCTGATTCCAGTGATGTGTTACTTACTAGGCTGTGTGTGGCTGTTTCAATAAAATCAGTAGATTATCACTAGAAGACTATCTGTCTAGCCAGGTAGTCCTATTGCTCTGTACCCCTGCCTCCACCACTGATTAGCAGCTTTCTGCCTATGCACAGTGTACACAGAAAGCTGCCAATCAATGGTGTGGGCGGGGTTATACAAGACTCAGCATTCAGAGCTCTGCAGCAGAAAAAAATAGTGATTTTATCACAACTGCTCCACCGAGTAAAGTAATCAACACATGGAATCAGGGTCTCTGTCCCTGCATCATGCTTCTCTCAGACCAAATAGCATAAACCTGGTGACAGATTCCCTGTAATTCACATGTAATTAACACCATAGGGTCATCTACACTTAGAATAGAGACGTCCCATGGTTGTATGGGGGATAATACTGGACGAGTCATTCACACCCCATGATCTGATGACACACACGCATCCCCCTCTATGATACTTACGGATTCTTGGATCTCCGGGATCTCACTAATTCCATTGTTAGGATTCGACAGCTCAGTTGTTTCTAAAATAATGATGAAGAAATGAAATGTATTAGAGGATATTATTCCTACATAGATAATACAGCAATAAAACGGAGAAATGACAAGATGTCTGTAAATGGGATTAATACTCGTTATATGGGGATTCTAAATATGAGAATATACGGGGAATCCATAGATAAATGTAATGTAAATGATGGAGGAACCCCTTCATAAATAACAAAAGACTGACCATCACTTCCGAAAAGAAAATGGGTGTGAACAGGTGCATACTAAGAGTAGCCATCCAAATACATAACTAACAAAGTTGCACTCTGTAACGCTATAGCATGTAAACATGAAATAAATGAAATTTGAATTGCATTACTGCTGTATAAAATAGGATAAAAGGAAGATACTTAGCGCATAATTTGGCCAATTCATGCATGGCCAGCAGCCACGGCAAGGCGACCTTCTTTTTCTGGGTGCATGCCAAGTAGCCACGGCAAGGTGACCTTTTTTTTTGCTGGGTGCACGCCCAGCAGTCATGGCAAGACGACCTTCTTTTGCTGGGTGCATGCCCAGGAGTCACGACAAGGCGACCTTCTTTTGCTGGGTGCATGCCCAGCAGTCACGACAAGGCGACCTTGTTTTGCTGGGTGCATGCCTAGCAGCCACGGCAAGGCGACCTTCTTTTGCTCGATGCATGCCCAGCAGTCACGGCAAGGCGACCTTTTTTGCTGGGAACCTATCTCCACCCATCAGCCCGGGGTGGTTTTAATTACAACAGGATCCTACCTACCCATATAAATGTAGGCTTCAGCCTAGGAGAGGATTCACATTAGGAGAGGATTCCAACAAAAAGATCGCCTTGTCATTGGCTGCTGGGCATTCATGAATTGGCCAAATTATGTGCTCAGTATCTTAATTTTTTCCCATTTTCTAGAGCAGTAATGCAATTTAAATTTAATTTATTTCATGTTACTTGCTATAGCACTGCAGAATGGACCCTCCATCACATGAATGAGGAAGCCCCCACCCACGCTGCACATATGAGTGATGGTAAGAGAGCTGAAACATAGGAGAGATTTGCAAATTAGCCTGGAAGTGCACTGGGGGCGTGTCACTGCACTTGGATTTCTTCTTTCACGCCCCCAGTGCACTTCCATTCTAATTTGAATATGGTGTCTACTTTACATTTCTCCTGACTAGCACATTGGATTTCTACAAACAATTATTATTAGGGGACAATGGCCTATACCGTCACACCACTACTTCTATATGTAACAATGTGCTGCCAGGTTCCCATTACACAGAGTAGAGAGTAAATCTAACATTATCCTCCGTCCTCTGTAATATCTGGACATTTCCTTGTAGAAGGTCGGGTGATCGCTCACCTGTAATCAGATCGCTGTTCAGCTCCGGCTGACTCCTATTAGGGTCAGGGATTTTCGGGGTCACATTTTGCCCATATTTGGCGTCGCCTCCTGTTGTTTCCTGATAGATATAATGTATATAATTACTATGTGGAAGATTTCACTAAATCACCAAATACATAAATCATGAAGGACTAAACCAACATTTACAGATGCACCAATTGTAACGATACAAATCCCGCGCCATCTTCAGACCTTTTCTCAGAAAGTCTCCTCAGATACGGTGGATTAAGATACGTCTATTAATATTGATCCTTACCGGGCGTTCCAATGAGCGTTCTAGTATAGACAGGACTTTTTCGGCCAGTTCTTTAAAGACAGCCAAATCTTCAGTCTGAGATCTTTCTTCAGCCTATAAAGAAGGAAAAATGGAAAGGAGAATTTTGAGATGAGAGCGATCAGAATGGAGGCGGAAATTGTATGTGACATCGGTTCTCTGTCTGCAGATACAATGACTACATACTGTATTTGGGGACTCGTTGTGTTTTACCGTATTTTTTGGACTATAAGATGCCTTTTTTTCCAAAATTTTTGACCTCCCTTCTAACACTCTCGCACCCCTCCAATCTATCCTAAACTCTGCTGTCTGACTAATCCACCTGTCCCCCCGCTATTCCCTGGCTTTTCCCCTCGCTCCGCCAATCCCTTCACTGGCTCCACATTACCCAGAGACTCCAGTTCAAGACCCTAACCTTGGCATGCAAAGCCACCCACAACCTGTCTCCTCCATATATCTGTGACCTAGTCTCCCGGTACTTACCTGCACGCAACCTCCGATCCTCACAAGATCTTCTTCTCTACTCCCCTCTTATCTCCTCTTCCCACAATCGCATACAAGATTTCTCCCGTGCATCCCCCCTACTCTGGAACTCTCCACCCCAGCATATCAGACAGATTATTAATAATAATAATTGTCTGAATGTAGCTTACCAGGGGGGTGGCTGTGGTGGAGTGAGGTCACAGGAAGTAGGGTCACTGCTGCAGGAAGCCAGCAGTAGAAGTGGGGCGCTCCTGCGGGCCAGCGGGGTGTCCAGGAGGTGCGAGGCTGCGGGCCCTGGGCTTCAAGGCAATGTTAGCGGTGATTTAGGAGGGGAGTCCCCGCTCTGCCCATTGAATTTCTGGCGGTGGGCTTCAGGCAAATGGCCGCTGGAGGCAGTGCATGTGCAGATTTAGATCTCGGCTCAATGAGGAGCTGAGATCTCAAACTGCGTATTGGCCATCTCCAGCAGCCTACTTCTTGAAGCCCACTGCAGAGAAATCAATAAGCAGAGCAGGGCCTCCCCTCCTGAATTACCGCTAACATTTCCTTGAAGCCCAGGGCCCGCAGCCTCGTACCTTCTGGACACCCCGCTCCTCCCAGCTTGGAGCCCGCAGCAGCGCCCCACTCCTACTGCCGACTTCCTGCAGCAGCGACTCTGCCTCCTGTGACCTCGCTCCACTGCCACCACCCCCCCTCAGTAAGCAACCGAAAATTCGGACTATAAGACAGACCCCCATTTTATTATAATAAATGTTTTTCCTATTTACCTCCCAAAAAATTTTGGTGCGTCTTATGGTCTGCAAAATACGATATATTAGAAGAAAAAGCTTCTATCCCTCCATTATTATCTGTTAATATTGAGATGTTCTGTGCAGAGTGTCCGCCACTTACCTGGTGTAGTAATGTCCTGATGTTCTGAAGTAAATCCGTCAGATAGTCTGACGTTAGACGACGTTGTCGGTGTTTGGTCAGGCAATCCTTTACTAGCTCCATCACCAGCCGGTGAGTGAAGCTGAGGACGCCATCGGGTGGTAGAAGCACACTGTTAGGACGATTGATCATAAGGATCATCAATAGTGCTTTTACCTGAGGAATGTCCAAAACAATTCCAGCCATAGTGAAAAACTGCAAGTGCTATCAGTCACTATAGAGCCAAGAAAGGCATGGGTGAGCCTATGTGCATTGCATATATAGCGACTGTGAGCAGTGATGTCACCATCACCTGTGATGTCATCACGGAATCTTGTGATAGAATCTTCACGGAGCAGCTCTGCGCAAATAGAATGCGGCCTGGTAATATTTAAAGTGAAAACACCATACAATTAACTACCCATGTTATCATGGCCGTTCTATTTTATATCCAATTAGAACACAACCAGGATAAAGGTGTGTTCACAAGTTGGATTTTGGCAGCATTTTTTTTCTACCTCAAAAATCAAAGGAGGCAGGAAAAACGCTGCTTAAAATTCAGGTGTTTTTACTTGTGTTTTTTTTTCCATTCATTTGAATGGGTGAAAAATGCTGCAAAACCTCTGAAAGACTTGACAAGCTGCAGATTTTAAAAAAAATGCAAAAAAAACAGCATGTGAATGAGATTTCAGAAATGTCATTCACTAAGATGGTGCTGTAAAACACAGCATTTATTGCTGCAGAAGAAAAAACAGTGAATACACCCTAAAGATATCCTCAGTCATATTATGGGAAATATTGTATATTTCGCATTTATTATCTCACGTGTTTTTCTTCACCATAGAACTTTTAAGGCTGTGTGCCCACTATGCGTTTTTTAGGCGTTTCTGCAGCGTAACTTTCGCTGCGGAAACACTTAAAAAACGCTTGGTGATAGGTCTGCAATGGTCCCCAATGATAATCCGCATGTGCTATGCACATGCCGCGGAGATTTCCGCTGCGGATTATCATTGCGGAAAAATCCGCAGCACGTCCTTTAATTTTGCAGAGTCGCTGCGATTTAGCCGCCATTGACTTGCATTGGAACGCATAACATCCGCATGACTACAAATACACATGTGGATATTATGCGACTCAATGCATGGATGGTACCCGGGTCAGGAGATGAAGAGACTCTCCTCCAGACCCGGGTACCATAGTACCTGTAGTTAAAATAGAATTAAAATAAAAAATAAACATATACTTACCTTCTGATGGCCCCTGTCTGCTCCCGGCGGTGCTGCTGGCTCTTCGGCTGCTCGCGGTGGTAAAAGGACCTTCCATGATGCCATTTAGTCATGTGACAGGTCACGTGACCGCTGACATCAGCGGTTGCGTGACCTGTCACATGACTAAATGACGTCATGAAAGGTCCTTTTACAGCACCGTGATCCGCCAAAGACACCGGACGCACCGGAGAAGGAGATCGAGGACTATCGGAAGATGAGTATAATGTTTTTTTTTTATTTTTCACCATTATTATTCTTTTTTTTCATTATTGATGCTGCATTTGCAGCATGGTAACTTGGTCACACTATATAAATCCATGCCGGTTGCATGGAATTATATAGTGTGACCAAGTTGTCAAGCACTTTTCCAAGTGATGCTAAAATCACTTGGCAAAGCGCTTGACAACCCAGGGAGATGCAGAAACGCTTAGGAAAAATCCGCAGCATTTCTGCATCGTGGTCATATATCCTAACTCATTGGCGAACCGTTATACAAGGCTATATTCACACTAGACGTTTTTTTAGCGGGCTTTTTTATGCAAATTTTCAGCTGCGTTTTACAGTACCAACAAAGTCTATGAGATTTCCGAAATCTCATGCACAAAGCTTGCTTATTTGTCCTCAGTATTTTGTGCTTTCCATGGCTTTTTGCAATAGAGTATGTCACTTGTTTCAGCGTTTTTCACCCATTAAAAAAAAGGGTGGTGGAAAAAAATGCTGAAAAAAAGCCTAGTGTTTTTAGTGAAAAAAGCAAGTATGTGACACACATTTATTCTTGCGATTTTCCCAAGTTTAAACCATCTTGTCTTGGTCACCTGAGATAGCAGCTTGGATTATTACAGTTTAATTAAATTAGTGATGCCTACAAAGTAAACATTGGTTGAGCTAGGTGTGAGATTGAACAACACGTGTGGCCCAGGGAGGTGTGAAAATGAACAATGCCTGAGCAACTCAATGGCAAACCATAATGTGAAAGTAAATAGTGTCCTACAAATTCAATGCACTGCCAGGGTCTTAGATAAACCATTCCAGACCAATTCACCCCCCACCCGCCCCCTGTTACATTTGTAATGTGTACTTTTTCATGAACATATGTCTTGCAATGGTGACCTGTTCTCATGTGTCTATGGTGGAAGCAAAGCTGAACTTTGGGATCCTGAAAAACGCACCAAAAATGCACCAAGAGCCACTGCAAAAAAACACACCAAAACCTGCGTTTTTGACGCTACTTCTTTCCTGCCAAGAGATTATGTTTTGCTGCAGAAAAAAACACCTAGTGTGAATATAGCCTAAGACTTACTCTGCCAGCATTAATAGTCAATATTCTGTATACAAATAGGACTCCAATCCAGGTATTCAGTTTATCATAAACATGCCTGAGTTAATCTGCCAAATACACATAGTATGCTTTCTCATAGGTGAAATATAAATCCTGTTAAAGGTCCAAGTTGCAGCAGTTAAGTAGAACAAAACAGACCTCTTCATTCTTTGTAGGTGGAAAAACTTTCGAAATTATCAGTGTATCAAGTACTTATACTCCTGACTGTATATAGTATAATTGCCGCACTGCTACATACAGGTGCTTCTCAGAAAATTAGAATATCATCAAAAAGTGAATTTATTTCAGTTCTTAAATCCAAAAAGTGAAACTCATATATTATACAGAGTCATTACAAACAGAGTGATCTGTTTTAAGTGTTTATTTCTGCTAATGTTGATGATTATGGCTTACAGCCAATGAAAACACAAAAGTCATTATCTCAGTAAATTAGAATTAACAAGAAACACCTGGAAAGGCTTCCTAAGCATTTAAAAAGGTCCCTTAGTCAGTTTCAGTAGGCTCCACAATCATGGGCAAGACTGCTGACTTGACAGATGTCCAAAAGGCAGTTATTGACACACTCCTCAAGGAGGGTAAGCCACAAAAGGTCATTGCTAAAGAAGCAGCTGTTCACAGAGTGCTGTATCCGAGCATATTAATGGACGTGGAAGGAAAAAGTGTGGCAGAAAAAGGTGCACAAGCAACTGGGATAACCGCAGCCTTGAAAGGATTGCTAAGAAAAGGCCATTCAAAAATTTGGGGGAGATTCACAAGGAGTGGACTGCTGCTGGAGTCATTGCTTCAAGAGCCACCACACACAGACGTATCCAGGACATGGGCTACAAGTGTCGCATTGCTTGTGTCAAGCCCCTCATGACCAATAGACAACGCCAGAAGCGTCTTACCTGGGCCAAAGAGAAAAAGACCTGGACTGATGCTCAGTGGCCCAAGGTGTTGTTTTCAGATGAAAAGTAAATTTTGCATTTCATTTGGAGATCAAGGTCCCAGAGTCTGGAGGAAGAGTGGAGAGGCCACAATCCAAGCTGCTGGAGGTCTGGTGTGAAGTTTCCACAATCAGTGATGGTTTGGGGGGCCATGTCATCTGCTGGTGTAGGTCCACTATGTTTTATGAAGACCAAAGTCAGCGCAGCCGTCTACCAGGACATTTTACAGCACTTCATGCTTCCCTCTGCCCACAAGCTTTATGGAGATGGAAATGTCATTCTCCAGCAGGACTTGGCCCCTGTCCACACTGCCAAAAGTACCAATACCTGGTTTACACACAACAGTATCACTGTGCTTGATTGGCAGCAAACTCGCCTGACCTTAACCCCATAGAGAATCTATTATAGAGAATCTATGGGGTATTGTCAAGAGGAAGATGAGACCCCAGACCCCACAATACAGATGAGCTGAAGGCTGCTATCAAAGCCACCTGGGTTTCCATAACACCTCAGCAGTGCCACAGGCTGATCCCTCCATGCCACATTGCCGCATTGATGCAGTAATTGATGCACGAGGAGCCCGAACAAGTATTGAGGGCATTTACTAAACATACATTTCAGTAGGCCAACTTTTCTGATTTTAAAAACATTTTTCAAGCTGTTGTTATGAAGTATTCTAATTTACTGAGATAATGACGTTTGTGTTTTCATTGGCTGTAAGCCATAATCATCAACATTAACAGAAATAAACACTTAAAATAGATCCCTCTGTGTGTAATGACTCTATATAATAGATCCCTCTGTGTGTAATGACTCTATATAATAGATCCCTCTGTGTGTAATGACTCTATATAATAGATCCCTCTGTGTGTAATGACTCTATATAATAGATCCCTCTGTGTGTAATGACTCTATATAATAGATCCCTCTGTGTGTAATGAGTCTATATAATAGATCCCTCTGTGTGTAATGACTCTATATAATAGATCCCTCTGTGTGTAATGACTCTATATAATAGATCCCTCTGTGTAATGACTCTATATAATAGATCACTCTGTGTGTAATGACTCTATATAATAGATCCCTCTGTGTAATGACTCTATATAATAGATCACTCTGTGTGTAATGACTCTATATAATATAGGAGTTTCACTTTTTGCATTGAAGAACTGAAATAAACTAACTTTTGATGATATTCTAATTTTGTGAGAAGCACCTGTATATAGTATGAAGCCCCACTGCCCCATATGTGTATGTATAATTTGATGCACATGACTCGCCCCCTGGGCCGTGGGGTACACGGAACCGGGCCTTCTAGTGTACGGTGCTGATGGGGGTAGTAGTGGCAACCCGATCCCGTGGCTCAGGGTGGTCAGACCAAATGGTGGCAGTCTATTTATCAGTGTTTTGAATGTCCGACTACGCCACCCGTGGATTGCGGTCAGGGATAACCGCCGCTGCGAGGCAGACTGCTGAGGCTGGTGTTGGTGTGCAGCACAGGTGTAGGATAACTCCCCACGGGAAGAGTGTAGCCTCAGGGCAGTGTAGGTGGATGTTGGGGGTGATAGTGCAGGCCGCAATAGTAAGAGTTCAGAGTCCGCTTCAAACAGTTCAGGGTCTTTATTGTAAATATTATTAATGACCCAACAGTACTGGTTAGGAATGGGCCTGGGTGTCTGAGAGCATTCGGGCGAGCCCCACTGGTCAGGGTGAGTGTGTAGGCCTACCGTTCTCTCTATGCTCTTTCTGACTATCCCCCTTTTCGTGGTGTAATAGCCCACGTCTCTGAGCTGGCCGTGTACTTCTCGCCTGTATGGCATGCAACTAGGGCCTTGGGTACCTGTTGCTTGCTCCTCGCTGTACTGGTCCCTCTGTGTGGCGGAGCCTCCAGGCTTCTTAGGCCAAGGGACCTGAAATCCCTCGCAGGTTGGTTCTCTGCTGCTGGGCTTGTAACCCTGACAGCCCCGGACCCCAATGCCCGGTAGATTGGTTCTCTTCCAGGACCGGCTCTCGTCACCTCTGTCCCTGGCTTGCAGTTTCTCCTCTGCCTCACGGACTCCTCAGCTACAGCTGAACTGTCCCTCCTTCTCTGGGACTAGTCTCACTCCTGAGCTAGGTCTTCCAGTTCTCTCTAACCCTGCCCCCAGTTCCAGCTTTTATAGGGGCAGCCAGCTCCCCCTGCTGGCCTGGGACAGGAGGTGCTGTATGCTAATTGTCCCTAACCAGGGGACCTCCCTCCTGCTCTCAGACACAGATTATTGTTTGTGGCATCCAGGCCTGGGGTGACACATTATCCCCTAGTAAAATTTATTACTCCGGACTAAACAGGAAACACAAATGCAGGGTATAAATGACAACATAACATATATACAAGTATATTTTGTCCTTGAGGTCACGGCGCTTCCGTGACGGGTGTCCATGTCACCCAACAAGGTGTGAAGTTTTCCACGGTGTGGGGACCTGTTTCCATAAACCCCAAGTTCCTCGCCTTGGGCGTGGCGACAAGGCTGAGCTCTCTACTTTGGGCCACAAGGAGGCCACACCGGACAGATTTTTCTTCCGTGGCCATCTTCGAAAGAGGGCACCAAGTGCAACTATCTACAAGACAGTTCCGGTTATTCAGCGTCCATAACCTGTTAGTCCATGAACTAGAAAGACTGGAAAAACATAATTAGCAACCAGGCAACAAACATAAAACATTTACAATATACAGCATTTAGATCTTCCAGCGAGCTGGTATTTGCCCCCTAGTGCTCCGGGTTGACCTGCGTAACCCACTGTCTGGTGGTGGTCTAACCTGACTTTCCCCACTAGCATTCAGGGTACAGCTACTAGCTGGGTTTACAGGCAGTGCAGGCAGCTATCTGCGGGTCCTTTGGCTTACCGCAGGTATGGCAGGCTCACTGTCAGCAGAGGGTTGACTCTCCTGGGCTGCTGGCATGGGTTCTTCTGCCTCTAGGGCTGCTTGGTCTTCTGATTCCTCCTGCTCTCCTGTAGGTTCCTGCTGGGTTGGTTGAAGGAAGTGTAGGACGGGTACCACTATTGCATCATTTATCCGAGTCCAGGACCGGGGGAACTCTCCAAGAACTGTGCTGATCATTTCTTTCTTGTCTTCTGCGGGTTCAAGGTCATCTTGATCTTCTCCTGCACTCTGTAGTTGCTTGGGGCACCTTTTTAGGTGGTCTCTGGAGACGGTGCTAGTGGTTTCTCCTCCATCCTTGGCAATTACACATACCTTCGGGTTGTTGTGGTTGGACTGCAGTACTGTGTACGGGTCGCTCTCCAACTGGTCATCTAGTTTGTGAAGCCTTCTCTTCCGCTTCAGGACCTGCTCACCAGGTTCCAGGGGACCAGCAGGGGCGTGTTGGTTGAAGAGCCTCTCTTGCTTTTCTCTCGCTTGAGCCAGACTCCTCTCCACATTCTCCTGTACCTTCTTGTACTGTAGCCGCCGTTCCGTATCCCAGTCCGCGTCTGGGGAGGTGGGGAGGACTCCCATCTCCAGGTCTATCGGCAGCTTACCTGGTCTTGCCCTCATCAGGTAAGCCGGGGTGCAATTTGTAGCATTCACCGGGATATGGTTGTATAAGTCTATCAGGTCTGGCAGCTTCTCCGGCCACAGGCTGCGTTCTTCCAGGGGCAACGTTTTGAGGAGATCAATGACGATATTATTCATTTTCTCACATAGCCCGTTGGTTTGTGGGTGGTAAGATGTTGTCCGAATCTTCTTACAGCCGTAGAGGTTGCAGAACTCCTGGAAGATTTCAGCCTCAAACGCTGGACCTTGATCTGTCAAGACCTGTTCCGGATACCCGTGTGGATGGCAGAAGTGTTGTTGGAAGGCTCTGGCCGCTGTTTGGGCTGTCAAGTCTTTAACAGGAACCACCACCAGGAACCGGGAATAGTGGTCCACTATTGTCAGGGCATAGACGTAGCCCGACCGGCTTGGAGCCAGTTTCACATGGTCCAGAGCTACCAGCTCAAGAGGCTGCCTGGTGACGATGGGCATCAAGGGCGTCTTCTGGCTGGTACCTTCCTTCCTTCCGTACCGGTGGAATGCAGGGAGCTCTATTTCCTCCAACTCATCTGGATCTTCTCCCTCATCGGGCAAGTGGGGCATTCTCGATAGGGCATCTGCATTGGCATTGGCTCGGCCTGCCCGGTACTTGATGGTGAAGTCATAGTTTGCTAGCCGGGCCATCCACCGCTGCTCTAGGGCACCAAGTCTCGCATTGTCCAGATGTGTCTACGGATTGTTGTCCGTGTACACAGTGAACTTCACAGAGGCCAGGTAATGCTTGAAACGTTCTGTTACGGCCCACACCATTGCCAAGGACTCCAGCTTAAAGGAGCTGTAATTCTCCGGGTTTCTCTCGGCTGTCGTACGCGATCACCCTTTCTCTGTCCTGTTGGTTCGGTGACAGTACGGCTCCCAGCCCCACATTACTGGCGTCTGTGTGGAGGATAAAAGGCTGGCCATAATCAGGGTATGCCAGGATCTCATCCCCCGTGAGGGCCATCTTCAGCTGGCGGAAGGACTCCTCTTCCGGCTTGTCCCACTTGAAGGGTGGCTTTTGGCTTCTGGTCTTAGATTGTCCTATAAGGAGGTCCTGCATAGGGGCTGCCATCTTGGTGAACCTGGGGATGAACCTTCGGTAGTAGCCTACCAACCCGACGAACTGCCTCACTTCTTTTATGTTAGAGGGGCTTGGCCTGTTCTTTATTGCCATGATTTTGTCAGGGTCGGGGGCTACTCCTTCTGCACTCACCACGTGTCCCAGGTACTGTACCTTCGGCTTTAACAGATGGCACTTGGAGGGTTTCACTTTCATGCCAAAGCCTGCCAGGGCCTCGAACACCTCGGCCAGGTGCTTTAGATGGTCCTCGTAAGTCTTCGAATAGACAATCACGTCGTCCAGGTAAAGTAGGACCGTCTCAAAGTTTCGGTGCCCTAGACAGCATTCCATCAGCCTCTGGAAGGTCCCGGGTGCGTTGCAGAGCCCGAACGGCATATAGTTGAATTTACTTAATCCCATCAGGGTGGTGAAGGCGGTCTTCTCCTTATCAGCCTCTGCCACAGGAACCTGCCAGTACCCACTAGTAAGGTCCAAAGTAGAGAAGAAATTAGCTGATTTTAGTGCGACCAAAGACTCCTCTATTCTAGGCAACGGGTATGCGTCTTTATGGGTGATACGATTGACTTCTCTATAGTCCACGCACATTCTCATAGTACAGTCTTTCTTTTTTACCAGAACCAAGGGGGCTGCCCAGGAGCTACAACTGTCTCTAATGACCCCGGCTTCCTTCATTTCTCTCAGCATGCCCTTTGCGTTCTGATAGCGTGCGGGGTGGTACAGGTCTGTATCTTTCTTTTATTGGTGGGTGGCTCCCCGTGGGGATGTGGTGTTCTACCCCTTTCACTCTGCCGAAGTCTAGCGGGTGCTTACTAAAGATTCTCTCGTACTCTTGAACCACCCGATAGACTCCAAGTTTTTGGTGCAAGGGAGTGGAGTCAGCACCCACGTGGAGTTTCTGGCACCAGTCCTCCTTGGGTTTCTGGGAACCATTACCCTCCGCCTGGGGAGATGGAGGCAAGGGTTCCATGGCCCTGACAGCATTGTGTTCAACAGTATACAATTTGGCTAGTGTAGCGTACCGGGGCAAGTGTACTTCCCTTTCCCCAAAGTTTAAGATCCGGACGGGCACCCTTCCATGGCGGACATCGACCACCCCCCGGGCTGTCAAAATGGTGGGCCTGCTGTCTGAGTACACGGGTTCTACCATGGCTTGGTAGTCTCTCCCTCTTAACCCGATTGCAGTCCGACACCAGATCATTTCACTTTTGGGGGGCATGGCAATGGGGAACGGGTCGCTCATCCTCACGCTACCGATCTCACCACCAGACAGTTCTACCTGTTGCCATCTCATCAGGGCTCTTATCTCCTTCTGGAGGACCCTCTGTTGGCTGGAGCTTGCATTCATCGCCACCTCCTGCAAAATTACAATTACTTCTGAAAGACAATTTTCAATCACATTAGTACCCAAGGTTATTTTAGGGTGACTTTCTCGACGGTCAATGTCCACAATGATCACTCCCTGTGCCGGCAGTTCAAGTTTACCAATCTTAATGGTCATCTCTCTGAACCCCACCTGCGGCACGGGTTGACCATTGCTGGCGATGATGCTCAAGTCATCGTCTGGATAACGAGTTATATCAGTGTCACTCCAGTACTGCTTGAAAAGTACATAGGGGATGGTAGTCACTTGGGACCCGGTGTCCAGCAGTGCACTTATGGGGATACCGTCCAGCACTACGGGTAAAACCGGGCGTCCCCCTACGTACTTATCACGCCAATTAGATGGGCCTGATGACCTTATGCCTGGGGGTTGGCCCTTTGCCCCAGGTCGGACCCATTTAAAGTACAGTACCTGGCTACGTGTCCCGGCTAGCTGCAACAGCGGCAAATCGGCTGTCCATCCTCAGTGTAATGATCGGCGGGCCTCCCTCTGAACGACGGGATCCTCCTCCGTCGATGCCACGGGACATCCTCCGGACTGGAAGCCAGCTTGATTGGTCCTGACGGGTCCATTTGTAATGACTGTATGGTCCTGGTCAATGCAGCAACACTCTTTGTTAGTTCTTGGACCTGATGGTGCAGGTTTGCAGGCGGGGATGGATTTAGGGCCTGCGCATCAGCCCCCACAAGGTCTGCGGGATAGGGCGCCGCCCCCTGGTGGTAAGGGATGGCAGGGCGCCGGGAAGCTACAGCGCCACCCGGTGCAGGTTCTCGGAGCACCCGGATGGCCCTATCTTTGAACTGTGCAAAAGTCAAATCGGGGTTCTGTAGGGCCATGAGGCGCAGCTGGGTTCTGTGGGCGCTGGACAGCAGACCTTCTATGAACTGGTCAGCCAATAGTTTATCTGTATCCTGCACGCTGCCAGGGTCAGCTTGCTTAATTGCCCCCAAGGCTTCCTGTAAATTTAGGGCATAATCTCGGATGCTATCTTGAGCTCGCTGCTTACATCCATAGAACCGCATTTTGATTTCTGCTGAGGTACGGGTATCAAAGGTGTCCCGTAGACGGGTCAGAACCCCCCTTACAGTCCTTTTCTCCTCAGCTGTCCAAGACTTTACCTCCCGCTGGGCCGCACCAGTTAACTGCCCTATCAGTATGCTTACTTTCTGTTCTTCTGTCAGGGGATAAACTTTGAACAGGCTATACAGCCTTTCTTTAAAGTCACCCAAGGTATGCGACTCGCCAGCATACTGGGGCAGCCAGGCCGCTCCGAGGATATAGGCAGGGGTGGATTAAGAGTAGCAAGGGCCCCGGGCAGTTTAGAAGGCGCGGGCCCCCTCCACACACCTGATTTATCACGTGACATGTCACATGATCCCCTGTGATAGATCATGTGATAGTTCACGGGAAATTAATTTGGCATAATATTAATTGTGCTGCCTCATCTGAGAGCAGCACAATATTGGGGCAGATACCCTGATTCCAGCGATGTGTCACTTTTTCAGCTGCTTGTTGTCATTTTGAGAAAATCACCGTTTTGTTTTATCTGCTGCAGATCTAGCAGCTCTCTGAATGCTGCGCTCTGTATAGCCCCACCCACACCACTGATTGGCAGCTTTCTGCCCATGCTCAGTGTACACAGAAATCTACTGATCAGTGATGGGGGTGGGGTCCTACAGAACTTACTAGTCATCTAGTGATAATTACCTTCTGACAAATCAATGATTTTATCAAAACAACACTAAGCAGCCCAGTAAGTGACACATTACTGGAATCAGTGCCTCTAACCCTACATTATGCTGCTCTCAGATTAGGTGGCAAAAACCTGATGACAGATTCCCTTTAAAGGAGCTGTAAAGACAAAAAAGTTTGTATTAAAAAAAATACAAGCCATTTGTTAAATTAACTTTTTTTCATTGTTAATTCACATTAGACTGTATCTTCAACACTTTTGTCAGCAGGTCTTATTACAGACTCCGAATAGGGCAGCTCTCTCCCTCTCCCTCAGCAGAAAGTCACAGCATGGTTAAAAAACGGGATCTTTTATGATTTTCTCATAATAAATAAAAAAGGACATGCAAGTCCTCCAAACTATTTTCCGTTTCTCTATAGGCGCGGTCCTAAATCTTTCTTGTTCTTTAGTTGATCACATGTCAAAAATGCAAAGCATTTACTATGAACTCGCCTAAAAAAATATACACTTGGAGAGTAATATCATCATCTACATGTAAATATTCCTTGACTCTAAGGGCTCGCTCACACTGTCGTATAACACGGCCGAATGCTATGTGATGTTTTATCGGATAGGACTCGGCTCTATGTTATACTATGGGACAGTGCGATTATTGGCATGAGAAAATAATCTCATTCGATATTCGGACCATGTGCACCCATACAAGTCTATGGGTGCACGTAAAACATTGGACTGCACTCGGATGTCATCCAAGTGCAGTCCGATGAACACTCACAGAGACTATGGAGAAGATGGAGAAATTAAGTTCTCCATCTTCTCCATATCTGTGCTGCGAGAGAATCGGATCACACTCAGTTGAAGCTCTGACAGAGTTTGAGCCCAGTGTCATTAGCATAATTGGCCCTATTCTCTTGCATGAGAGAATATATGGCTTAGTGAGTGGACCCTAAAACTGAATAGCAGTGACGGACAGGCACCTCACAAGCGGGATCCATGTAGCTCTCAGATGTTATGTAGGTAGGGCTTCATTCCATGGGGTAGAGCTTAATTTCAAGGTATATAAAAAAAATGGACTTCAAATAAAAATTAAATTAACACATAAAGCACTAATTGAATTATTTTTTTCGTATTTATGTTTGCAGCCCCTTTAAAAACCCTTTGAGGACCAAGGCACATATATGTCCCATAGTTTTAAACTGGAAAAAAAATTGATTGAATAAAATTTAAGGTCCTCCAAGGTTTAAGTAGGTCATAAATTCATATGAATACTTGCTCATACAATTGCACATGCCAAAAGATGAAGAAGAACAGAATCAAAAATATGACATTAAGTGGAGCACTTACAGGTATTCAAGGTGAAAGAGACCAGCAAAGGCATCGTCTCGAATGACAGTAAATGAGTTAGAATTCAGCAAGCTGAAAATGAAGACAGCAGGTTAGAAGCGAACCAGACTTTATGGTGCTCAGAATTAGTCAAGCAGAATTTATTGACTGCTCTTGCAAAACACTGAGACTCCCGCTGTGTATAGATGGCTCCGTGCGGCCTCCCGCTGTGTATAGATGGCGCCGTGCGACCTCCCACTGTGTATAGATGGCACCGTGCGGCCTCCCGCTGTGTATAGATGGCACCGTATAGATGGCTACGTGCGGCCTCCTGCTGAGTATACGTGTATAGCTGGCTACGTGCGGCCTCCTGCTGAGTATAGATGCCTCACGGCGCTCCCCCCAGAGACAGCAGGAGGCCGCACAGCGCCATCTATACTCAGCGGGAGACCGCACGTAGCCATCTATACACAGCAGGAGGCCGCACGGCGACATCTATACTCAGCGGGGGGCCGCACATAGCTATCTATACACAGCGGGGGGCGCACGTAGCCATCTATACACAGCAGGAGGCCGCACGGCGACATCTATACTCAGCGGGGGGCCGCACATAGCTATCTATACACAGCGGGGGGCGCACGTAGCCATCTATACACAGCGGGGGGCCGCACGGCGCCGTCTATAAACAGCGGGGGGGCGCACGTAGCCATCTATACACAGCGGGGAGCCGCACGTAGCCATCTATACACAGCAGGAGGCCGCACGGAGCCCCCCCAGAGACATCAGGAGGCCGCACGGCGCCAACTATACTCAGCAGTAGGCCGCATGCAGTCATACACACACACAAACATATACAGACACGCATAAACACATTTGAAACACAAAAATACATACAAACAGACATCACACAATGACATCTGCCCACACAAACACACACACAAACAGACAGACATCACACACACACACCTGCCCACACACACACACACCTGCCCACACACACACACCTGCCCACACACACACACCTGCCCACACACACATTTGTGTGTGTGTATGTATAGTGTGTGTGTGTGTATAATGTGTGTGTATGTATAGTGTGTGTGTATGTATAGTGTGTGTGTGTGTGTATGTATAGTGTGTGTGTGTGTGTATGTGTAGTGTGTGTGTGTATGTATAGTGTGTGTGTGTGTATAATGTGTGTGTATGTGTAGTGTGTGTGTATGTATAGTGTGTGTGTATGTATAGTGTGTGTGTGTGTGTATAATTTGTGTGTGTGTATTTTTTTTTAAGTTAAAAACAAGTAAAATGCTTGTGGCATCAATATCAAGACTCCAGATATAAGGGCCTATTCACACTGAATTTTGCAATGCATTCATCTCCTCTTTCCAGGCTTCTATCTAAATCCCTGAAAAATGGCATTCAGATGTGCCTTGACATAGCCATTGATTTGAACAAAGGCAAACCGAGGCTAAAGTCTGAATCTTTAGGCTCCATTTTCTCTGCTTTCAGATGTCTCATTTCAGACAGCACAATCCTGAATTTCAGGGATTCAGTTGTAAGCCTTGTGTAAAGACCTGAATGCAGCGCTGAATGTAGTGTGAATAGGTCCTTACATCCTACACCACCTCAGGGGATTGTTGTTATGGAGTATTGCCCCTGGGTGGCCGCAGTTATGACCACCACCAGGGCTCGCGGTCACCCACCCTAACTTTGGTATTCTGGGGAGCTGGTATAATGAATATCTGAGAAGAGCCCTAGAGAAGCAAGAACATTGGACAACCAAGAGGTGGTGGCCTCAAGTCAGGTGTAGTGTTCAACAGGGCAAGACTTTCTAACCTGCCCACACACACACACACACACACACATATACACACACACACCTGCCCACACAGACACACACACATATACACACACACACACATATACACACACACAGCTGCCCACACAGACACAGACACACACCTGCCCACACAGACACACACACACATCTGCCCACACAGACACACACACACACCTGCCCCCCCCACACACACATACACCTGCCCACACACATACACACCTGCCCACACACACACACACAAACACACCTGCCCACACACAAACACACCTGCCCACACACACACACCTGCCCACACACACACACATACACACACCTGCCCACACACACACACATACACACCTGCCCACACACACACACACCTGCCCACACACACACACACACACATACACACACCTGCCCACACACATACACACCTGCCCACACACACACACAAACACCTGCCCCCACACACACACACACACATACACACACACACACACACACACACACACTGGGGGAAATAAATATTTGATCCCTTGCGGGTTTTTCTAAGTTTGCCCACTGACAAAGACATGAACAGTCTATAATTTTAAGGGTAATTTTAACATTGAGAGATAGAATATCCCTGCCCAAAAGAATCAAGAAAATCACATTGTATAGATTAGATATTTTTTTTTGCATTTTGCAGTGAGAAATAAGTATTTCATCCCCTACAAACCATTATGAGTTCTGGCTGCTACAGACCAGTTAGACGCTCCTAATCAACTCGTTACCTGCAGTAAAGACAGCTGTCTTACATAGTCACCTGTATAAAAGACTCTTGTCCACAGACTCCATTAATCAGTCAGACTCTAACCTCTACCACATGGGCAAGACCAAAGAGCTTTCTAAGGATGTCGGGGACCAGATCATAGACCTGCACAAAGCTGGAATGGGCTACAAAACCATAAGTAAGACTCTGGGTGAGGAGGAGACAACTGTTGGTGCAATTGTAAGAAAATGAAAGAAATACAAAATGACTGCCAATCGACATTGATCTGGGGCACCATGCAAAATCTCACCTCGTGGGGTATCCTTGATCATGAGGAAGGTGAGAGATCAGCCTAAAACTACAGGGGGGAACTTGCTAATGATCTCCAGGCAGCTGGGACCACAGTCACCAAGCAAACCATTGGTAACACATTACGCTTTAAAGGTTAAAATCCTGCAGTGCCCGCAAGGTCCCCCTGCTCAAGAAGGCACATGTGCAGGCCCATCTGAAGTTTGGCAATGAATACCTGGATGATTCTGTGAGTTATTGGGAGAAGGTGCTGTGGTCAGATGAGACAAAAATTTAGCTCTTTAGCATTAACTCAATTGGCCGTGTTTGGAGGAAGAAGAAGGAAGCACAACCCTAAGAACATTGTTCCAACCGTGAAGCATGGTGGGGGAAACATACTTTGGGGGTGCTTTTCTGCAAAGGGGACATGACGACTGCACCGTATTGAAGGGAAGATGGATGGCGTCATGTATCGCGAGATTTTGGCCAACAACCTCCTTCCCTCAGTAAGAGCATTGAAGATGGGTCGTGGCTAGGTCTTTCCAGCAAGGCAATGACCCAAAACATACAGCCAAAGCAACAAAGGAGTGGATCATAAAGAACTACAGTAAGGTCATGGAGTGGCCTAGCCAGTCTCCAGGCCTTAATCCCATAGAAAACTTATGGAGGGAGTTAAAGCTCCGATTTGCCAAGCGACAGCCTTAAAATCTTAATGATTTAGAGATGATCTGCAAAGAGGAGTGGAGCAAAACTCCTCCCGACATGTGCACAACCCTCATCATCAGCTACAAACAACGTCTGACTGCTGTGCTGCCAACATGTGTTTTACCACCAAGTATTAAGTGTTGTTTTCCAGAGGGATCAAATACTTATTTCTCACTGCAAAATGCAGAAAAATTATCTAATTTATACAATGTGATTTTCTTCATTTTTTTTTGGGATATTCTATCTCTCAATGTTAAAATTAACCTACCCTTAAAATTATAGACTGTTCATGTCTTTGTCAGTGGGCAAACTAAGAAAGACAGCAGGGGATCAAATAATTATTTCCCCCACTGTGTATATAATTATATATACAGTTATATGAAAAAGTTTGGGCACCCCTATTAATCTTAAGCTTAATGCTTTCTTAAAATTGGTGTTTTTGCAACAGCTATTTCAGTTTGATCTATGTAATAACTGTTGGACACAGTAATGTTTCTGCCTTGAAATGAGGTTTATTGTACAGAAAATGTGCAATCCGCATTATACAGGAAGAGGAGGTGAGCTGTGATATCACCTATTGTGAATGGTGGATCCTGTGTTATCTACTGTATATAGAGGTGTTATCAGTCATTGTACAGGAGGAGGTGAGCTGTGATCTCACCTATTGTGAATGGTGGATCCTGTGTTATCTACTGTATATAGAGGTGTTATCATTCATTGTACAGGAGGAGGAGGTGAGCTGTGATATCACCTATTGTGAATGGTGGATCCTGTGTTATCTACTGTATATAGAGGTGTTATCAGTCATTGTACAGGAGGAGGTGAGCTGTGATCTCACCTATTGTGAATGGTGGATCCTGTGTTATCTACTGTATATAGAGGTGTTATCATTCATTGTACAGGAGGAGGAGGTGAGCTGTGATATCACCTATTGTGAATGGTGGATCCCGTGTTACCTACTGTATATAGAGGTGTTATCAGTCATTGTACAGGAGGAGAAGGAGGTGAGCTGTGATCTCACCTATTGTGAATAGAGGATCCTGTGTTATCTACTGTATATAGAGGTGTCATCAGTCATTGTACAGGAGGAGGAGGAGGTGAGCTGTGATCTCACCTATTGTGAATGGTGGATCCCCTGTGTCATCTACTGTATATAGAGGTGTTATCATTCATTGTACAGGAGGAGGAGGAGGTGAGCTGTGATCTCACCTATTGTGAATGGTGGATCCTGTGTTATCTACTGTATATAGAGGTGTTATCAGTCATTGTACAGCATGAGGAGGTGAGCTGTGATATCACCTATTGTGAATGGTGGATCCTGTGTTATCTACTGTATATAGAGGTGTTATCAGTCATTATACAGGAGGAGGAGGTGAGCTGTGATATCACCTATTGTGAATGGTTGGTCCCCTGTGTCATCTACTGTACATAGGGGTGTTTTCAGTCATTGTACAGGAGGAGGAGAAGGAGGTGAGCTGTGATCTCACCTATTGTGAATAGAGGATCCTGTGTTATCTACTGTATATAGAGGTGTTACCAGTCATTGAACAGGAGGAGGAGGAGGTGAGCTGTAATACCACCTATTGTGAATGGTGGATCCTGTGTTATCTACTGTATATAGAGGTGTTATCATTCATTGTACAGGAAGAGGTGAGCTGTGATCTCACCTATTGTGAATGGTGGACCCTGTGTTATCTACTGTATATAGAGGTGTTACCAGTCATTGAACAGGAGGAGGAGGAGGTGAGCTGTAATACCACCTATTGTGAATGGTGGATCCTGTGTTATCTACTGTATATAGAGGTGTTATCAGTCATTGTACAGGAGGAGGAGTAGGTGAGCTGTGATATCACCTATTGTGAATGGTGGATCCTGTGTTACCTACTGTATATAGAGGTTATCAGTCATTGTACAGGAGGAGGAGGAGGTGAGCTGTGATCTCACCTATTGTGAATGGTGGATCCTGTGTTACCTACTGTATATAGAGGTGTTATCAGTCATTGTACAGGAGGAGGAGGTGAGCTGTGATCTCACCTATTGTTAATGGTGGATCCTGTGTTATCTACTGTATATAGAGGTGTTATCAGTCATTGTACAGGAGGAGGAGGAGGAGGAGAGCTGTGACATCACCTATTGTGAATGGTGGGTCCCCTGTGTCATCTGCTATATATAGAGGTGTTATCAGTCATTGTACAGCATGAGGAGGTGAGCTGTGATATCACCTATTGTGAATGGTGGGTCCTGTGTTATCTACTATATATAGAGGTGTTATCAGTCATTGTACAGGAGGAGGAGGAGGAGAGCTGTGACATCACCTATTGTGAATGGTGGGTCCCCTGTGTCATCTGCTATATATAGAGGTGTTATCAGTCATTGTACAGCATGAGGAGGTGAGCTGTGATATCACCTATTGTGAATGGTGGATCCTGTGTTATCTACTGTATATAGAGGTGTTATCAGTCATTGTACAGGAGGAGGAGGTGAGCTGTGATATTTCCTTTTGTGAATGGTGGATCCTGTGTTATCTACTGTATATAGAGGTGTTATCATTCATTGTACAGGAAGAGGTGAGCTGTGATCTCGCCTATTGTGAATGGTGGATCCTGTGTTACCTACTGTATATAGAGGTGTTATCAGTTATTATACAGGGGGAGAAGGTGAGCTGTAATACCACCTATTGTGAATGGTGGGTCCCCTTTGTTATGTACTGTATATAGAGGTGTTATCCGTCATTGTATAGGAGGAGGAGGTGAGCTGTAATACCACTTATTGTGAATGGTGGATCCTGTGTTATCTACTGTATATAGAGGTGTTATCAGTCATTGTACAGGAGGAGAAGGTGAGCTGTGATATCACCTATTGTGAATGGTGGATCCTGTGCTATCTACTGTATATAGATGTGTTATCAGTCATTGTATAGGAGGAGGAGGGGGTGAGCTGTGATCTCACCTATTGTGAATGGTGGATCCTGTGTTATCTACTGTATATAGAGGTGTTATCAGTCATTATACAGGATGAGGAGGTGAGCTGTGATATCACCTATTGTGAATGGTGGGTCCCCTGTGTTATCTACTGTATATAGAGGTGTTATCAGTCATTGTACAGGAGGAGGTGAGGTGTTATCAGTCATTGTACAGTAGGAGGTGAGCTGTGATATCACCTATTGTGAATGGTGGGTCCCCTGTGTTATCTACTGTATATAGAGGTGTTATCAGTCATTGTACAGGAGGAGGAGGTGAGCTGTGATCTCACCTATTGTGAGTGGTGGATCCTGTGTTATCTACTGTATATAGAGGTGTTATCAGTCATTGTACAGGAGGAGGAGGGGGTGAGCTGTGATCTCACCTATTGTGAATGGTGGATACTGTGTTACCTACTGTATATAGAGGTGTTATCAGTCATTATACAGGAAGAGGAGTTGAGCTGTGATATCTATTGTGAATGGTGGATCCTGTGTTACCTACTGTATATAGAGGTGTTATCAGTCATTATAAAGGAGGAGGAGGAGGAGGTGAGTTGTGATCTCACCTATTGTAAATGGTGGATCCTGTGTTATCTACTGTATATAGAGGTGTTATCAGTCATTGTACAGGAGGAGGAGGGGGTGAGCTGTGATCTCACCTATTGTAAATGGTGGATCCTGTGTTATCTACTGTATATAGAGGTGTTATCATTCATTGTACAGGAGGAGGAGGTGGTGAGCTGTGATATCACCTATTGTAAATGGTGGATCCTGTGTTATCTACTGTATATAGAGGTGTTATCAGTCATTATACAGGAGGAGGTGTGCTGTGATATCACCTATTGTGAATGGTGGATCCTGTGTAATCTACTATATATAGAGGTGTTATCAGTCATTGTACAGGAGGAGGAGGTGAGCTGTAATATCACCTATCGCCACGGAAGACTATCGCTGGGGGTTGTAGTCTTCAGTGGCGGTGACCCGGTCCGTGCCCAGGGCTTTCAAACCAGTGGCAGTCTTAGTGTAATAATAAGTGTCCGACTACGCTACCCGTGGATTGCGGTCAGTGGAGACCGCCGCTGTGCCGCAGACTGCTGATGTTGTATGCGCAGCCAAGTATGGGATAACTCCCCACGGGAGAAGCATTGCCTCAGGGCAGCTAGTGTGCATGATGGGAGTGATGGTGTGAGCGTCCCAGTACTAATGGTGCTGGTGCGGCGATGAAACACAGAGACGTGTGGTTGCAGTTTCCAATGCTTTACTCACAGTTCTTTACTGGTCCTAGTCACGTCTGTACCGGCGGTGACTGCCCAAGCCGTGCTGCGTCCACCAGGCAAGGGGCTCGACCAACTCCCAGGCAATTCCAGAGCGTGGCACAGGGCTCCCTTCTCTTTCTTGCTCTGGCCGTCCCCACCAGTGACCCACCTTTGTCCAGCTTCCTCGGGCCTTCTCTTGGCGAAACCTCTCTCCGGTTTCCCTGACCCTATGTGGTATGCTTTCCTGGTGGATGTAGTGAGGGGTCGCACCAAGATGTGGTCACAACCTTCGGTCTTTGGCTGAGGAATTTGTTGCCTCCACCAATTTGGGTTCCGGTACCCTGCTCTGCCAACCCTTCACCGGCACTCTCCTGGGCCTATGGGGTCCCTTCTTCTCTGGTGTCTCTGAGCCTCTCTTAATGTGCTGTTCCTTGTTTCCTTTCTGTTCCAGTTCCTTGCTGTTTCTGTTCCTCTCCTCTGGCTCTGGCCTCCACTCCAGGCCGGCCTCGTGGAGCTGGGCCCAGACTGAGCCACAGCTCCCTGTCAGCCCTCTCTGGCTGAACTCTCCTTCTCTCTTCTCCTCCTGACTGGACTGAACTGACTACTCTAAGATGGTGCCCACCTTATATACCTCCCTCTATGTGTGAGCCCAGGTGACTAGCAACCAATGGGCTCCTACCTATGCCCAGAGAGCCACCCCTATCTGCTCCTACACCACTGGGTTTTCCTCCCCCTCCCCACTCCAGCCAGGGACATGGTCAGTTGTGCCTACATATATATATAAATGGGAGCCCCGTAGAGCTGTCCCTCGGAAATGGGGTGTGTGTGGTGTATGCAGCTTACTGAGTCCTGGTCCACACTCCATCCTTACCCGGGAGTGGAATATCACACCTCTGGGTCGAGGTGCAATACCCCTGTAGCAGCCGAGCCCTCAGGGTGCTACACATGTATGACCGGCCGCTCTGTTAACTCCTCCTGGCGGAGGCAGGGTGCATGTATGACCGGACGCTCTGTTAACTCCTCCTGGCGGAGGCAGGGTGCATGTATGACCGGCCGCTCTGTTAACTCCTCCTGGCGGATGCAGGGTGCATGTATGACCGGCCGCTCTGTTAACTCCTCCTGGCGGAGGCAGGGTGCATGTATGACCGGCCGCTCTGTTAACTCCTCCTGGCGGTGGTCTTCTGGCTACAGGAATACTGAGGCCGCCAGTGGTGGTATCCGCTGCATAGGTTATGATTGATCTCATCTCTTCCAATCATCATGTAATTCACCAGATTTTTAATATACCGTATATACTCGAGTATAAGCCGAGTTTTTCAGCACATTTTTTGTTCTGATAAAGCCCCTCTCGGCTTATACTCTGGTATATACTCGAGTATATAGAAATTCTGGTGGTGGATAGTGCTGGGGGAGGTTGCGACGGTGGAGGAGCGGGGCACACGCAGTAGCCGCTGCTGCAGCTACCACGTGTGCCCGCGCTAAAGAGAAATTAATATTCCCTCTTCTCCACTCCCATGGGCGTGGAGAAGAATGAATATTCATTCTCTTTAGTAGCGGACACAGAGAAGCGTTGAGCCGCAGTTCCTGCTGACAGTGCCCGCTACTAAAGAGAGTGCATATTCACTCTTCTCCACGCCCATAGTCCCGGGGTGGAGAGGAGTGAATGTGCCAGCAGCTCAGCGTCTGAGAGCGCATGGCAGTGACGTCATGCGCTGCTCAGATGCTGACATGAGCTGCTGCAGCAGAAAAGGACGCAGAGCAGAGGTGAGGAAGGAAGGTGAGTATAAGGGTATGTGCACATGGGCGTTATTGGCAGCGCTTTGAACGCAGCATACTTTATGCTGCGTCCAAAGCGCTGCACGCTGGTAAATCCGCATGTGTTCATTGAGCCATGCGGATTCACCGCATCCTATACATTGCACTGATAGAATTTCTCTTGCGGAGACTAGTGTCTCCGCAAGAGAAATTGACATACTGAGGTCTGGGAAGATGCGCCGCATGTCCGTGTCTGCGAGTGAGCCGCAGGTGTATGGAGACGCATAGTGGGCATGGGATCTGTATAAATCCCATCCACTATTCTATAACATCTGGCATCTGCGGATTGCACGCAGCGCAATTACTGATCGTGTGCACGTACCTTCAGTGTTTGATTATTTTTTTGTGTGTGCAGTAATGCGGCCATGCATACCAGGATTGGGGAATGAGGGGGTCCATACATACCAGGATTGGGGATGGGAAGGCCATACATACCAGGATTGGGTATGAGGAGGCCATGCATACCAGGATTGGGGATGGGGGGCATACAATCCCGGATTGGGGGATGAGGGGGCCCACACATACCAGGATTGGGGATAGGGGTGCCATGCATACCAGGATTGGGGATGAGGAGGCCATGCATACCAGGATTGGGGATGAGGGGACCATACATACCAGGATTAGACATGAGGGTGCCATGCATACGAGGATTGGGGATGGGGGGGCATGCATACCAGGATTGGGGGATGAGGGGTACCGTACATACCAGGATTGGGGGATGAGGGGTGCTATACATACCTGGATTGGGGGATGAGGGCTGCCATGCATACCTGGATTGGGGATGAGGGCTGCCATGCATACCTGGATTGGGGATGAGGGCTGCCATGCATACCAGGATTGGGGATGAGGGGGGCATGTATACCAGGATTAGGGATGAGGGGGCCATGTACAACAGAATTGGGGATGAGGGTGCCATGCGTACCAGGATTGGGGATGAGGGGGCCATGCGTACCAGGATTGGGGATGAGGGGGCCATGCGTACCAGGATTGGGGATGAGGGGGCCATGCGTACCAGGATTGGGGATGAGGGAGCCATGCACAAAAGAATTAGGGATGAGGGGGCCATGCGTACCAGGATTGGGGATGAGGGGGCCATGCGTACCAGGATGGGGAAATTTACCAGTAGCTGCTGCATTTCCCAAATTAGGGTTTATACTCAAGTCAATAAGTTTTCCCAGTTTTTTGTGGTAAAATTAGGTGCCTTGGCTTATACTCGAGCATATACGGTAATTTATATTTCTATTTTTTCAGCGTTTTCAGATCTCTGCTTGCCATCAATGAATGAGAATATTCTTAATTACATCGCGAGGCATAAAATCTGTACAGCATATTGCGTAGACCCCAGTTAGTAAATGATTAGCAGTGAGAGGAATCCGGTCTGTGTAACAAACATGGTCCCATTCACTGAAAGCAAGCCGAGATATTGAAATCACTAATAATTCAGTTACTTTTTTGTTTTCCTCTTTTTCCAGCGCTCAGATTTTGAATGATCAGATGGTTATACTGAATGCATACGGGGGTCCGCAAGAAACGCCATCACTTGAGCCCCCCAAACCTGTCCCAGCGATCTGCGAGAAAGCCCCTTCCGCCGCCGCCAGGGACACCGTCCACTCATTCTCCGCGTACACGAGGATGAAGCCGGACTGGGCTCTGAAGTGAGTGAGACCGCGGTGCGCGGCACTGGGCGCGGGGGGTTCTGTAACCTCATCATACACTTTGTATCCAAGATCTCTGCTTTCTGTCACTGAATAGGAACATTTCACTTTCCATTAAGGTACTGAAAACCTGTGCAGCCCCGACACTTCTCACAGCTGAGGTTTTGCCTCTATATCATGTAACTTTAGGTGACACCAGCCACGGGCGATGGGCTTCCTGCCGCCGTGGTCGGTGTCTTTTGATAAAATCTCTTTTCCCCATACAGATGTCTTGACGACAACAACTGGGATGTGCATCAAGCAAAGAAAGTGTTTCATCACCTGAAGGTAAATGGTTTTATTAAGCAACCTACTTGCTGACTGTCTCCAGTGACCTGAAGCCGACACCTGCACTGTATCTCTGAAGGTCTTTGCATGTGTCCTGTGGAGGTGTTTAGAGGTTCAGTGCTGCCCTCTATTGGCCAGAGCTGATTACAGCTGCAAAGATCAGTTCTTGCTCTATGGAATCACTGTACATACAATATCTGGAGAAAAGTATGTGCCCCCTCCACATTCACCTCCAGGGAGCTCTCACCTCCCATCTTACACCCATAGACATTAATATGGAGTCGCTCCTCCACAGATAGAACGGCTTCTGCTCTTCTGGGAAGGATTTCTATAAGATTTTGGAGGCATTGGTGGGAATTGTTGCCCCTTCATCCAGAAGACATCACACCGCAACGGGACCAGATGTTACACCGGGGGACGATGGGGTCGGAAGTTATGCATGGGGGGCGATGGCACTGAATGTTATGCACAGCGGGGGGAAGGGCCAGACGTTATGCATCGGGGGTCGATGGGACCGGACGTTATGCACAGGAGGAGCAATGGGGCTGGATGTTATACACCAGGAAGGGGGGGGATGGGACCGGACATGATACATCCGGGGAGGGGACGAAATGGGGCAGGACATTATACACCGGGGGGGCAAGATGGTGCCGGACGTTATGCACAGGAGGAGCAATGGGGCTGGATGTTATACACCAGGAAGGGGGGAGATGGGACCGGACATGATACATCCGGGGAGGGGACGAGATGGGGCAGGACATTATACACCGGGGGGGGCAAGATGGTGCCGGACGTTATGCACCGGGGGGGATGGTGGGGCCAGGTATTATTCTAGCTCACAGCTGGGGGTTCGGGGCGGGAGACCCCTCTATAATATCTATAAGCACTAATACGGTATATAGAGAGCAGTCGTCTTGATAAGAGAATCCATTTAATGTTTATCTCCATATAAATGGAGAACCCCTTTAAGAGCGCTCACCCCCTGACTGTATAAAGGGGTAAATGATGCTTCTGTCTGGTCTCCAGGTTTACACGTATGATTTGGTTTTCCTTTATTATCGGTTTCCCTTTACAGAGTCGGGGTGCCATTCCTCCGGAGGCCTTTGAAGTGAAGGCGCTGGCGGCCGCCATGTCTGGATAAGGTGTGCGAGGACGAGTCTCCGCTGATCCCACTTCTGGTTACACGGAGGAGATTCCTGATTTCTTTTGTCCTTCTGTTCATGTCCTCGTGTTTCTTGTCTGTTGTTCGGGGTCTTGTGGTACAAATGGTAAAATGTGGCCTCGTTCCTGTCGTGTAGACGGCACCAAAGGTTTCTGCAGAGAATCTGCAGCGTTCTGTTACTGCTGCTCTGTGAGAAGGAAATTGTGCGATGTGGACGGAGGAAATATTGTTTCTTCTATTATAGGGTTTTATGGCTTCACTTTTGTATAAAACATCCATTAAAGGAAGCGTTCTGTTACTAGATGTTATATTGTGTGACTCCACCGCGCCCACGACTCACGCTCTACACCCGTCCTCACTATTGTGTGACTCCACCGCACCCACGACTCACGCTCTACACCCGTCCTCACTATTGTGTGTTACCACCGCACCCACGACTCACGATCTACACCCGTCCTCACTATTGTGTGTTACCACCGCACCCACGACTCACGATCTACACCCGTCCTCACTATTGTGTGACTCCACCGCACCCACGACTCACGATCTACACCCGTCCTCACTATTGTGTGACTCCACCGCGCCCACGACTCACGATCTACACCCGTCCTCACTATTGTGTGACTCCACCGCACCCACGACTCACGATCTACACCCGTCCTCACTATTGTGTGACTCCACCGCGCCCACGACTCACGATCTACACCCGTCCTCACTATTGTGTGACTCCACCGCGCCCACGACTCACGATCTACACCCGTCCTCACTATTGTGTGACTCCACCGCACCCACGACTCACGATCTACACCCGTCCTCACTATTGTGTGTTACCACCGCGCCTACGACTCACGATCTACACCCGTCCTCACTATTGTGTGACTCCACCGCACCCACGACTCACGATCTACACCCGTCCTCACTATTGTGTGACTCCACCGCACCCACGACTCACGATCTACACCCGTCCTCACTATTGTGTGACTCCACCGCGCCCACGACTCACGATCTACACCCGTCCTCACTATTGTGTGACTCCACCGCGCCCACGACTCACGATCTACACCCGTCCTCACTATTGTGTGACTCCACCGCACCCACGACTCACGATCTACACCCGTCCTCACTATTGTGTGTTACCACCGCGCCTACGACTCACGATCTACACCCGTCCTCACTATTGTGTGTTACCACCGCGCCCACGACTCACGATCTACACCCGTTTTCACTATTGTGTGTTACCACCGCGCCCACGACTCACGATCTACACCCGTCCTCACTATTGTGTGACTCTACCGCGCCCACGACTCACGATCTACACCCGTCCTCACTATTGTGTGAATCCACCGCGCCCACGACTCACGATCTACACCCGTCCACACTATTGTGTGAATCCACCGCGCCCACGACTCACGCTCTACACCCGTCCTCACTATTGTGTGAATCCACCGCGCCCACGACTCATGATCTACACCCGTCCTCACTATTGTGTGAATCCACCGCGCTCACGATCTACACCCGTCCTCACTATTGTGTGAATCCACCACGCCCACCACTCACGCTCTACACCCGTCCTCACTACTGTGACACTACCGCGCCCACGACTCACGATCTACACCCGTCCTCACTATTGTGTTACCACCGCACCCACGACTCACAATCTACACCCGTCCTCACTATTGTGTGTTACCACCGCGTCCATGACTCGCGCTCTACACCCGTCCTCACTATTGTGTGTTACCACCACATCCACGACTCACGATCTACACCCGTCCTCACTATTGTATGATACCACCGCGCCCACGACTCACGCTCTACACCCGTCCTCACTATTGTGTTACCACCGCGTCCATGACTCATGATCTACACCCATCCTCACTATTGTGTACCACCATGTCCACGCCTCACGATCTACACCCGTCCTCACTATTGTGATACCACCGCGTCCACGACTCACGCTCTACACCCGTCCTCACTATTGTATGATACCATCGGGTCCACGACTCACGATCTACACCCGTCCTCACTATTGTGTGTTACCACCGCGTCCACGACTCACGATCTACACCCGTCCTCACTATTGTGTGTTACCACCGCGCCCACGACCTCACGATCTACACCCGTTCTCACTATTGTGTGTTACCACCGTGCCCACGACTCACGATCTACACCCGTCCTCACTATTGTGATACCACCATGTCCACGACTCACGCTCTACACCCGTCCTCACTATTGTGTGATACCACCGCGTCCACGACTCATGCTCTACACCCGTCCTCACTATTGTATGATACCACCGGGTCCACGACTCACGATCTACACCCGTTCTCACTATTGTGTGTTACCACTGCGCTCACGATCTACACCCGTCCTCACTATTGTGTGTTACCACCGCGCCCACGACCTACACCCGTCCTCACTATTGTGATACCACCGGGTCCACGACTCACGATCTACACCCGTCCTCACTATTGTGTGTTATCACCGCGTCCATGACTCACGCTCTACACCCGTCCTCACTATTGTATGATACCACCGCGCCCACGACTCACGATCTACACCCGTCCTCACTATTGTATGATACCACCGCATCCACGACTGACGATCTACACCCGTCCTCACTATTGTGTGACTCCACCGCGCCCACGACTCACGCTCTACACCCGTCCTCACTATTGTGTGTTACCACCACATCCACGACTCACGATCTACACCCGTCCTCACTATTGTATGATACCACCGCGCCCACGACTCACGCTCTACACCCGTCCTCACTATTGTGTGTTACCACCGCGTGCACGACTCGTGATCTACACCCGTCCTCACTATTGTGTACCACCATGTCCACGCCTCACGATCTACACCCGTCCTCACTATTGTGATACCACCGCGTCCACGACTCACGCTCTACACCCGTCCTCACTATTGTATGATACCATCGGGTCCACGACTCACGATCTACACCCGTCCTCATTATTGTGTGTTACCACCGCGTCCACGACTCACGATCTACACCCGTCCTCACTATTGTGTTACCACCGCGCCCACGACTCACGATCTACACCCGTCCTCACTATTGTGTTACCACCGCGCCCACGACTCACGATCTACACCCGTCCTCACTATTGTGATACCACCATGTCCACGACTCGCGCTCTACACCCGTCCTCACTATTGTGTGTTACCACCCCGTCCACGACTCATGATCTACACCCGTCCTCACTATTGTGACACTACCGCGTGCACGACTCACGATCTACACCTGTCCTCACTATTGTGTGTTACCACCGCGTCCACGACTCACGATCTACAATCGTCCTCACTATTGTGATACCACCGTGTCCACGACTCACGATCTACACCCGTCCTCACTATTGTGTTACCACCATGTCCACGCCTCACGCTCTACACCCGTCCTCACTATTGTGATACCACCACGTCCACGACTCACGCTCTACACCCGTCCTCACTATTGTGATACCACCGTGTCCACGACTCACGCTCTACACCCGTCCTCACTATTGTGATACCACCGCGTCCACGACTCACGCTCTACACCCGTCCTCACTATTGTGATACCACCGCGTCCACGACTCACGATCTACACTCGTCCTCACTATTGTGATACCATCGCGTCCACGACTCACGATCTACACCCGTCCTCACTATTGTGATACCGCGTCCACGACTCACGCTCTACACTCGTCCTCACTATTGTGATACCACCGCGTCCACGACTCACGGTCTACACTCGTCCTTACTATTGTGGTACCACCGCGTCCACGACTCACGATCTACACTCGTCCTCACTATTGTGATACCACCGTGTCCACGACTCACGATCTACACCCGTCCTCACTATTGTGATACCACCGCGTCTACGACTCACGATCTACACCCGTCCTCACTATTGTGACACTACCGCGTCCACGACTCACGCTCTACACCCGTGCTCACTATTGTGATACCACCGTGTCCACGACTCACTATCTACACGTGCATTTCGTATGGAGGAAATAGTTTCTTGAATTATAGGGTTTTAAGACTTCAGAGCGAATGTTCACTTTTGTATAAAACATCCATTAAAGGTTCTGTTACTAGATGTGATTATATTGTGTGACAACACAGAGTCCACGCCTCACGCTCTACACCCGTCCTCACTATTGTGCTACCACCATGTCCATGCCTCACGCTCTACACCCGTCCTCACTATTGTGCTACCACCATGTCCACGCCTCACGCTCTACACCCGTCCTCACTATTGTGTGACTCCACCGCACCCACGACTCACGCTCTACACCCGTCCTCACTATTGTGTGTTACCACCGCACCCACGACTCACGATCTACACCCGTCCTCACTATTGTGTGTTACCACCGCACCCACGACTCACGATCTACACCCGTCCTCACTATTGTGTGACTCCACCGCACCCACGACTCACGATCTACACCCGTCCTCACTATTGTGTGACTCCACCGCGCCCACGACTCACGATCTACACCCGTCCTCACTATTGTGTGACTCCACCGCACCCACGACTCACGATCTACACCCGTCCTCACTATTGTGTGACTCCACCGCGCCCACGACTCACGATCTACACCCGTCCTCACTATTGTGTGACTCCACCGCGCCCACGACTCACGATCTACACCCGTCCTCACTATTGTGTGACTCCACCGCACCCACGACTCACGATCTACACCCGTCCTCACTATTGTGTGTTACCACCGCGCCTACGACTCACGATCTACACCCGTCCTCACTATTGTGTGACTCCACCGCACCCACGACTCACGATCTACACCCGTCCTCACTATTGTGTGACTCCACCGCACCCACGACTCACGATCTACACCCGTCCTCACTATTGTGTGACTCCACCGCGCCCACGACTCACGATCTACACCTGTCCTCACTATTGTGTGACTCCACCGCGCCCACGACTCACGATCTACACCCGTCCTCACTATTGTGTGACTCCACCGCACCCACGACTCACGATCTACACCCGTCCTCACTATTGTGTGTTACCACCGCGCCTACGACTCACGATCTACACCCGTCCTCACTATTGTGTGTTACCACCGCGCCCACGACTCACGATCTACACCCGTTTTCACTATTGTGTGTTACCACCGCGCCCACGACTCACGATCTACACCCGTCCTCACTATTGTGTGACTCTACCGCGCCCACGACTCACGATCTACACCCGTCCTCACTGTTGTGTGAATCCACCGCGCCCACGACTCACGATCTACACCCGTCCACACTATTGTGTGAATCCACCGCGCCCACGACTCACGCTCTACACCCGTCCTCACTATTGTGTGAATCCACCGCGCCCACGACTCACGATCTACACCCGTCCTCACTATTGTGTGAATCCACCGCGCTCACGATCTACACCCGTCCTCACTATTGTGTGAATCCACCACTCACGCTCTACACCCGTCCTCACTACTGTGACACTACCGCGCCCACGACTCACGATCTACACCCGTCCTCACTATTGTGTGTTACCACCGCGTCCATGACTCGCGCTCTACACCCGTCCTCACTATTGTGTGTTACCACCACATCCACGACTCACGATCTACACCCGTCCTCACTATTGTATGATACCACCGCGCCCACGACTCACGCTCTACACCCGTCCTCACTATTGTGTTACCACCGCGTCCACGACTCATGATCTACACCCATCCTCACTATTGTGTACCACCATGTCCACGCCTCACGATCTACACCCGTCCTCACTATTGTGATACCACCGCGTCCACGACTCACACTCTACACCCGTCCTCACTATTGTATGATACCATTGGGTCCACGACTCACGATCTACACCCGTCCTCACTATTGTGTGTTACCACCGCGTCCACGACTCACGATCTACACCCGTCCTCACTATTGTGTGTTACCACCGCGCCCACGACCTCACGATCTACACCCGTTCTCACTATTGTGTGTTACCACCGTGCCCACGACTCACGATCTACACCCGTCCTCACTATTGTGATACCACCATGTCCACGACTCACGCTCTACACCCGTCCTCACTATTGTGTGATACCACCGCGTCCACGACTCACGCTCTACACCCGTCCTCACTATTGTATGATACCACCGGGTCCACGACTCACGATCTACACCCGTTCTCACTATTGTGTGTTACCACTGCGCTCACGATCTACACCCGTCCTCACTATTGTGTGTTACCACCGCGCCCACGACCTACACCCGTCCTCACTATTGTGATACCACCGGGTCCACGACTCACGATCTACACCCGTCCTCACTATTGTGTGTTACCACCGCGTCCATGACTCACGCTCTACACCCGTCCTCACTATTGTATGATACCACCGCGCCCACGACTCACGATCTACACCCGTCCTCACTATTGTATGATACCACCGCATCCACGACTGACGATCTACACCCGTCCTCACTATTGTGTGACTCCACCGCGCCCACGACTCACGCTCTACACCCGTCCTCACTATTGTGTGTTACCACCACATCCACGACTCACGATCTACACCCGTCCTCACTATTGTATGATACCACCGCGCCCACGACTCACGCTCTACACCCGTCCTCACTATTGTGTGTTACCACCGCGTGCACGACTCGTGATCTACACCCGTCCTCACTATTGTGTACCACCATGTCCACGCCTCACGATCTACACCCGTCCTCACTATTGTGATACCACCGCGTCCACGACTCACGCTCTACACCCGTCCTCACTATTGTATGATACCATCGGGTCCACGACTCACGATCTACACCCGTCCTCATTATTGTGTGTTACCACCGCGTCCACGACTCACGATCTACACCCGTCCTCACTATTGTGTTACCACCGCGCCCACGACTCACGATCTACACCCGTCCTCACTATTGTGTTACCACCGCGCCCACGACTCACGATCTACACCCGTCCTCACTATTGTGATACCACCATGTCCACGACTCGCGCTCTACACCCGTCCTCACTATTGTGTGTTACCACCCCGTCCACGACTCATGATCTACACCCGTCCTCACTATTGTGACACTACCGCGTGCACGACTCACGATCTACACCTGTCCTCACTATTGTGTGTTACCACCGCGTCCACGACTCACGATCTACAATCGTCCTCACTATTGTGATACCACCGTGTCCACGACTCACGATCTACACCCGTCCTCACTATTGTGTTACCACCATGTCCACGCCTCACGCTCTACACCCGTCCTCACTATTGTGATACCACCACGTCCACGACTCACGCTCTACACCCGTCCTCACTATTGTGATACCACCGTGTCCACGACTCACGCTCTACACCCGTCCTCACTATTGTGATACCACCGCGTCCACGACTCACGCTCTACACCCGTCCTCACTATTGTGATACCACCGCGTCCACGACTCACGATCTACACTCGTCCTCACTATTGTGATACCATCGCGTCCACGACTCACGATCTACACCCGTCCTCACTATTGTGATACCGCGTCCACGACTCACGCTCTACACTCGTCCTCACTATTGTGATACCACCGCGTCCACGACTCACGGTCTACACTCGTCCTTACTATTGTGGTACCACCGCGTCCACGACTCACGATCTACACTCGTCCTCACTATTGTGATACCACCGTGTCCACGACTCACGATCTACACCCGTCCTCACTATTGTGATACCACCGCGTCTACGACTCACGATCTACACCCGTCCTCACTATTGTGACACTACCGCGTCCACGACTCACGCTCTACACCCGTGCTCACTATTGTGATACCACCGTGTCCACGACTCACTATCTACACGTGCATTTCGTATGGAGGAAATAGTTTCTTGAATTATAGGGTTTTAAGACTTCAGAGCGAATGTTCACTTTTGTATAAAACATCCATTAAAGGTTCTGTTACTAGATGTGATTATATTGTGTGACAACACAGAGTCCACGCCTCACGCTCTACACCCGTCCTCACTATTGTGCTACCACCATGTCCACGCCTCACGCTCTACACCAGTCCTCACTATTGTGATACCACCATGTCCACGCCTCACGCTCTACACCGGTCCTCACTATTCTGTGATAACACAGGCGCTTAGTGCACCTTTGGCGAGGCCAAACATTTAAAACGAGTCTGACAGCACAGAACGACTGTTTAAACCAAGCACCGGCCCTCGGTGCACCGTGATTTGGCCAAACATTGCTCTATGAAGCCAGAGCTATCATCAAAGGTGGGGGGGGGGCGAGGTGTGCAAATGGAGAGAAAACAAGCACGTGGGAAGGCGACCTTCAATGTTTGGCTGCACCATGATGCACTAAGCGCCTGCGCTTGGTTTGAACAGTCATTCTGTGCTGACTCCCTTTTAGGTTGACTGCACAAGTCCATCAAGTTCAACCAGTACAATAACACGTTGATCTAGAGCAGTGTTCCCCAAACCCCATCCTCACGGCCCCCACAGGTCACGTTTTCAGGATTTCCATAGTGTTGCACAGGTGAGAGAATTCCTGATGTCTTGATGATACTTCCATCACCTGTGTAACACTAAGGAGATCCTGAAAACATGACCTGTGGGGCCATGAGGACTGGAGTTTGGGAAACACTGATCTAGAGGAAAGAAAACAAAAACCCCGGGAGACAGATGCTAATTGCCCCATATCAGGGGAAAATTCCTTCCTGACTCCACAAACGGCAATCAGGCGAGTTCCCTGGATCACCATCATCACACAATCTAGAAACTATAAGATTATATTCTTCAAGAAAGGTGTCCAGGCCCTCCTTGTATACTGGTAGTGAATCCACCATGACAGCATCATGTGACAGAGAGATCCATAGTCTTAATGCTCTTACAGTAAAGAATCCCCGTCTGTTATTATGATTAGACTAGATGGTGGCCCGATTCTAATGCATCGGGTATTCTAGAATAGGTATGCGGCCGACCGGGCGCAATCAGCAGAGCTGTGTTTCAATTTTGCGGCAAAATCGCTGATTGGTTACGGTTGCCGGCCTCGACCAATCAGCAAAGCGGTGTTAAAATTTGGCGCCTATATCGCAGATTGGTCGCGAGTAATCAGCACAGCGGTGTTTAAATTTGGCACTAATAATGCTGATTATTCGAGACCGGTAACCGCGACCAATCAGCAGAGCGGTGTTTAAATTTGGCGCCAATTTCGCTGCTTGGTCGCGGCCGGCCACCGCGACCAATCAGCGAAGCGGTGTTTAAATTTGGCACCAATATGGCTGATTGGTCACGGCCGGCGGCCTCGACCAATCAGCAGAGCGTTTAAATTTGGTGCCGGCGCTGCCCGCGACCAATCACCGATTTGGGTGCCAAATTCAAATATCGACCGCGACCAATCAGCACAGCGGTGTTTAAATGTGGAGCCAAGATCGGTGATTGGTCGCGGCCGATATTTAAATTTGGCGCCCAAATCGGTGATTGGTCGCGGGCAGCACCAGCGATCAATCAGCGATTTTTAACACAAATGTCCGGACCTTTGTAACACCATGCGGATACTGTGGGGACATCAGCGGCTAGGGTGTGAAGGGAGGACCGGGGAGCGGCGCTGCGGGTCGGGATACTTCTGCTCCGAGCGCCTGCTCATGTCCCGGGTTCTCGGAGCGGAAGTAGCTGCACAGGCAGCGCCGCTGACATCCATGCGGCTAGGGCGTGAAGGGAGGACCGGGGAGCGGCGCTGACATCCAATTGGTCGTGGCCGGTATTTAAATGTGCCGCACAAATCGTTGATTGGTCGCGGACTTGGCCCGCGACCAATCACTGATCTTGCGGCCAAAGTGAAACACTACTGTGCTGATTGGTCTCGGACGCTGCCCGCGACCAATCACCGATTTGGGCACCAAATTTAAATATCGGTCGCGACCAATCACAGATCTTTGCTCCACATTTAAACACTGCTGTGCTGATTGGTCGCGGCCGATATTTAAATGTGGCGCCCAAATCGGTGATTGGTCGCGGGCAGCGTCGGCGACCAATCAGCACAGCGGTATTTAACTTTTGCGCTAAGATCAGTGATTGGTCGGGTCCGAAGACCGCGACCAATAATCGAATCGTCTTGGTGAGGACCGGGGAGCAGCGCTGCCTGTGCGGCTACTTATGCTGCGAGAACCCGGGACATAGCGGGCGCTCGCAGCAGAAGTATCCCGACCCGCAGCGCCGCTCCCCGGTCCTCCCTTCCGCATGGAGGTCAGCGGCGCCGGCGGTCCTTCCCCTGCTACCGGCCGGGAGATGAGCGCCTCGCGCCGCTCATCTCCCGGCTGCATCTCCGTCCCGCAGATGGGTCCGGCGGTCGGGTTCCTTCTGCTGTTGCCGGCCGGGAGATGAGCCGCTAACTGCCGCCATCTTTTTTCAGAAATCCCGCGGCGTTGATTGACCGCTGCCGGACCAATGAGCGACGCGGGATTTCCTTGACTGACTGACTGAATTATATATATAGAAGATGGAGAGGACGCCTCCTTGTCACTGTTGCAGATCAAGGTGTAGAAAGATCATCAGAAAATCTGGGTCCTGTCCCCTCATCCATTTCTCCATTGTAATGAGATTTCCCGTCAGCCGTCTTTTCTCCAAACTGAATAACCCCCAGTCTGATCCCTCGTCCTCTGCAGTCCCTCATTCCCTTCATCACCTTGGTTGTTCTGCACCCGCTCTAGTTCATCTATATCTTCCTTATAGACTGGAGCCCAAAATTGTCCCCAGTCCTGTGTGGCCGCAATAGGGACTTGTATAAAGGCAGAAGGACGTCCTCCTCAGGAGCAGCTCGGCCTCTTTTAATGCATCCCATCATTTTATTTGCCGGCCACTGGTCACTAAAGTGGACTTCAACTTCCGCCCATACACGCAAGTCTATAGCGACTATTTTACCCATTGTTTTACCATTTAGTACATAATTGTACGTTTTATTTCCTCAACCCAAGTCATTGATGTTACATTCTAGGTACCTGCAGCCAACACTAGGGGGAGTTCTTTGCATTCTGTTTATATAAGGAACACAAATCTGTATGCATGTGGCACCCTCTAGTGGTGGCTATGAGCAAAGCAGAAAGAAATTTATAATTTACATGGGGAATTTTGATGCTATTAAAAAATAATATAGCACAGAACAACCTAAAAGTTACAAATATTCTGCATGATAGCCATAGGAAGTAATAGGGCATATAGAGAGGCTTTTAAGCAGAACAGACAAGCTGGTGTCGTACTAATAAAGGGAGCGTGACCAACCCCCATTAAATGCCATCACTGCCCCCCATCCCCTTATAGGGGGGGGGGGTATATAAAAGTAGACAACCCCTTTAAGCATCAGGTCTCTATAACAGATTGTAAAAGCTCCTCGTGGGGTGATTGTATTACACCGTAATGAATCATCTCAGGCGCAGTTTTTACATCATAAGAAAATCAAAAAGCCGCTAATTCCATCTTTAATGAGGAGAAAGGTAAATTATCTATATATATATAATCGTCTTATCCCATCTGTCTGTCTGTCTGTCTGTCTGTCCAGGAAATCCCGCGTCGCTCATTGGTCCGGCAGCGGCCAATCAGCGCTGCGGGATTTCTGAAAAAAGGTGGCGGCCGTTAGCGGCTCATCTGGGGGACGGAGCTGAGCGGCGATGCAGCCGGGAGATGAGCTCCGCGAGGCGCTCATCTCCCGGCCAGCAACAGCAGAAGGAACCCGACCGCCGGACCCATCTGCGGGACGGAGATGCAGCCGGGAGATGAGCGGCGCAAGGCGCTCATCTCCCGGCTGGTAGCAGCGGAAGGACCGCCGGTGCCACTGACCTCCATGCGGAAGGGAGGACCGGGGAGCGGCGCTGCGGGTCGGGATACTTCTGCTGCCAGCGCCCACTATGTCCCGGGTTCTCACAGCGTAAGTAGCCGCACAGGCAGCAGCGCTCCCCGGTCCTCACCAAGTAGATTCGATGATTGGTCGCGGTCTTCGGACCCGACCAATCACTGATCTTGGCTCCACATTTAAACACCGCTGTGCTGATTGGTCGGCGACGCCGCCCGCGACCACTCACCGGTTTGGGAGCCACATTTAAATATCGGCAGCGACCAATCAGCACAGCGGTGTTTAAATGTGGAGCCAAGATCGGTGATTGGTCGCGGCCGATATTTAAATTTGGCGCCCAAATCCGTGATTGGTCGCGGGCAGAGTCCGCGACCTATCAGCACAGTAGTGTTTAACTTTGGCCGCAAGATCAGTGCTTGGTCGCGGGCCAAGTCCGCAACCAATCAACGATTTGTGCGGCACATTTAAATAGCGGCCGCGACCAATTGGACCCGCAGCGCCGCTCCCCGGTCCTCCCTTCACGCCCTAGCCGCATGGATGTCAGCATTTGTGTTAAAAATCGCTGATTGGTCGCTGGCGCTGCCCGCAACCAATCACCGATTTCGGCGCCAAATTTAAATATCGGCCGCGACCAATCACCGATCTTGGCTCCACATTTAAACACCGCTGTACTGATTGGTCGCGGACGCTATTTAAATGTGCCGCCCAAATCGGTGATTGGTCGCGCACAGCGTCGGCGACCAATCAGCACAGTGGTGTTTAACTTTAGCGCCAACATCACTGATTGGTCGCGCTCTCCGCACGCGACCAATCAGCGAATCGTATTGGTGAGGAGCGGGGAGCGGAATCGTATTAGTGAGGACCGGGGAGCGCCGCTGCCTGTGCGGATACTTCCACTCCGAGAAGCCGAGAGCGGTGTTTAAATGTGGAGCCAAGATCGGTGATTGGTCGCGGCCGATATTTAAATTTGGCGCCCAAATCGGTGATTGGTCGCGGGCAGCGCCAGCGACCAATCAGCGATTTTTAACACAAATGTCCGGACCTTTGTAACACCATGCGGATACTGTGGGGACATCAGCGGCTAGGGTGTGAAGGGAGGACCGGGGAGCGGCGCTGCGGGTCGGGATACTTCTGCTGCGAGCAGTCGCTCATCTCTCGGCTTCTTGCAGTGGAAGTATCCGCACAGGCAGCGGCGCTCCCCGGTCCTCACCAATACGATTCGCTGATTGGTGAAGAGCTGGAAGGCAGCAACGAGACGAGAGGGGGCTCACGGGGAAAGAAAGGGTTAACGTCCGGCCCCGGCAGGCAGCGCTGACAAGGGGCGATGGATGCTATATGCTGGGAAACCTTCCATCATGGGGACATTCTGCATCTGGGGGTCTTCAGGGGAACTCGTCAAGATCCTGAGGCCCCAAAGGACGAGAGGCTGAAATACAGATTCAGTGCAGGTATAACACACGGACGCCCTGCAAAGGCTACGGGGATTTAGGGTTACTGCAGGGTAATGGGGGGGTTTTCAGGAATGATTGACTAATAAGGGGTTAAGCACATATGTGCTGCTCAGCGAGAGCTCATTGATGGGAATAGCTGATTTTTCAGGGCAAATTCAATATTGGAGCCCATTAGTGACCTGTCCACCTTTCCAAGTTGTACACAATTTTAATTTATTTTATCTTTTTACATAAGACTTTAAAATGCTGATTACTCACAGCCACCACTAGGGGGAGCTCAGTGCATACAACACACCACAGGCGCCCTCTAGTGGTGACCGCAGGCAGCATGAAGCTCATTATATACAGCAGGTGCCCTCCAGTGGTGGCTGCAGCTAGCGCAGAGTTCAGTGCATACAACATACCGTAGGCGCCCTCTAGTGGTGGCTGCTGGCAACGCAGAGCTCTGTCCATACAACAGCGCAGGCAATGCAGAGCTCAGCGCATACACCACAGGCGCCCTCTAGTGGAGGCTGCTGGCAGCGCAGATCTCAGTGCATACACCACAGGCACCCTCTAGTGGAGGCTGCTGACAGCGCAGATCTCAGTGCATACACCACAGGTGCCCTCTAGTGGAGGCTGCTGGCAGCGCAGATCTCAGTGCATACACCACAGGCGCCCTCTAGTGGAGGCTGCTGGCAGCGCAGATCTCAGTGCATACACCACAGGCGCCCTCTAGTGGAGGCTGCTGACAGCGCAGATCTCAGTGCATACAACACATCACAGGCACCCTCTAGTGGTGGCTGCTGGCAGCGCAGAGCTCAGTGCATACACCACAGGCGCCCTCTAGTGGTGGCTGCTGACAGCGCAGAGCACAGTGCATACACCATACCACAGGCGCCCTCTAGTGGTGGCTGCTGGCAGCGCAGAGCACAGTGCATACACCATACCACAGGCGCCCTCTAGTGGTGACTGCTGGCAGCGCAGATCTCTGTGCATACACCACAGGCTCCCTCTAGTGGTGGCTGCTGGCAGCGCAGAGCACAGTGCATACACCATACCACAGGCGCCCTCTAGTGGTGACTGCTGGCAGCGCAGATCTCTGTGCATACACCACAGGCGCCCTCTAGTGGTGACTGCTGGCAGCGCAGATCTCAGTGCATACACCACAGGCGCCCTCTAGTGGTGGCTGCTGGCAGCGCAGATCTCAGTGCATACACCACAGGCGTCCTCTAGTGGAGGCTGCTGGCAGTGCAGATCTCAGTGCATACACCACAGGCGCCCTCTAGTGGTGGCTGCTGGCAGCGCAGATCTCAGGGCATTCACCACAGGCATCCTCTAGTGGAGGCTGCTGGCAGCGCAGAGCTCAGTGCATACACCACAGGCATCCTCTAGTGGTTACTGCAGGCAGTGCGGAGCTCAGTACATACAACAGGCGTCCTCTAATGGTGACCGCTGGCTGCATGGAGCTCAGTACATAACGAAAGTGCCCTCCAGTGGTGGCAGCAGCCAGCGCAGAGTTCAGTGCATACAACATACCGCAGGCGCCCTCTAGTGGTGGCTGCTGGCAGCGCAGAGCTCTGTCCATACAACAGCACAGGAAAGGCACAGCTCAGTGCATACAACAGCACAGGTGCCCTCTAGTGGTGGCTGATGGTGGTATGGAGCTCAGTGCATTCAACATACCACAGGTGCCCTCTAGTGGTGGCTGCTGGCAGTGCAGATCTCAGTGCATACACCACAGGTGCCCTCTAGTGGAGACTGCTGGCAGCGCACAGCTCAGTGCATACACCACAGGCGCCCTCTAGTGGAGACTTCTGGCAGAGCAGAGCTCAGTGCATACACCACAGGTGCCCTCTAGTGGAGGCTGCTGGCAGTGCAGATCTCAGTGCATACACCACAGGTGCCCTCTAGTGGAGGCTGGTGGCAGTGCAGATCTCAGTGCATACACCACAGGTGCCCTCTAGTGGAGGCTGCTGGCAGTGCAGATCTCAGTGCATACACCACAGGTGCCCTCTAGTGGAGGCTGCTGGCAGCGCAGAGCTCAGTGCATACACCACAGGCGCCCTCTAGTGGAGACTGCTGGCAGCGCAGAGCTCAGTGCATACACCACAGGTGCCCTCTAGTGGAGGCTGCTGCCAGCGCAGAGCTCAGTGCATACACCACTGGTGCCCTCTAGTGGTGGCTGCTGGCAGCACCTTAATTCTTGTATTAGAAGACAGACTTTAGACATAGTAAATAAATTGGTGCAGATTCCTGAACATTCACATCACACTGAACCACATGATCAGAAACTGGCACCTGAGATTTTTCTTGCTTCCAGGCTGAAAGTTGAGTACCAGGGGCCCCTAATGTTACAGCCCACCCGTCCATAGCTCTGATCACTGCTCTGCTGAAGGGGATGGGTGGTCTCATTTCTGCAGGGAGAAGTGCAGCTGCTGGCAGCAAAGTCCAACACCCGACCTGTATAGCGCCTTATAATAGGAGCCGTATACGATACCTGCGCCCCCCAATGCAGAGCGGAAACCATCTGCACGGCCCTGTCCTGTGACCAGCCTGATCCCCACCGTCCACAATCTCTACAGTCTGGATCTAAATGTCTGGCCATTAATCCCTACAGCTCATAGTATCATTTGCAGGGGCAAATTCTATCCCTCCGTTCAGTTTCTGGGAAAGCTGAGTGATGAGCAATATGGCCGCCCTGACTGCTCCCACATAGGTGCACTGAGCGATACACAGAGCCGATCAGCCATCTCCCATGGTAAATGTATGGCGGCCGTATTCTGCCCTCATCCAGCTCATTGGACGCGATATAGAAAAGCGACGCCTTCATAGAAAACAACCGAAATTACATAATGTATTAGTGCAAGTCAGACTAAAGTCAAGGAGCTGTCCGGGCATGCTGGGAGTTGTAGTTTCACAACAACCAGAGACCGTTGCCCTGTGACTTACCCTTATACGGCAACAAGGCGTAGTGCAGCATCATACAGGTAAAATCTATAGGAAATGCTGTTATCACCTCCAGAGCAGCAATCGCAAGTCTGCCAGATTCCTCCTAGCTTCTCAGGCTTCGTGAACCCCCCCCTCCGCCCTGCGGCCCACCCCTGGTGGTCTCACATAGCGCATGCTCTGCTGCGGGGCATTGGGGGAGGTGCAGTGTTTCCACCAGATCACACAGGACAGATTATTCCATATGATTATTATTATTATAAACCATTTCTCATATTTGTTACATATTTTACATGGTACAAGATCAGACAAATCAGACTGATGAGAGAAGAGATAAGAAACTTTCCCCACTACCCTCTCCTGCCCGCTACAGACGGCTGATACCAGAGAGGCAACAGCACATTTCGGATTTGCCCTGACCTATAGTGGAGGAGAAACCGTTGCTGTTTGCGATGGCGCTGAGCTACCTGCACGTGGTACAGAATAGGGCAGACCGAGGGGAACACATGGGACCTTTACCCTTCCACCAGTCTTGAGGGGGCGCCCACTACCCTGGTACCCAACACAAAGGTGCCCCCTCCTCAATGACGCTTCTCATGCGCGTTCATCTTCTGAACAGATCATGAAATGCCCCCGAGTGGGCGCACAGAGAATAGAATTAAAAATCCCAAACAAGTGCGAAAAAAACACAAAACACAAAAGTGCAGGCGCAGCCAAATTATGTTTAACCCCTTTCATGTCCACCAATCGTAGTGGCAAAGAACGGGTTAAATCACAGCACTCTGAATTAGTGTCGGCCGCCACGAGGAGCGATGAGGAGGCGACACTTATCGAAAAGGATCCAGGTCATGTGAGCGACTTACTGCCCTGGCCCCTCCCCCTGATTGCAGGCCCCGCCCCATGATCACTTGCCCCTCCCCCTGATTGCCGGCTCCTCCCCCTGACCGCAGGCCCCTCCTTTATCTAGTATAATACACTCTGTAGTACACAGATTTTGAACGACACAAGGAATAAGAGTTGTCAAATTTGAGCAGGTAGAGCCCCCGGCCGGGGTACTGGTGGCTGCCGGCGTCCACCTCTTCGTGACAATCCCGCCTGTAGACCGGCACAATCTCCTCCAGCTGAGGCTTGTTGGCGTTCTTTTCGGCTTTCTCTTCGTTGTTGGGATTCTCTGTAAAGAACAGACACAAGTCAGGAGTGAGTCCAGGATATCAGAGTGGGACAAGTCATGGGCGCGGAGCTAAAACAGAAGCATAAAGGGGTCTTCCGGGAATAATCCGGAAACAAGCAGTCTTACAGAAATCCCGCAGAGAGAGTACAGGGCGACTCATGCTGATCTGATCCGTTTTTGGTGCGGTTTTTCCTCCATCTTCGTTGGGTAAAATTGCAAAGTGCTTGTAAACACCAGGAACTTTACATTTCACTCTTTATTAAAAAGTATCTCTGTTGTCAAATATGGAGGTATTCTTAATTCTATAGTTTACAGCTGGTTGCCTAGGATACCGGCCACCTCTACAAACTATCAGTGGTGACTGGTTTCCTTGGCAAGGAGAGCACGCTCGCAAGCTTTTTACTTTAAAGTGTGAATGAGCCTCTCTGACGCTAGATGCGGCCCGTTTTCCCTCTGCAGAGGCACAGCTCCTCCACTACTGGCATTGGGGAGAGGATAAATTAGGCAGCGACTCAACCATCCCGCCAGTCTGATAGGTCAATCTTAACCTACGGAAAGCAAGAGAGACCACAGTAACGCCCCAGAGAGCACATTGTTGGTTTTTGATCTCCTGCAGAGGTGAACATCCATGACCAGTTGGTGCTTCTCCAGAAGCCTCCGACCTCCTCGGAACAAGGGGGTGGGACGCTGCTTCTCAAGAGGCCCCGACCTCGTCCGGATGAGGGGGTGAGACGCTGCTTCTCGAAAGGCCCCCTACCTCGTCCGGATGAGGGGGTGAGACGCTGCTTCTCGAAAGGCCCCCTACCTCGTCCGGATGAGGTGGTGAGACGCTGCTTCTCAACAGGCCCCCAACCTGCTCAGGACGAGGGGGTGAGACGCTGCTTCAATAGGACCCCCAGAACTCTTCAGGGCGAGGGGGTGAGACCCCCTAACTCCTCAGGACGAAAGGGTGAGATGCTGCTTCTAGAGAGACCCCCCGACCTCCTCAGGACGAAGGGGTGAGATGCTGCTTCTCAAGAGGCCCCAACCTCCTCAAATCAAAGGGGTGAGACGCTGCTTCTCGAGAGGCCCCAACCTCCTCAAGACGAGGGGGTGAGACACTGCTTCTTGAGAGGCCCCAACCTCCTTAAGACGAGGGGGTAAGACACTGCTTCTCGAGAGGCCCCAACCTCCTTAAAACGAGGGGGTAAGATGCTGCTTCTCGAGAGACCCCCGACCTCTTCAGGAAGAGGGGGTGAGATGCAGTGAAGACCTGCTACAGTATTTATTGTACAGGAATGAAGTATGAAAATTGTACAAAGTACCTTCGTCCTCGTCCTCGCTGGACTCGCTGACGTGCACGCTCACAGCCGTGTTTGGGGAGTCTGTCCATTCAAAGTAAACCCCAAAACCAATGTCAAAGTTATCTGTGGCAAACTCCCAGAAAAGATAGGAGCCCTCCTCGTGTGTGGGGACCCGGACTGTGACCACCTCTCCTCTTCCGACGGTGATGACTGAATCCGTGTCCTGCCGGATCTTCTCTTTGAAGTCTTTAATTTGGGGTCTTGTCCACATGGATGGGGCAGCAATGACCGGCGTGGACTCTGTAGAGAGAAGGAAGTGGAAAAATAATGAGCAAACATAAACCATTAGCCAATGTCCAGGTATCGTCTGTTTGTCCACCCAACAGACCCCAACCCCACTGGGGTCAATAGGACGCACCTTTAGGCGCGTTCTCCAGCAGGTCTTCCAGCGGGGTCGGCCTCCAGTTCTTTCTCAGCATTGTCTATGTGTGGGTGGGTTTGTCCATTGACCGAGGGGGCTTCTCCGGAGCCGGTGATGCTTCCCATGTTCATCTTGGATGGAGAACTGACAGGGGAGCTGGTTCCAGCCGAAAGTGCCTCCTGCTGTTTCTGTAAGGCCGAGAGGGTAAGGAGAGGGTAACACCACGTCATTTATGAGCATTCTTCATTTCTTGTATGCTGCAAAGCAAAACTGCAGTGTAAAGCATGAGGGGAAGAACAAAGAAGCTTAACTTCTAATGAGGCAGCGTTTCAGACAACCACAGGCTCCAATAGACGCTGCACACAAATCCCACTGTCTTCCACTTATAAACGCTGCATCTAATCAACCAGCTACTCAGCGCACCGCCATCATCAAGAGCAAGACTCAGCCGCGCAATTTTTTTATTTTTTTCTTACTAAAAACAATTAGTTAATTAGTTCAGGTTCCAGGGAGCGTAAAGTGCAGGGTTTATTTTCTACATCAAAACCCGCAATAGCAATCTACTCTGATTATCGTATTTTTACAGCTGTTTTTACCCCATTTATTGTTGAAGATCTGAAGGTTTTATTAATTCTGTACAAGAAGCGAGGGCATTTTTTCATGCATTTTTTCGGCTCCACAGGAAAAAATAAACAAACCAAAAAAACACAAATTTCAGCAACGTCTTTAGATGCACAGCGGCCAGGAGTTTTCCGGGAAGCACAAGAAGTTTCCTCAAACTTTTAAACCAGTGTTTCCAAAACTCCAGTCCTCACGGCCCCCACAGGTCATGTTTCAGGATCTCCTTCGTATTACACAGGTGAGAGAATTCCTGATGCCTTGATAGTATTACACAGGTGATGGAAATACTAAGGAAATCCTGAAAACATGACCTATGGGGGCCGTGAGGACTGGAGTTTGGGAAACACCGTTTTAAACACAGGGGATTTTCTGCAAAAAAACCCAAACCCTGCAGCATTTATGCTACGTGGGAACATGGTCCGACAGGTAAATGCAGCTCAGAGCAGCGAGGCTCGGGGGTCTGTGCGCTGCGTCTACCTGTTGCTGAGCGAGCTGCACTTGGTACAGCTGCTGCATGTACTGCTGGTAGTGCTGTTCCTGCAGCTGCCGGATCAGGAGCTGCTGTTGCTCGAAGTTCCCCGGGTACTGCTGCGCTGCGTACTGCTGAAACTGCACCGCTGTCTGCGAGTTCAGGGCGGCCATGATCTGCTGCCTGCAAAAAAAAAATAGAATTAAGATTTGAAACACAAATGCACGGTCCTGCCCTAATGACTGCTGCACCCGCCATTGCCTGTGGCCGGCAGAGCTTTAGTAATTTTCCATTAAAATGAATGTGACAGGGCTCCGTGGACCCCATTGTTGGTGACCCCAGCGCATGTACCCTCCAACCTGTCACCAGCATTGCATACAACAGACTGCTCCTTGCACTATGGCTCATACTACGAGGGTCCTGAATGAGTGACCCACCCAAAAATATCCTTTAAGAAAGATGAGTGACTTCCGATGGGAGTACTTACTTCTGCTGTTCCATTCTAAACCGTTCATCCTCCGCTCGCATCCTCTCTTCCTCCTCTCTCCGCAGCCTCTGCTCCTCTTCTTTCCTCCGCTTCTCCTCCTCTCGCAGCAGCCGCTGCCGCTCCTCCTCTTCCCGCCGTCTCCGCTCCTTCTCTTCTCTCCAGTAAAGTCAGCAGATGACGCTTTACACTGAGCTATGTCGGACATGATTTTTGCAGCAGCGTCAACCGTTCTCACTTCCTGGGACTTAAAGCAGAAGTCCGGTCCATGATCCCTCCGGTCTTACATACCGACTGCTCCGTAAATCCATAATCACTGACTCCAGCTATACTGCAATTAGTACTGGAGTAGGAGGTAACCTGAAAGATGCCTCATGTCCTGTCAGTCTCATACTGCTGTTTTGTCCCCCATGCTTTACACTGCAGGTTGGATTCTATGTATCAAACTTAGTCAAAGTTTAAGAACTGCTGCGGCTTTAAGTTAGTGATATGATAGGGATTTGATACCACTTAAGGCAGTTGGAAATTTTACAAAATTGACCCATAAAAAACAAATATTTCTCGCCTGATGACTCCTTCGCTTCTCCCGTGCTCACACTCTGGCGGCCATCACTTTTTTTCCTGCAGCGATGATGTTGTATAATCCATGTGACTGCTGCAGTCGATCACTGGTTTCTACGGTCTCATGCTGTACATGCCAGTGATTGGCTGCAGCAATCTGATAGAGTGACGTGACGTTATCCCTGCAGGAAACAGAAAGCTCCTTTAAACTAACAGACAACCCCTTTAAGTGTGGAAAAACGTGACCCAGATGTCGATCATCATCTATCTTGTGAGATAGCGACTGCCGCTAACCTCTGCTATAGACTGGAGCAGAAAGATTTGCAGGACCCAGGTCCGGCATCCATAGAAAACCGCTGCAAACCATCTCCTATCTATCAGCATCACCAGCGCCTCTTCTGGTAGAGTTGGGGTGGGTTCACTGCACAATCTGCAGAGCGGTCCCTTTAAGAACGTCTCCAGTAACTATTAGTGCTGGAGTTGTTTTCAGGTACCTGTCTGCAGGTTGTGCGTCACCTTGCCGCTCAGCCCCACTCACTTTAATAGTACTGAGCTGCAATACCAGGCACAGCCTGTGGACACGTGTGGCGCTGTTTCTGGAGGAAACCAGCAGTTACCGTGCAGCACCGATGCCGGATGTACGGATTGTAGGGATTAGTACCTTTTTCTCTCCTGCTCTTCTTTCTCTATTTTATGGGATGTGACGTATGTGGAGAAGAGGTGGCAGCATCTGTTCAGGAGGGTGATAAACTCTGTCATGGCTTCCTGCTTGCTCAGGTTGCCCAGGGCCGCCCATTCTTTCCTGTGAGAAAGACGACAGTGTGTGAACGACACTCAGAGGGAGCAAAGGCTTCTATGAAGAGGTTAGAAACGCGTCGTCGTTCAGTTTTATGCAAGAAACAGTCTGCAGTTTTCTATTAAACTTTGCATTTCAATTCCTATTTTTTTTTTTTGGACACATCAGATCGATGCATGCCCATGATGGAAAATCTGTTGCCGTTTTGCGTACACAGCTCCCATAAATGCTCATGGTAATGAGGTTCACCCTGCAGTCACTGACGGCTACTTTAGTGGTGAAAAATATACAATGGCAGGATCAGACTACATATGTAGTGTAGTCTGTAACCATGGAGATACACAGATCTGCATCAGTGCTGTGTATACAAAACGGTAAGAAAACGTTAGGCTATTTACAAAGTGGCTACTTTTTTATAGGAATGTGATACAGTGAAACAAAGCACACGACGTTCGTTACCTCCTATCGTTGCCCAGGACATCGAAGAAGCCGACTTCGGGGCACGTGTCGGGGTTGTACGGTCCCAGGAGGACTTGTTTGTACACAGCCACCAGCCTCAGCTTCTCCTCGTAGGTTGGATGGAAAGCCTTCCCGTCCTTCTCTGTAAAAAAATACAGAAGGAAAATGGTTAGGAGACCCATCACATGTACCAAACTGCGTGTGCCGCCATATAATGCTCCACAAAAACTGTAATAAGACAGTGATAGGACCACTAAAGCCACCTGACCCCAGTGTGCAGTAATCAGACCCTGCAATACTGAGTAATATCTGTGCACAACACATAATACAATCCACTTTCCAGTAATTGGACCCAGAACGATAAAATTCAATTCTTACAGGGTGATTCCTTAAATACCTTGTAAAAGTCCCTGAGCTCCCCCGATTCTGCAGCTCTTTTCCGTTTTTCGCTGCGTCGCTCCATTGCAGAGATATTCACATTTGCGTCTTTTGGAGCACTGCATGTGAAATCTCTGCTTGTAGTGCAACGGGCTGTTTCTTCTCTGCTTCCACAGATCAGGAGAAGATCTAGTAGTCGAGCATGTGATCATTGGCAGCGTCTTGGAGGGAGGGCTGAAAGTGCGCACTCCCAAATAAGACTGAAAAAATGCAAAGTTGGACTGCAAAGCAGAGATTTCACATACTGCACTCCGAAAGCAACAAATGTGAGTATCTCTGCAATGGAGCGACGCAGTGCAAAACGGCAAAAAAGCAGCAGGGTTCAGGAGAGCTCAGGGATTTTTACCAGATATGTAACTAAATTTTTTGAGGCCGAGTGACAAAACCAAAAATATTTTTATATGCATCTCCAAAAGTACAGCCTAGTTTCCCTGCAGCCACATTAAATGTTGTGATACTGTACTTTGTGCCAAATGATAAAGGCAGCTCAGCTAAACCTGACTGTATGAATACAGTAGCCACCAAAAGTTTAGCATTTTTTTTTTAAATTGTGATTGCTTCTGTTTGGTTGTTGTGAGGCCATTTTTCTGGTGATTTTAGTTAACTGGAAGCAAATGATTGTCAGCTATCAGGACAAAAATTGTGTTGGACATTGTTTTATCCCTTTATGTGTTAGTTTTCAACATTTGCTGGGCCAAATGTTTTGCATATTTTGTTATGGGCAGTCGAATTTTGCCTAAATTTTTTTTTTTGCGTTTTAAGGTTAAAAACATGGCAGAGACAAAGCCAAATTTATCACCAGATGTCAGGAAGCTTATTATTCTGGGAGTGAAGTCAGGGAAAAGCCATAAAGAGGCAGCTATGGAATTCACCTGTTCTCAGAGTCAAGTGTCAGGTATATTAAAGAAAGAAAAAGAAGGTTCTGGAACAGCCGGCAAACCTAGAAGTGGACGACCAAGGAGAACTTCCTCCAGAGTTGATCACATTATAAAGAAAAAGTCAGTATCTGATGTCCACAAAATGAACAAAGAATATGGGGTCAAAGTGAGTCGCGACGACTAAGCAGTAGGGCTGAATGCACGAGTTCCAGTCAAGAAGCCTTTCATCTCTGCAAAGAACCGGAAGGTCCAACTTGTGTTTGCCAAAGAACACAGCCAACGGAAAGAGACAGATTGGTCTAAGGTGTTGGGGTCGGTTGAATCCAAGTTCAATCTGTTTGGTAGTGATGGCAGCACTGTATATACTGCAGAGTTGGAAAACGTAATGATGTAAGGTACCAAACGCATACAGTGAAACATGGTGGTGGCAATCTCATGGTTTTGGGCTGCTTTTCTGCATCTGCCATTGGCCCTTGGCATAGAATTGATGGAAATATGAATGCTACCATGAACAAGGATACAGTTGTGCTCAAAAGTTTACATACCCCAGCAGAATTTTTCCTTTCTTGGTCTTGTTTCAGAGAATATGAATGATATTCAAAAGCATTTTGGTTACAATTAAGGTCTTGTATGATGACAACTTCATGCACTTTCAATTCCTCACCAGGGAAATTACATCACAACAACCAGACAGAAGTTATCACATTTTAAAAAAAAAAAAGCAAAACTTTTGGACTCTATAGTATAATCTATATGTGCACTGTATCGGCCATAGTATCAGAGATAATGCGGTGTCTGACTATCTGTATGATCTGAATCTAAGTGAAGGAGGCAGGAAACATTTCCGTAAGAACGGTCCAGTCACGCTAAAATTCACAACGGAACTTTAATCATTGCAAAATGGAATTTTCTGAACTTTCTAACACTGTTTGATGTACAATACAAAGTTATATTGTGGCACCGTGATAGCCAGAAAAATCGATGTAAATACTTGTATGCCAAAAATGACAAAAGTATTCTCGGAGTGATACCTTTATTGGCTAACCAGAAATTATATATATATATATGCAAGCTTTCAGAGCACAGAGGCTCCTTCTTCAGGCAAGATTACAAATGAATTCATGAGACAAAAGGCACAGCATTTGAGAGATGTTACAACAAGACATTTGTTCATGAGGTGTAAGTTGTGATGCCTCCTACAGATAAGTTAGGGAGAGCAAATTAGTTGTTTTTTTTTTTTTTGCAAAATGAGAGGCCTTGGGAATGTTTAATTATCTGGAGGTGTGAATTGTGTCCATGTAGTGAGTCATAAAGCCAGGTGTTATATTTAGTTCTGTTGTCAGTGAATTGAACATCCTTATCAATTTGAATTCCCAAATTTTTCTTTCTCTGTTGCCCTTGAAGTGACCTTTTAGTATTAAAACTTTTAGATCTTTCATACAGTGTCCCCGGCCAGAGAAATGTTTTCCCACAGGTGTGTCCTGTTCATTCTTAATTGTGTGTCTGTGTAAATTCATTCTTGTTTGCAGTTTTTGCATCGTTTCTCCAATATAAACTCCTTCCGGACACCTTGTACATTGTATCATGTCACCACACTGGAGGATGTACATGAAAAGACATCCATGATTTTGTAGTCCTGATTTGTGTTAGGTATACAGACTGTATTTGATGGTGATATGTGGGTACAAGTTTTGCATTTTTTGTTTTTACATGGGAATGTGCCCGTCACTGATGGTGATCAGAGGACACTTCTGACAAGGAGATTCCTTAAGTTAGGGGGCTGTTTGTAGGAGAGAAGTGGTAGTTCTGGGAATATTTCTTTCAGTTTGTGGTCTCTGTGGAATATGGGTTGGAGATCAGCACCAATTTTCCTTAGGATGTTCATGTGGGAGTTGTATGTGACCACAAGAGAAGCCTGTTGTTGTCCTCCCTTTGTCTGTAATCCAGGAGGCTACTTCTTGGTATCCTTGTAGCTCTGTGAATTTGTTCATCTATTACCAGTGGATGGGATCCTTGTTGTAGGAATGTATTCCTCAGGGATAGTAGCTGCAGTTTTCTGTCCTTGCTGTCTGAACAGATTCGAATGTACCTCAGAGCTTGACTGTAGATGATGGATTTTTTTGTGTGTCTTGGATGAAAGCTGTTCCATCTAAGATATGCTGGACGTCCTGTGTAGTGTTGAGCCATCCCCGTAGTGTTCGAGTTCGGTTCGGTTCGTCGAACACCCGTGTGTTCGCCGAACTGTTCGTCGAACACCTTCGAACACCGTTAAAACCAATGGCAGGCAAACAAAAACACATAGAAACACATAGAAAACACCTTCAAAGGTGTCCAAAAGCTGACAAACTGCTCAGAAGACACAACTAACACATGGAAAAGTGACAAGTACATATAGTCATGCGAAAAGAAAAGAGGTGGAGGAGTAAAAGGAGGGGGAGACACAGATATAGGCATGTCATGCCCTTCTAAAATCCAAAAAGTGAGAAGCCGACACGTTCAGTCCGCTCCTGCCCATGCCACCTCCGCGTCGCCGGGTTTGTGCCAGAGCTGCGGTGAACCCTGACGGCCAGCCCCCCTCTCCCAATACTGGTGCCTGTCCGCTGGTGGGTCGAGCGAGCCCCCCTGTGGTGGAGGCAGCTCTAAGCTTTTTAATTTAAATTGTCTCTCTAATTTGAATGAATACACTTTAAATCCATTTACAAGGATCTATTGGAGGGTAAGTCTCATGCCAGCAGCCGCGTAATTCCAGCTCCAGTAGCGTCCACTAAAGCTGCTGCAGTTAAAAAGCTTTTATAAGGATCGAGCTCGGCGGTCCACCGCAAGGTATCCTACTGCCAGTCCCAGCCCCTATGCCTTGGGGTGCCTCCTGATGCTCTTCACTGAGTATCCCGTGGTCCCGAAGCATTTCCTTTGAAAAAAATAAGTGTCCAAACTACAGGTGGTGTAGCTTGCTTAACAGCCAGGATAATCCGCTGACTAGCAGACACTGCTACTAGGCACAAAGTATTTCCTGGGCTAGATGCAATTAAAAATTTGTAATTAGATACTCTCGTTGGATGCTGAGAAAGCATTCCATAGAGTCTCCTGGCACGCCATATATGATTCTCTTAAAAAGCTTGGGGTAGGGGTCTAGGGGACCCTTTTATAGCCAAAATCACGGCCCTGTATCGCAATACGTCACCTAGGCTGAAGATAAATGGAACTGTAGCACCCTGAGGGCTCGGTTGCTACAGAGGTATTGCACCTCACCCAGAGGTGTGATATCTCACTCTCAGGTAAGGATGTAGTGTGGATCAGGACCCGACACCTGCATGCATTACACCACATTGCCGTGGGGCAGGGCGACCAATATGCCCCTGAGATGGGCACGACAGTCCCTGTCCCTGGCTGGAGTGGGGGGAGGGAACACTGAGGAAGGGGAACCCTGTAGTGCAGGAGCAGGGAGGAAGCAGTTCCTGGGTGCATTGAGAAAGGAGTATAAAAGGTGGGCACCATCTTAGTTCAGTGCAGAGAAGTCTGAGCAGAAGTGGCAGGGAGCAGGGGCTCTGCATGAGCTCTGCTCCGGAGGCGGGCCTAGTAACAGAGGCCCAGGCCTGGAAGAGGGAGAAGGAAGGAAGAGGAGCGGAGAAGGCTCCAGGAACGAGGAACGAAGGGATCCCAGGGGTGCGGACGGGCGAGTCAGTCGCCACCGCACGCCCAAATCCACCTGCGTGGAGGGGTCAGGCCAAAGGGGGAGACCGGTCCCCGAAACTAGTGGAGGCAGGAAACGACCCTCAGCTAGAAACAGGAGGCTGTGACATTTTATGTGGCGCAGCCCCTCGCTACACCCGCTAGGAAGGCACCACATAGGGTCAGGGAAACTGGCGCCAAGTTTACCAAGAGGAGGCCCGAGGCAGCCGGACAGAAGGGTTGGTAAGAAAGGCCAGACAAAGGACACACAAAGGGGGTCCTGTGAAGCGCTCCAAAGTTATCTGGGAGTTGTCTGAGCCCCTCACCTGGTGAGCACAGTACGACGTGGGCAGCCGTTACCTGCAGACGTGGTCTGGATAATAAGAACTGTGAGTAAAGGCCCTGGACTGCATCACTGACTCCGTGTCGTTACTGCTGCTGCCCTGCACCATCACCCCCATCCTCCGCATACACTGCCCTGAGGCTATACTCCTCCCGTGGGGAGTTATGCTACGCTCTGCTGCACCCACAACACCAGCCTCAGCGGTCTGCCCTGGAGCGGCGGTTCACTCTGACCGCAATCCACGGGTGGCGTAGTCGGATATTTAAACATCAAAACCACATAAATAGTTCCGCCACTGGTTTGACCGCCCTGAGCCACGGAACCGGGTCGCCGCCACGGAGACTACAACCACCAGCATCCACCAAAAAGGGTCCGGCTCCGGGTGTCCCAAGGCCCAGGGGGCGCGTCAGAACATTTTCATCACCTTTCACAATCACCAATGGGACAAGGCAGGGATGTCCTCTGTCCCCTCTCTTATACATCCTAGTGACGGAGCACCTGCTCTCATCAATTCGTCATAACCCCAATATTAGGTGGAAGGCACCGAGTACAAGTGCTCTCTATTTGCTGATGATGTCCTAGTATATATCACTCAATCACATATATCCATCCATGCTGTTATGGCTGAAATAGATCACTTTGTTACATGGTCAAATTTTAAAATCAATGCAGCGAAGTCTGAGGCCCTCGATGTCTCCCTCCCCAAATCCATATAGGATTCCATCCAGTTCAACTTTCCCTTTGCCTGGCCCTCACAGGGTATCAAATACTTAGGAATTCCTATTCATAGAGACCTCTCCCATCTATGTTATCTTAATTTTGGGCCCTTTATTGAACAACTCCATACAGACCACGGTTGGCAAGTTAGAACTGTAAGATTCACTACGTGAACCACTGGTGTTTTGTGGAAAAGCACATGTACACTGTGTTCCAAATTATTATGCAAAAAGTGTTTAGGAGTGATAAGGGAAGAATTTGTTTGTTTGTCAGTTAAACTCATTGATGGTGATGTGTGTCAGGGCTCTTTATAATCACTGTAAGCAATTGCAGACACCTGTGCTAATTAGTTTGGCAGGTGTGTCCAATGAAAGGCAAGACTACTTAAGAAGGCTGTCTCACATTATTAAGCAGCCTACATTTTCTGCCAAAATGGGAAAGAAAAAGGATGTGTCGGCTGCTGAGAAGCAACAAATTGTGGAGTGTTTAGGTCAAGGCATGACTACAATCAACATTGTGCGATGATCAGGATGAAGTGTCTTGGCAATCAAGAAGTATGTAGCTGATTCACAGTACACACGTGTGCGTGCTGATAAGGGCAAATTGAGGACTCTTTCCTACAGGCAATTACGTCAGGTTGAAAGAGCAGCGGCAAAAAAGCCTTGTCATAGCAGCAGACAAGTTTTTGAAGCTGCTGGTGCCTCCAACGTCCCCCGAACAACAAGATGCAGGGTCCTTCAGAGGTTTGCAGCTGTGCATACGCCATCCTGTCGACCTCCTCTATCCACTTCACACAAGCAGAAACGGCTCCAGTGGGCCAAACATTACATGAAGACTGATTTCAAAACTGTTTTGTTCACGGATGAGTGCCGTGCAGCGCTCGATGGTCCAGATGGATGGAGTGGAGGATGGCTGGTTGATGGACACCCCACGTAAACACGGCTACAGCGCCAACAAGGAGGAGGTGGAGTAATGTTTTGGGCTGGAATCATGGGGAGAGAGATTGTCGGCCCCTTTAGGATCCCTGAAGGCGCTAAAGATGAACTCCATAATGTATGTGGATTTTCTCAAACAGCACTTCCTGCCATGGTTCAAGAAGAAGAACCGTGTATTTCACAGCAAGATCATTTTTTTGCATGATAATGCACCATCTCATGCTGCACATAAAACATCTGCATCTCTGGCTGATATGGGCATAAAAGGGGACAAACTTATGGTGTGACCCCATGCTCCCCTGACCTCTACCCCATTCAGAACCTTTGGAGCATCATTAAAAGGAGTGTCTATGATGGCGGGAGGCAGTTCACATCTAAGCAACAGCTCTGGGAGGGTATTCTGTCCTCATGCAAAACAATTGAAGCAGAAACCATCCAAAACCTGACAAATTCAATGGACGAGAGAGTTCAGAAGCTCCTTTCGAACAAGGGGTCCTATGTGAAAATGTAACATCACCTAGAATAAAGTTTTGAGTTGAAAACTGTTTGATTTCAGTTTCTAACAACCTGCTAATGCTTATAATTTCAAAAATGACCATTTTTTTGGTCTTTATTAAAATGAAAAGGTTGATCGAAAAGTTTGGGGGATCTAAGAGTGTGGCAACCCAGTAGTCATGATTACTTCGAATTCTGACAATATGAGGGTCATGCTGCAGGTAGTGCAGCAAGAAGGCACTTATGTGTCTTGCGCATCTCGGAGCCCCAAAATTATTTTCCGGGCTAGATGCAGCTAAAAATTATTGTTAATTTTAAATCTGGTGAAGCTTTAGTATAGATGGCCTAATAGGATCAGTGCTGCACACTGCTACAAAGCCCAAATTATTTTCCAGCCAAGATACAGATAAACATGATTAGTAATTTTAAATCTGGTGGAGCTTATTATAGATGGCCTAATAGAATCAGTGCTGCACACTGCTACAAAGCCCAAATTATTTTCCAGCCAAGATACAGATAAACATGCTTAGTAATTTGAAAGCTTAAAACGGTTGGTAGGGTGATTTTAACCAATCATCAAGCTTTTACTCTCCCCAGGATGACACAGGGGTAGAAAAGTCGTTTCGGATCCATGATTTGTTCATCTTTATGAACGTGAGTCTGTCTACATTATCAGTGGAGAGCCGCGTGCGCTTATCTGTCAGCACACCACCAGCAGCGCTGAACACACGTTCAGACAGAACGCTGGCTGCGGGGCATGACAAGATCTCCAAGGCGTAAGTGGCTAGCTCCAGCCATTTATCCAGATTGGAAGCCCAAAAAGAGCAAGGGTCCAGTGACACAGTCGTGGCTTCAATGTTTACTTGGAGATACTCCTGTACCATCGTCTCTAGGCGTTGACTATGTGTCAGACTTCTTGTCTCCTGTGGCCTTGCAAAGGATGGGCTAAAAAAGTGGTGAAATGATTCCGCAAAATTGATGTTACCAGCAGATACTGTGGTTCTGTTACGGTTTGAGTGCTGAACACTTGACGGTCCCACGGTTGGCAAGTTGGAACTGTGAGATTCACTACGTGCACCACTGGTATTTTGTGGAAAAGCACATGTAAGATTCTGCAACAGTCTCTGCTGATACTCCTGCATGCGTGCATCTCTTTCTATGGCAGGAATAATTTCTGCAAATTTACTTTTGTACCGGGGATCTAACAGTGTGGCAACCCAGTAGTCAGGATTATTTCTAATTCTCACAATTCGAGGGTCATGTTGCAGGTAGTGCAGCAAGAAGGCACTCATGTGTGTTGCGCATCCAGGAGCACCAAGTCCCTGTTGTGTTGGTGGCGAGGTAACAATCATGCTTCCTTCCTCTGTCCTCTCCCCCCAACCTCGCACAACAGAAATGTGATCAAGGTCTCCCTCATCTGATGAGTCTTCCATCAGTTCGTCCTCCACTTCTTCCTGGGCTCCTGCACCTTCCTCACTAGTTTGGCTGCTACCATGCGCCCTGGTAAAACCATCTCCCCCAACCTCACATGCCTGCCGCCTTGGTGCTGCCGACCGTCTGGACCTTGCAGATGTTAGCCCTTCCGCATACAACTCCTCCTCCTCTACTTCCTCCACCTCCTCTTGTGCCACCACCTGACTCCGAATTCTGTTTAACATGTGCTCCAGCATGTAAATCACCGGAATAGTCATGCTGATAATGGCATCGTCAGCACTAAACATCTTCGTCGCCATTTCAAAACTGTGCAGAAGGGTGCATAGGTCCCTGATCTGAGAACACTCCTCCAGCATGATTTGCCCCACCTCTGGATCTCGTTGGCCCAGGCTATACGTCAGAACGTATTGCACCAGGGCTTGTCGGTGCTGTCACAGTCGCTGCAACATGTGCAGAGTTGAATTCCACCGGGTAGGCACATCGCATTTTAGCCGGTGAAGTGGCAGGCCCAACGACTTCTGTAGAGATGTAAGTCGCTGAGCTGCGGGATGCGAACGGCGGAAGTGAGCACACAGCGACCGTGCCCTCTGCAGAAGGCCATCTAGTCTGGGATAGTGGGCTAAAAATTGCTGGACAACCAGGTTTAACACGTGAGCCATACAAGGCACGTGTGTGACATTGCCCCGGCGAAGGGCCGCACCCAGGTTTGCAGCATTGTTGCACACGGCCTTCCCTGGTTTCAGGTCCAGTGGAGACAACCATTCATGAAATTGGTTCTCCAGAGCTGACCACAACTCCTCAGCTGTGTGACTCACATTTCCCAGACATTTCAATGTAAAAACCGCCTGATGACGTTGAGCCCTACTGCCAGCATAGTAAGGAGGTGTGCAGGATCCCTTCTGCGCAGTTAGAAAGCTTGTGGCATGACCAGACAGGCTTTGGGTGCAGGTGGAAGACCGAGAGGAGGTTGAGGAGGCAGAAGCAGTGGAGGAACTTTGACATAAAGAGGATTGACGCACAACTCGTGGGGACGGCAAGACTTGGACAGCAGCCCCTTGTCCTGCTGTCACCATAGTTACCCAGTGCCCAGTCAGCGACATGTAACGCCCCTGTCCATGCCTACTCGTCCAAGTGTCTGTGGTGAAATGCACCCTGTCACACACAGAGTTTCTCAAAGAAGCGGTGATGTTGTGTGCGACATGCTGGTGGAGCGCAGGCACACCTTTCTTTGAGAAGTAGTGCCGACTGGGCATCTGGTACTGGGGCACTGCGACGGACATAAGGTCTCGAAAATCCTCTGTGTCCACCAGGCGGAAAGGCAGCATTTCTGTAGCCAAGAGCTTGCAGATGGTGAAATTCAACCTCTTAGCTTTCTCATGGCTACGAGGAAATGGTCTTTTACTTGTCCACATCTGAGGGACCGAGGGCTGGCTATTGTGCTTAGACGGGGTTGATAAGGGTGTCCCCGGCAAACTGCCGGTCTGTGAGGAAGATGCAGACGGACATGTTAGGTTGCCTTGATCCAAAGGTGGTGCTATCGATGTCGGACAGCGCTCAACACCAGCTGGTGTTACCACCTCCAAAGAAAATGATGACCTGCCAATCACGCTGGCTGTTGCGGGTAAAGAGGTGGCAGGTCTGCGCCCCAAAACAGGTGTGACTGCTGTCCCCCCAGTCACAGAGGATGAAGAGGCTGCGGATGCACAAGATATGGCAGACGGTGGTTGGCCCGGCCGGCTAGGCCGCATTGTAGCACACTGAGCTTCCCACTGCAACTTATGCTTCATGTCCATGTGCCGGTTCATGCATGAAGTACTCAAACTATGTATTTTTTGGCCTCTACTTAGCTTTTGCTGACAAATGTTACAGATAACACGAGTTGGGTCATCTTTATCGATCTGAAAAAATGCCCAGGCTATGCAAGGCTTAGCACCCATGCGACCTGAAGAGCCACCACGACTTGTGGTGAGAGGCAGAGTTGTGTTTGAGGATGCAGTTGTTGACGTGCTTCCAGTACTACGTCTCTGTCCAGGAAGGCGCAACCTGACCTCGTCGTCACTAGCATCTTCCTCCACCTCCTCTGCTGACCTCATCTCTTGGCTGACTGTGGGTTGACAGTAAGTGGGATCTCCAACCTCATCATCATCACCCTGTGCGTTATCACACCCGTCGTCCTCAGAGCCAACCTGTTCCTGCCCTGACAAAAAACTAAAGTTGTCGCTCCAATCAGGTATTTGAGTCTTATCATCGTCTTCCTCATTGTCTCCACCAACAGGAGTTACAGTTTGGGAATGAGGGTCTACATTATGGTCAGAACCTTCTGCGTCTGGTCCTGGATCCGACTCATAAAGATTCTGGGCATCAGTGCAGATTATTTCCTCGTCTGGATTCACAGAAGCGCTGGAGTCGACCTCTGATTCCCAGGCTATAGTATGAGTAAACAGCTCTGCAGACTCAACCATCTGTTCTACCTCATACTCAGACGGGCAGCTGGAGATTTGGGAGCTGTGAGGAAGCAAGTGCGATTGGGGTGACACCTTTGAGGACTGGAGTATTTGTGATGTTGAAGTTGATGTGGAGGAGAGCCCACTTAAAGGAGCACTTGATATCCGTTGAAGCACCTGCTGTTTTTGTGCCTCATCTGGAATTTGTAGCGATTGGCGTGGCCGTAAGAAAGGGATCTTATCACATTGTCCGCTAAAAGTAGACATTTTAGTTTGGCTGGAAGATGGTCTTTCTTCTGCAGATGTTACTGTTGCTTTAACACCTACCCCACGGACACAACCTTTTTTCCCCTTCCCAACACGCCTATTCCCCTTTCCACCAGCAGCAGGCCTTTTTCCACTCATTTTGGTGGTTAACTAATTCACAACTCTGGAGTTGTTTGCACAAAAAAACAATGGATGGGAACCGAGCAGAGCTGAGTGGCCAAACTGTGGTATTAGGCCAAAACTATTGGCTGGGTTAGATGCAGAAAAAAATTATATTCAATTTGCAACCTGATGGAGGTCAGTATAGATGGACTAATAGAACAAGTCCCACACACAGCTAGAAGCCCAAATATTTTTTCAGAGGTAGATGCAGAAAATTTTTTTATTCAGTTTGCAACCTGATGGAGGTCTGTATAGATGGATTAATAGAACAAGTCCCACACACAGCTACAAGCCCAATATTTTTTCAGAGGTAGATGCAGAAAAAAAAATATTCAGTTTGCAACCTGATGGAGGTCAGTATAGATGGACTAATAGAGAAAGTCCCACACACTGCTAGAAGGCCAAATATTTTTTCAGAGCTAGATGCAGACAAAAAATTATTTTGAATTTGCAACCTGATGGAGGTCAGTATAGGTGGACTAATAGAACAAGTCCCACACACTGCTAGAAGGCCAAATATTTTTTCAGAGCTAGATGCAGATAAAAATTATATTCAGTTTGCAACCTGATGGAGGTCTGTATAGATGGACTAATAGAGAAAGTCCCACACACTGCTAGAAGGCCAAATATTTTTTCAGAGCTAGATGCAGATAAAAATTATATTCAATTTGCAACCTGATGGAGGTCAGTATAGATGGACTAATAGAACAAGTCCCACACACAGCTAGAAGCCCAAATATTTTTTCAGAGGTACTGTAGATGCAGATAAAAACTATTTTTAATTTGCAACCTGATGGAGGTCAGTATAGATGGACTAATAGAGAAAGTCCCACACACTGCTAGAAGGCCAAATATTTTTTCAGAGCTAGATGCAGAAAAAAATTATATTCAGTTTGCAACCTGATGGAGGTCAGTATAGATGGACTAATAGAGAAAGTCCCACACACTGCTAGAAGGCCACATATTTTTTCAGAGGTAGATGCAGAAAAAAATATATTCAGTTTGCAACCTGATGGAGGTCTGTATAGATGGAGTAATAGAACAAGTCCCACACACAGCTAGAAGCCCAATATTTTTTCAGAGGTAGATGCAGAAAAAAATATATTCAGTTTGCAACCTGATGGAGGTCAGTATAGATGGACTAATAGAGAAAGTCCCACACACTGCTAGAAGGCCAAATATTTTTTCAGAGCTAGATGCAGATAAAAATTATATTCAATTTGCAACCTGATGGAGGTCAGTATAGATGGACTAATAGAGAAAGTCCCACACACTGCTAGAAGGCCAAATATTTTTTCAGAGCTAGATGCAGATAAAAATTATATTCAATTTGCAACCTGATGGAGGTCAGTATAGATGGACTAATAGAACAAGTCCCACACACAGCTAGAAGCCCAAATATTTTTTCAGAGGTACTGTAGATGCAGATAAAAACTATTTTTAATTTGCAACCTGATGGAGGTCAGTATAGATGGACTAATAGAGAAAGTCCCACACACTGCTAGAAGGCCAAATATTTTTTCAGAGCTAGATGCAGAAAAAAATTATATTCAGTTTGCAACCTGATGGAGGTCAGTATAGATGGACTAATAGAGAAAGTCCCACACACTGCTAGAAGGCCACATATTTTTTCAGAGGTAGATGCAGAAAAAAATATATTCAGTTTGCAACCTGATGGAGGTCTGTATAGATGAAGTAATAGAACAAGTCCCACACACAGCTAGAAGCCCAATATTTTTTCAGAGGTAGATGCAGAAAAAAATATATTCAGTTTGCAACCTGATGGAGGTCAGTATAGATGGACTAATAGAGAAAGTCCCACACACTGCTAGAAGGCCAAATATTTTTTCAGAGCTAGATGCAGATAAAAATTATATTCAATTTGCAACCTGATGGAGGTCAGTATAGATGGACTAATAGAGAAAGTCCCACACACTGCTAGAAGGCCAAATATTTTTTCAGAGCTAGATGCAGATAAAAATTATATTCAATTTGCAACCTGATGGAGGTCAGTATAGATGGACTAATAGAACAAGTCCCACACACAGCTAGAAGCCCAAATATTTTTTCAGAGGTACTGTAGATGCAGATAAAAATTATATTCAATTTGCAACCTGATGGAGGTCAGTATAGATGGATTAATAGAACAAGTCCCACACACAGCTAGAAGCCCAATATTTTTTCAGAGGTAGATGCAGAAAAAAATATATTCAGTTTGCAACCTGATGGAGGTCTGTATAGATGGATTAATAGAACAAGTCCCACACACAGCTAGAAGCCCAATATTTTTTCAGAGGTAGATGCAGAAAAAAATATATTTAGTTTGCAACCTGATGGAGGTCAGTATAGATGGACTAATACAACAAGTCCCACACACAGCTAGAAGCCCAATATTTTTTCAGAGCTAGATGCAGAAAAAAATTATATTTAATTTGCAACCTGATGGAGGTCAGTATAGATGGACTAATAGAATGATGCTATGGCGAAAAGATTTTACTTCACTAGGTGCAGTAAAAAAATTGGTATTCTATACACAGGTGGTATATCTTGCAACACAGATAGGCTACTCCACTGACTAACACACTCTGCAATAGGCCAAAAAGGATTAGCTTTGCTAGATTCAGCCAAATGCTGTGAAAAAAACTTGCACAGCACTGGCACAGACCTGCCTGGCAAAAACTGATAGGAACTGATGTAACCTAGTCCTGAAAAGGACTGCAATTACAATTAGTCTTTACTCCCACAATCTATCTATTTAAGAGCACAGACCTGCCTGATAAAAGTCGTAGGAAATGCTGTAACCTAGTCCTTAAAAGGACTGCAATCACAACTATTCCCTACTCCCAAGCTATCTGTAGATTTGTGCGAAAATTGGCTTGAAATTAACAAGGTATAGCACACACAGCAACAGCGGTGCCGTCTAACACGCAGCTGCAGCAGTGAGAAAATGGTGGCGACGGGGAAAATGGCTTGGTCTTATAGGGCAAGGACATGTGACATACACTGCCAATCACACATGCCCTTGCTTGTGTGAAAAAAAGCACTTCGCTCCGTGTGTGCGCTGCTGATAGGCTGACAGATTGCACCTCCCCACTGTAAATGCGGGAAAGAGAAAAAAAAAATGGAGATCTTCATTGTTCCTGCAGAGATCCATCCCCTGCCCCTCCCCCCGCCCTGCTGTACACTCAAACTGCGTATTAACATTAATTTTCATCATTACTGAGAAAAAATCCAGTTATGATTTTGGTGCACGAACAGTTATCAAACATAACCTCGAACAGCCGAATTTTTCTCAAATTGTTCGTGTTCGCCGAACGGCTCGAACACCGCCCAAAACAGCTCGAATTTGAGATTGGCGAACAGTTCGAGTAGAACAACGCTCATCTCTAGTCCTGTGGGCTTATGGTAAATTGATGTCTGTATGGTGTTGTCTTTGATGTATATGGTCATGTCCAGAAAATGTATTTGGGATTTTGAGAAGTTGAGGGTGAGCTTGATGGTTGGGTGGAACCTGTTGAAGTTATCGTGGAAGGTCAGCAGATCATCTTTTGAGCCTGTCCAGATTATTAGCAGATCATCAATGTAGCGGAAGTATGCTAGAGGTTTAATAGAGCAAGATGACAAAAACTCCTCCTGTAGTTTAGCCATAAATAGGTTAGCATATTGTGGGGACATTTTGCTTCCCATGTCGCTACCCATACATTGTTGGTATAAATTGTTCCCAAAGGAGAAATAATTGTGATGGAGCACAAACCTGATGAATTGCAGAGTTGGTTCTGTAGCCAGATTGTTTTTTTGTAGGAAATGTTTGCTTGCTACAATCCCATCCTCATGAGGAATGTTGGAGTAGAGAGACTCTACATCCATGGTGGCTAGTATTGTGTCCTCCGGAAGTGGGCCGAGAGCTGACAGTTTGCAGAGGCTATCCGTGGTGTCCTGGATATAGCTGGGTGTGCGTCTCACCAGGGGTTTCAGAATGTTCTCCACCCAGCCTGAGATATTTTCCGTTAATGTCCCAATGCCAGAAATGATTGGCCTGTCAGGATTACCTCCTTTATGTATTTTAGGAAACATGTAGAAGGTACCTGTTTGGGGATTGTCTGGTATTAGTTCCAGTAGTGAGGATGAAGTAGAATCAAACCCATTGATGATATGTGTTAGTTCCTCTGTGTATTTTTTGGTGGGATCTTCCTGAAGTGGAGTGTAGTATTTTATATCCAAGAGTTGTCTGTGTGCTTCTTGGATGTAATCTGACATGTTCATAATGACTACAGCTCCTCCTTTGTCTGCTGGTTTGATGATGATATTGTTATTTGCTTTTAAAGACTGTATGGCTTTTCTTTCCTCCATACTGATATTGTGCGGCACTTTGTGGCATCTGTCCAAAATGTCAGATTTAACTTTTTTACGGAAACAGTCTACGTAGTGATCTAGAGTTTGGTTGTGCCCAGGTTGGGGGGTCCAGTTTGTCCTCTTTTTCTTTTTTGATGTGTTGTTCAGATTATCTTGTGGTGTGATATCTGCATGGTTGTGAAAGAATTCTTTAAGCCGTAATCTGCGGAAGAATTCCTCAATATCACTACAAAATTGAGCCGTATCAAGTTGTTTTGTAGGACAGAATGTTAGTCCCTTTGATAAAACATTCATTTCTCCTGCGTTTGGCTCATACTGTGAGAGGTTCACAACAGAGGACGATGTATTAAAATGATTTTGTAAATTGGGCTTACCTTCAACTACATTGAGACCTGCTTTCTTCCTCAGTCTGTCAAGTTTCTTTTTCTTATTGATAATAAGGTGATGTTGCAATTTTTTGTAAAAATCCTGTAATGTCTCCTTGATTAGACATGAATCTGGTCCTTGTATTCGGCCCTGTAGAGAAGTTATCTCTTTATGGATGGTCCTCTTCTTCTTCTTGTTGTAGAAAAATCCAATGCGGTGATTCCGCAGTCTCTCAGATGATCTGTAGCAAAGTTTCTGTGAAAAATGAGTATTGTAGGTAAACTGAGTCGGATTCCTTATTATGAGGCCTTTGGGGATTAAGTTTTCTTTTTTGCATCTGGATAGAAAGAAAATGTCGCTGTTCATTTGTGCCAGTTTCTTCAGGAGGTTTTTCAGATCCATCTGTGATCGATACATTGGGGTATCTTCCATTATCATGATGTACAATACAAAGTTATATTGTGGCACCGTGCTAGCCAGAAAAATCGATGTAAATACTTGTATGCCAAAAATGACAAAAGTATTCTTGGGGTGATACCTTTATTGGCTAACCAGAAAATATATATATATGCAAGCTTTCAGAGCACAGAGGCTCATTCTTCAGGCGAGATTACCATCTGTTTTTTTTTTCACTTTTTCATTTTTACGAATCAATTTGTGAAGCACCTGGGGGTTCCAAGTGCTTACTATGCATCTAGATAGGTGCCTTGGGGGTCTAGTTTCCAAAATGGGGTCACTTGTGGGGGAGCTCCAATGTTTGGGCACACAGGGGCTCTCCAAACGCAACATGGCGTCCGCTAACAATTTGAGCCGATTTTCCATTCAATTCGTTAGCGGACACCATGTCGCGTTTGGAGAGCCCGTGATGTGCCTAAACAGTGGAGCTCCCCCACAAGTGTCCCCATTTTGGAAACTATACCCCTCAAGGATTTTATTAAGGTGTATAGTGAACATTTTAAACCCAGAGGTACGGCACAGAATTTGTTTACATTAGGTCATCATATTGAATAAGTTGTCATTATTCTTGAGCGCAAGTGCTCGCTACTTGAGTTTGCATCGGGTACTCAGGTATGCACCATGTACAGCGTGTGCTCGAGTGACATGCTCGAGTCCCTGCTCCGCATGTTTCACGGTTATTAGACACCCAAAAAAAAACATGCGGGGATCGCTCGTGCATGGCAAGCAATCCCCGTAAAGTTTTTTTGGCCGCGAAGCATATGGGGCAGAGACTCGAGCATGTCACTCAAATACCCATGATACTCAATGCATACCAGAGCACCCGATGCAAACTCAAGTAGCGAGCACTTGCGCTCAACACTAGTCGCCATATCGTCATCTTTTTTTCTTACTTTTGAAAAAAAATCCCAACCCCAGCCCTAACCCTAGCACAACCCTAACCATAGCACAACCCTAGCCCCAGCACAACCCTAGCCCCAAACCCAGCCCAAGAGTTTATTTTTGACGCCGTTCCTTGTGCGGTATAAGTGATTAGACGACTTTATTCTTCAGGTCGGTGTGATTACAGCAATGCCAGAATCAAATGGGGTTTTTATGACTGACAGCTGTCACACACTAAAAGACGCATTTTTTGTAAAATCTAGTTTTTGCATCGCCATATTTTGAGAGCTATAATTTTTCCAGATTTTGGCAGACAGTCATGTGACGGCTCGTTTTTTGTGGGATGACTTGACGTTGTTATTGGTGCCATTTTCAGGCACGTGACATTTTTTGATCGCTTTCTATTCCGATTTTTGGGAGGCAGAATAAACAAAAACCAACAATTCAGGAATTGTTTTTTTTTTTTTTTTTTTTTTTATTCTGTTCCGCGTGTGGTAAAATTGATAAGGTAGCTTTATTCTTCGGGTCAGTACGTTTACAGCGGTACCACATTTGTATCATTTTTCTATGTTTTGGCGCTTATACACAATAAAAGCTATTTTATAGAAAAAAATATTTTTTAGCATCGCTTTATTCTGAGAGCTATAACTTTTTTATTTTTCGGCTGATGGAGCTGTATGGCGGCTTGTTTTTTGCGGGACGAGATGACGTTTTCAGCGGTACCATTTTTATTTATATGTGTCTTTTTGATCGCGTGTTATTCCACTTTTTGTTTGGCGGTATGGTGATAAAGCATTGTTTTTTTGCTTCGTTTTTTTTTTTTTTCTACCGTGTTCACTGAAGGGGTTAACTAGTGGGACAGTTTTAAAGGTCAGGTTGTTCCGGACGCGGCGATACCAAATAAGTGTACTGTTATTGTTTTTGTTTTTTTTTATAATAATATTTATTGATGGGTACATTATATTTTTATTTTTGGTGGATTATTTTTTTTATTTTTTTTTATATTTTTGCAATTTTTTTTTTTTTTTTTTCCACTTTCAGACAGTTTATACACTTTATTACTTTGTCCCATTCTGGGACTTTCACTTTTTTTTCTCTGATCGCCTGCATGGCACAGGAATGCAGCACCATCCCTATGCCATGCAGGCTATCAGCGGTGCACAGTGTGAAGATTGTTTGGAGATGCACTGCGCATGTCCAAACAATCTTCCTGCTGTCTGGTGACCCGGATGTTGTCATGACGACATCGGGTCGTCATGGCAACACCCGGGAAGCCTTTGCAGACTGCGCTGGAAGCCGGAAGAGAAGGTGAGTATCGGCGATCACCTCCCCTTGCCCCCGCAATGCCGCGATCGACTTCGATCGCAGCATCGCAGGGGTTAATGTGCTGGAGGCGGTGCAGGACCGCTCCCTGCACATAGTACCGGGTGTCAGCTGTGACAATCAGCTGACACCCGGCGGCGATCGCGATGACGTACTAATACGGGTCTGGCTCTTAAGTCCCAGGGCACAGACGCGTATTAGTACGTCAGATGTTATTAAGGGGTTAATGTACGTCACAGCTTCTCTCACCAGCAGCAATGAGTCCTCTATCGTCCGACCCTTCACACCACACGTCTGGTTGGCGATGATCAGCTCACCCGCCACCTCACTCAGCCGATAATACAAGATCTTGGCCAGGATTTTATAGTCAGTGTTTAGCAAAGACAGTGGACGCCAGTTCCTTACATCTTTTAGATTTCCCTTCTTTGCTAAGAGAACCAGAACAGATCTATACTGGGACTGTAGAAGCTTCCCTGCAGAGAGGCAATCATTATAGACCTGCACCAGGTCCGGAGCCAACAAGTCCCTGAACTCTTTGTAAAACCCGCTGGTCAGGCCGTCTAGTCCTGGGCTCTTGTTGGCCTTTAAGGAGTCAATGCTCCTCTTCACCTCATCCTCAGTTATGGGATCGGCCATACTATCTGCCTGCACCAGGTCTAACGTTGGTAGGGACACCCCCTTCAGATAAGCTTTAATGTCATCCTTATTAATATGAGCCCCTTTATACAGATCTCTATAATAATCCCCAATGATCCTGTGGACTTTCTCTGGCTCAGACTGCTCCACCCCATTCTCATCTAACAAGCCAGTGATCAGCTTCTTACTAACCCTGTTCTTACAGGCAATAAAGGGATCTGGGTTATGGATGCCCCAACTATCAAACTGTCCCTCCGCCTTGAGAGACTTGAGGCGATCGTACTGCAGCTCCCTCATCCGCTGCTTTATATGGCTGACGCTCCGTCCGTCCACCTCCTCACCACCATTCATCCTGCTGTATAGCCGGCTGAGGTGCAGTCTCAGGGCTGTGTATCTCATATAATCCATATTACTACGTCTCCTGGCTGCTCGTATAATAAACTGCTTGATGTCACTCTTCATGATCTCCCACCACTCGGCTGTGTCATCACACATACACTGGGTGGTCCTACGTTTATTATAGAATGTGGTGAAGGCCTCTCTGAACCGAGGATCTTGGACCACAGAGCTGTTCACCTTCCAGTACCCCTTTCCACAGACCACAGCTTGGGCCAGATCCAGCGTCACACTCACCATACAATGGTCCGAATACTCCAGGGGGCTGATCCTGTACTGAGAGCATCTCACCTCCCTCTTTATATACACCCGGTCTATCCTACTGGCATTACCACCCTTATGGTAAGTGTACGTCTTACTGGTATGATGAGACCCATAGGGGTCTACTAGGTGGGCCTGCTGGACTATATTATTAAGGAACGTCTCATCATATCTTAGTTGCTTATGACTGCTGGATCTGTCCACATTACAGGACACATTATTAAAGTCCCCACACAATATAAATACTTTAGATGTAAAGCAATATGGTTTCATGTGGTCAAATAGTTCCCTCCGCTCTTTCCTGGTCTGCGGAGCATAAATGTTTATCGCTCTATAATGGATGGAGTCCAATGTAAAGTCCAGCATCAGACAGCGACCCGGACAGATCTCCAGGACTCTGTCCACCTGGACATTCATGGTATTAAAGAGGACCCCCACACCGTCATTTCTCTCCAGACCGAAGGACCAGTATGACGGCCCAAGTCTCCAGTCTCTCTTGGCTGCATACACATGAGCATTGCTCTTCAAATACGTCTCCTGCAAGAAGAAGACATCAGATCTCTCGTCAGACAAACGCTGGTAAATCGTCTGCCGCCGGCTCACAGTCCTCACACTGTTCACATTAATGGAGTTTATTCTCAGCCGCATCCTGATCACTTAGACTTTTTGGTCTTCTTCCTCCTTCCACTGCTGTCACCTGTAGTGCCCCATCTCTTTGTGGACACGGGAGGGTCAGGATCCCCCTCATCAGAGACGTTTTCGAGGACGCATGAAGGACTTTGCTCCATTTGTGACTCTTCATCTTGGTCTTCTCCCAGCACATTGTAACGTCCAGGACTTATCGCCAGCACTGGAGGCTCAGAGGTTTTCTGTACTGTTGTGACTTTTCTGGTGGGATCCACAGATGCATTTTTTCTTTTTACGGTCACAAAGCCTTCCTCATCCACACTGGACAGTGCAGGCGGACTAACTGCTTCCACAGATGTACTGGGCTGATGTTTGGTTGGTTTGGTGGCAGGCTTTCTGGACCCCTTAGGCCTCTCTTTAACAACTGGCATTTTAGGCCCTACTTTAGTGGCTGATCGAAGCTTAGGTCTTATTATATTGGCTGATGGCGGTTTAGGTCTTTCTTTAGTGGCTGGTGGGCCTTTAGGTGGTTCTTCAGTGGCTGGTGGTCCTAGTAGTGCAGCATCCGTTAGTACCTCAGACTCTGGAGCAGGTTCACTGATACTGTGACTTCTGTCCTCATCCATACCAGCTTCTGGGACATCAGAACCTCTGGTGACATCTTCCTGTACAACTTCTGAGGAGGTCTGGCCATTATATTTATTGTGTTCTGCATGCCGGCAATCCCGGAACGTATGCCCTGGTTCTGAGCACAGATTACAGATGACGGGTCCTGTGCAGTTGTCCTTTGTATGACCTGACTGTCCACATAATGAGCATGTGATACGAGAGCAGTTTATGGCGAGATGCCGGCCCCCACATCTATGGCACAGACGTGGCTGACCAGGGTAGTAGCAGATCCCCCTCTCTGAGCCCAGGTAGGAGTGCGGCAGATGTCTGGTCACACCGCTCTCTTGTATCAGCTGGATTTTCAGTCTATATCCTCCATTCCATATCTGCTCCTCATCATAGATCTTGTCAGGATGACTTCTCACTATGCACTGCCGGTTCAGCCAGTGCTGCAGATCCGCCACCGCCACCACCTCAGACTGGAACAGGACAGTGGCCGTTATCTCCTGCGGCTTAAACAGCTGGATACAATGGAGGTGATCCCAGATCTCATCTTCTCTGGTGTCATTATAGATGTTCCAGAACAAATCCAGATCACACTGGAGCTTAAAGCTGATGTCATAGATCCTGCTGGATGGGATATGGATCAGAGCGTAGACCTCAGACGCATTGAACTTCATGAAGTCTTTTAGGAGAACTTTCCCAATGTAAATTCTGGATGGGATGTTCTCCTCTGGTCCTGTGTATTTTATCCTGACTGCGTTTCTCCTCTGAGGCGGGGGGTTCACTGGTCTGGTGACATTAGAGAACAGTCTCCTGAACTGATGGTCAGCAGATGGGTCAGTGCCGGAGCTTTCACCAGCCGCAGATGCGTCAGTGCCGGAGCTTTCACCAGCCGCAGATGCGTCAGTGCCGGAGCTTTCACCAGCCGCAGGTGGATCAGTGCTGGAAATCTCCACCGCTGCTGGAGGATTAGTGCTGGAGCTCTCCCTAGCTCCATGATTACTGACACCTGACTGTGCTGCAACAACACCCAGATCTACTACTGATGGTTGCACAGTATTGTCTCTATTCACTGACATGGAGGGTTGAGAGTCCATTACCACTGCAGTGTGGTCTCCATCCGCTGACATACATGACATAGAGTCCATCACCACTGATTGCTGCACAGTATTATCTCCATTCACTGACATGGAGGGTTGAGAGTCCATTACTACTGCAGTGTGGTCTCCATCCGCTGACATAGAGTCCATTACCACTGATGGTTGCACAGTATTGTCTCTATTCACTGACATGGAGGGCTCAGAGTCCATTACCACTGCAGTGTGGTCTCCATCCACTGACATACATGACATAGAGTCCATCACCACTGATTGCTGCACAGTATTATCTCTATTCACTGACATGGAGGGCTCAGAGTCCATTACCACTGCAGTGTGGTCTCCATCCGCTGACATACATGACATAGAGTCCATTACCACTGATTGCTGCACAGTATTATCTCCATTCACTGACATGGAGGGCTCAGAGTCCATTATAATATTTGTATTATCTGTTGCAGACAGACATTCACTAGCACCAGTGAGCGGGGTCTCACTCACAGCGCTGAGGGGGGTCTCACTCACAGTATCAGTACAGGGTGCACTTTCTTTCTCACTCTCAGCAGCTGAGCTCACTTCATTGCTGCATAGAGAGGTCACTGCAGTTAACCCCTCGTTTGCTGGCACACTTTCCTCTGCAGCACTTTCTGGTGTCTCGGACCCCTCACATTGTGCCCCTGATATCAGCGCTGCACTTCTCACTGGGCTTCCTTGCTCCACAATGCTGTACACAGTTTTATATTTAATGTCCTTATTCCCAATAAAGCGTTTTCTGCTCACAGTCTGGGCTCTGGATTCTTTTTTTCTCTCTTTAGCCCAAGTCTCCTTTCTGGGCACAGAGTTTAAACCTTTCTCCAGTTTTTCTTTCCTGATCAGCAGCTCTCGGCTGCAATCATCCAGACACTCGCACTTCATCAGTTTTACCTTAGGATCAGTCTCTTTCTTAATTTCTTCTTTTAGTTTGCTGATATGCAATTCCAGCTTAAATATACTTTGCCTTGTAACTTTAGCATTTAATCCTCCAACATAACAAGCAGGTTTAGAAGACTCACCAGCCACCATCTCCAGCTTTCCATTACCATCAGGTGCATGCTGCAGGCCGGACTCCAGACCAGGGGCTTTCCCTGGATCATCAGCCCAGCTCCCCTCCCCTCCACCTGGGTCAGAAGCCATGCCTCCGCCCTGCTGAGAGCTCTCAAGCACACGTCTATCCTCTCCTATGGACAAGAATACAAATACTATAATACTGCTCCTATGTACAAGAATACAAATACTATAATACTGCTTCTATGTACAAGAATATAACTACTATAATACTGCTTCTATGTACAAGAATATAACTACTATAATACTGCTCCTATGTACAAGAATACAAATACTATAATACTGCTTCTATGTACAAGAATATAACTACTATAATACTGCTTCTATGTACAAGAATATAACTACTATAATACTGCTCCCATGTACAAGAATATAACTACTATAATACTGCTCCCATGTACAAGAATACAACTACTATAATACAGCCCCCTATGTACAAGAATACAACTACTATAATACTGCTCCTATGTACAAGAATACAACTACTATAATACTGCCCCCTATGCACAAGAATACAACTACTATAATACTGCTTCTATGTACAAGAATATAACTACTATAATACTGCTTCTATGTACAGGAATATAACTACTATAATACTGCCCCCTATGTACAAGAATATAACTACCATAATACTGCTCCCTATGTACAAGAATATAATAACTATAATACAGCTCCTATGTACAACAATACAAATACTATAATACAGCCCCCTATGTACAAGAATACAACTACTATAATACAGCTCCTATGTACAAGAATATAACTACTATAATACTCTCCTATGTACAAGAATACAAATACTATAATACAGCCCCCTATGTACAAGAATACAACTACTATAATACAGCCCCCTATGTACAAGAATATAACTACTATAATACAGCCCCCTATGTACAAGAATATAACTACTAAAATACAGCTCCTATGTACAAGAATACAACTACTATAATACAGCTCCTATGTACAAGAATATAACTACGATAATACTGCTCCCTATGTACAAGAATATAACTACTATAATACTGCTCCCATGTACATGAATACAGTTAGGTCCATATATATTTGGACAGAGACAACATTTTTCTAATTTTGGTTCTAGACATTACCACAATGAATTTTAAACAAAACAATTCAGATGCAGTTGAAGTTCAGACTTTCAGCTTTCATTTGAGGGTATCCACACTAAAATTGGATGAAGGGTTTAGGAGTTTCAGCTCCTTAACATGTGACACCCTGTTTTTAAAGGGACCAAAAGTAATTGGACAATTGACTCCAAGGCTATTTCATGGACAGGTGAGGGCAATCCCTTCGTTATGTCATTCTCAATTAAGCAGATAAAAGGCCTGGAGTTGATTTGAGGTGTGGTGCGTTTGGAAGGTTTTGCTGTGAAGTAAACATGCGATCAAAGGCGCTCTCCATGCAGGTGAAACAAGCCATCATTAACCTTCAAAAACAGAAAAAAACCATCCGAGAAATTGCTACAATATTATGAGTGGCAAAATCTACAGTTTGGTACATTCTGAGAAAGAAAGAAAGCACTGGTGAACTCATCAATGCAAAAAGACCTGGGCGCCCTCGGAAGACAACAGTGGTGTATGATCGCAGAATAATCTCCATGGTGAAGAGAAACCCCTTCACAACAGCCAACCAAGTGAACAACACTCTCCAGGAGGTAGGTGTATCAATATCCAAATCTACCATAAAGAGAAGACTGCATGAAAGTAAATACAGTGGGTTCACTGCACGGTGCAAGCCACTCATAAGCATCAAGAATAAAAAGGCTAGACTGGACTTTGCTAAAAAACATCTAAAAAAGCCAGCACAGTTCTGGAAGAACATTCTTTGGACAGATGAAACCAAGATCAACCTCTACCAGAATGATGGAAAGCGAAAAGTATGGTGAAGGCGTGGTACAGCTCATGATCCAAAGCATACCACATCATCTGGAAAACACGGCGGAGGCAGTGTGATGGCTTGGGCATGCATGGCTGCCAGTGGCACTGGGTCACTAGTGTTTATTGATGATGTGACACAGGACAGAAGGAACCGAATGAATTCTGATGTATTCAGAGCCATACTGTCTGCTCAGATCCAGCTGAATGCAGCCAAACTGATTGGTCGTCGTTTCATACTACAGATGGACAATAACCCAAAACATAAAGCCAAAGCAACCCAGGAGTTTATTAAAGAAAAGAAGTGGAATATTCTTGAATGGCCAAGTCAGTCACCTGATCTCAACCCAACTGAGCATGCATTTCACTTGTTAAAGACTAAACTTCAGACAGAAAGGCCCACAAACAAACAGCAACTGAAAACCTCCGCAGTGAAGGCCTGGCAGAGCATCAAAAAGGAGGAAACTCAGAGTCTGGTGATGTCCATGAGTTCAAGACTTCAGGCAGTCATTGCCAACAAAGGGTTTTCAACTAACTACTAGAAATGAACATTTTATTTACAATTATTTAATCTGTCCAATTACTTTTGGTCCCTTTAAAAACAGGGTGTCACATGTTAAGGAGCTGAAACTCCTAATCCCTTCATCCAATTTTAATGTGGATACCCTCAAATGAAAGCTGAAAGTCTGAACTTCAACTGCATCTGAATTGTTTTGTTTAAAATTCATTGTGGTAATGTCTAGAACCAAAATTAGAAAAAATGTTGCCTCTGTCCAAATATATATGGACCTAACTGTATAACTACTATAATACCGCCCCCTATGTACAAGAATATAACTATTATAATACAGCTCCTATGTACAAGAATACAACTACTATAATACTGCTCTTTTTGTACAAGAATATAACTACTATAATACTGCTCCCATGTACATGAATATAACTACTATAATACTGCTCCTATGTACAAGAATATAACTACTATAATACTGCTCCTATGTACAAGAATATAACTACTATAATACTGCTCCTATGTACAAGAATATAACTACTATAATACAGCCCCTATGTACAAGAATATAACTACTATAATACAGCCTCCTATGTACAAGAATATAATTACTATAATACTGCTCCTATGTACAAGAATATAACTACTATAATACTGCTCCCATGTACAGTACAGACCAAAAGTTTGGACACACCTTCTCATTTAAAGATTTTTCTGTATTTTCATGACTGTGAAAATTGTACATTCACACTGAAGGCATCAAAACTATGAATTAACACATGTGGAATCATATACTTAACAAAGAAGTGTGAAACAACTGAAAATATGTCTTATATTCTAGGTTCTTCAAAGTAGCCACCTTTTGCTTTGATGACTGCTTTGCACACTCTTGGCATTCTTTTGATGAGCTTCAAGAGGTAGTCACCGGAAATGGTCTTCCAACAATCTTGAAGGAGTTCCCAGAGATGCTTAGCACTTGTTGGCCCTTTTGCCTTCACTCTGCGGTCCAGCTCACCCCAAACCATCTCGATTGGGTTCAGGTCTGGTGACTGTGGAGGCCAGGTCATCTGGCGTAGCACCCCATCACTTTCCACCTTGGTCAGATAGCCCTTACACAGCCTGGAGGTGTGTTTGGGGTCATTGTCCTGTTGAAAAATAAATGATGGTCCAACTAAACGCAAACCGGATGGAATAGCATGCCGCTGCAAGATGCTGAAGTAGCCATGCCGGTTCAGTATGCCTTCAATTTTGAATAAATCCCCAACAGTGTCACCAGCAAAGCACCCCCACACCATCACACCTCCTCCTCCATGCTTCACGTGGGAACCAGGCATGTAGAGTCCATCCGTTCACCTTTTCTGCGTCACACAAAGACACGGTGGTTGCAACCAAAGATCTCAAATTTGGACTCATCAGACCAAAGCACAGATTTCCACTGGTCTAATGTCCATTCCTTGTGTTCTTGAGCCCAAACAAGTCTCTTCTGCTTGTTGCCTGTCCTTAGCAGTGGTTTCCCAGCAGCTATTTTACCATGAAGGCCTGCTGCACAAAGTCTCCTCTTAACAGTTGTTGAAGAGATGTGTCTGCAGATAGAACTCTGTGTGGCATTGACCTGGTCTCTAATCTGAGCTGCTGTTAACCTGCGATTTCTGACGCTGGTGACTCGGATAAACTTATCCTCAGAAGCAGAGGTGACTCTTGGTCTTCCTTTCCTGGGGCGGTCCTCATGTGAGCCAGTTTCTTTGTAGCGCTTGATGGTTTTTGCAACTGCACTTGGGGACACTTTCAAAGTTTGCCCAATTTTTCGCACTGACTGACCTTCATTTCTTAAAGTAATGATGGCCACTCGTTTTTCTTTTCTTAGCTGCTTTTTTCTTGCCATAATACAAATTCTAACAGTCTATTCAGTAGGACTATCAGCTGTGTATCCACCAGACTTCTGCACAACACAACTGATGGTCCCAACCCCATTTATAAGGCAAGAAATCCCACTTATTAAGCCAGAGAGGGCACACCTGTGAAGTGAAAACCATTTCCGGTGACTACCTCTTGAAGCTCATCAAAAGAATGCCAAGAGTGTGCAAAGCAGTCATCAAAGCAAAAGGTGGCTACTTTGAAGAACCTAGAATATAAGACATATTTTCAGTTGTTTCACACTTTTTTGTTAAGTATATAATTCCACATGTGTTAATTCATAGTTTTGATGCCTTCAGTGTGAAAGCACAATTTTCATAGTCATGAAAATACAGAAAAATCTTTAAATGAGGTGTGTCCAAACTTTTGGTCTGTAATGTACATGAATATAACTACTATAATACAGCCCCCTATGTACAAGAATATAATTACTATAATATTGCCCTCTATGTACAAGAATATAACTACTATAATACAGCTCCTATGTACAAGAATATAATTACTATAATGCTGCTCCCATGTACAAGAATATAACTGCTATAATACCGCCCCTGTATAAGAATATAACTGCTATGATACTGCCCCTGTATAAGAATATAACTGCTATGATACTGCCCCTGTCTAAGAATATAACTGCTATGATACTGACCCTGTATAAGAATATAACTGCTATGATACTGCCCCTGTATAAGAATATAACTGCTATAATACTGCCCCTGTATAATAAAAACTGCCATGATACTGCCCCTGTATGAGAATATAACTGCTATAATACTGCCCCTGTATAAAAATATAACTGCCATAATACTGCCCCTGTATAAGAATATAACTGCTATGATACTGCCCCTGTATAAGAATATAACTGCTATTATACTGCCCCTGTATAAGAATATAACTGCTATAATACTGTCCCTGTATAAGAATATAACTGCTATGATACTGCCCCTGTATAAGAATATAACTGCTATGATACTGCCCCTATATACAAGAATACAACTACTATAATACAGCTCCTATGTACAAGAATATAACTACTATAATACTGCTCCTATGTACAAGAATATAAGTACTATAATACTGCCCCCTATGTACAGGAATATAACTACTATAATACAGAATCCTATGTACAAGAATGTAACTACTATAATACTGCTCCCTATGTACAAGAATACAACTACTATAATACTGCACCTATATACAAGAATACAACTACTATAATACAGCTCCTATGTACAAGAATATAACTACTATAATACAACTCCCTATATACAAGAATATAACTGCTGATACTGCCCCTGTATAAGAATATAACTGCTATGATACTGCCCCTGTATAAGAATATAACTGCTATGATACTGCCCCTGTATAAGAATATAACTGCTATAATACTGCCCCTGTATAAGAATATAACTGCTATATACTGCCCCTGTATAAGAATATAACTGCTATGATACTGCCCCTGTATAAGAATATAACTACTATAATACTGCCCCTGTATAAGAATATAACTGCTATAATACTGCCCCTGTATAAGAATATAACTGCTATGATACTGCCCCTGTATAAAAATATAACTGCTATATACTGCCCCTGTATAAGAATATAACTGCTATATACTGCCCCTGTATAAGAATATAACTGCTATGATACTGCCCCTGTATAAGAATATAACTTCTATAATACTGCCCCTGTATAAGAATATAACTGCTATGATACTGCCCCTGTATAAGAATATAACTACTATGATACTGCCCCTGTATAAGAATATAACTGCTATGATACTGCCCCTGTATAAGAATATAACTGCTATGATACTGCCCCTGTATAAGAATATAACTGCTATAATACTGCCCCTGTATAAGAATATAACTGCTATGATACTGCCCCTGTATAAGAATATAACTGCTATGATACTGGTATGAGTGGCGGTATTGCCATCATTATTTGCGCTGTTTTTGTCCTGCATTAACCCCTCCTCGTCTTAAACCTGTTTTGGGCTTAGATGAGGGCTCAGCTCTGGGCGCTTGTATGCGGTGACTTCTCTGGGTGCCACATTTCCGGGCACTTGCTCTACAATGGCCTCCCTTCTGTTCCTGTATGGCCTCCGCTGGGTGCGGCCTCACTCGCTGGGAGGAGGTCAGTTACCGGCCTCTGGGCTTGGACCTGGTGCCCTGTAGGTAGCAGCTGTGACTTGGAGGACCCCTGCTATGACTGACTCCTGACAGTGTTCAGGGCCCATCCTGCCGCTATAGTGACTCGCAGACCCGGCCGTACAGGGTTACTGGGCGTTCGCCTCTGAGTGATGGATCAGCGCGCAGACGATTATTGTCTCAGCCCGGAGCGGTGAGAGCCGGGGCCCTATAATCCGGCACATTCCAGCCGTTCATCCTAATCCGCCTACAGCGGCCGCTAATGTGCGCCCTCCAGGCAGGAGAGGAGGCGAGTCCCCACACCGGCCTCACATGGAGGCTCGCACCATGGGGATCGAAGCTTCAGCATCCCGCCCGCCGGAATAAACTGCAGGCGCTTTCTTATATACCTTGCGTTTTTATTCTTCACCATTTACTTCGTCAGGGAATAAAAACATTTAAATAATTGTTACGGAAAACAGCGCCACCCTGACCCATGGGTTGTATTTGGTATTACAGCTCAGGGTCCTACAATACCGCCTGTGAGCAGATGTGGCGCTGTTTCTGTACCAGAGCAGCCATGTTTTTCCACTCTGAGCAGGGCTGTGTCCAGGAAATCTCTAACCATAGGGATCTGGTTTGAGCGGGCATTTCCCCTTTAAATGTTATGGTCACCTTTGGGGACTTTCTTTTGTATTTAAATGCATTTATTTTTGAGCCAAATATTTTTTGCAAATTGGTTCCATTAAAAATTTTTCACAGTTTGGCTTTTACAGGCTTTTTAAGTGGCTGTGGAATGAGTCAACTGAGGACCTGTCAGTGAGCTCCTCTCACTGACACAAAGTTCTGCTCAGCTTTCATGTAGGCTCAGTAAAATGACAGCTTAAAAAAAAAAGCTGCAAGCTCACTGATGAATTCTCAGTTAACTCATTAAACAGATGTCAGACCCAAAAATTTTAATAAATCCCATTTTTAATAAAATCAAAATATATGCATTTAAGAAAATGTAAAAAATGGCAGGTAAGTGTGAACGTTGTCTTGTACGTGGCCAGGTGGATTGTCTGTACTTACCGTACAGGAGCTGGGAGCACTGGCTGTAGCCTCCTCCATCTCCTCGCACTTGTCTGCCGCCCTCTGTCGGTCGCTGTAGGTCATGGCGCACACGGCTCCACATACAACCCTGTACACAGTATGATGGCTCCACATACAGTCCTGTACATAGTATGATGGCTCCACATACAGTCCTGCACATAGTATGATGGCTCCACATACAGTCCTGCACATAGTATGATGGCTCCACATACAGCCCTGTACATAGTATGATGACTCCACATACAGTCCTGTACATAGTATGATGGCTCCACATACAGTCCTGTACATAGTATGATGGCTCCACATACAGCCCTGTACATAGTATGATGGCTCCACATACAGTCCTGTACATAGTATGATGACTCCACATACAGTCCTGTACATAGTATGATGACTCCACATACAGTCCTGTACATAGTATGATGGCTCCACATACAGCCCTGTACATAGTATGATGACTCCACATACAGTCCTGTACATAGTATGATGACTCCACATACAGTCCTGTATATAGTATGATGGCTCCACATACAGTCCTGTACATAGTATGATGGCTCCACATACAGCCCTGCACATAGTATGATGGCTCCACATACAGCCCTGTACATAGTATGATGGCTCCACATACAGCCCTGTACATAGTATGATGGCTCCACATACAGCCCTGTACATAGTATGATGACTCCACATACAGTCCTGTACATAGTATAATGACTCCACATACAGCCCTGTACATAGTATGATGACTCCACATACAGTCCTGCACATAGTATGATGGCTCCACATACAGTCCTGCACATAGTATGATGGCTCCACATACAGCCCTGTACATAGTATGATGGCCCCACATACAGTCCTGTACATAGTATGATGGCTCCACATACAGCCCTGTACATAGTATGATGACTCCACATACAGTCCTGTACATAGTATGATGACTCCACATACAGCCCTGTACATAGTATGATGGCTCCACATACAGTCCTGCACATAGTATGATGGCTCCACATACAGTCCTGCACATAGTATGATGGCTCCACATACAGCCCTGTACATAGTATGATGGCTCCACATACAGCCCTGTACATAGTATGATGACTCCACATACAGTCCTGTACATAGTATGATGACTCCACATACAGCCCTGTACATAGTATGATGGCTCCACATACAGTCCTGCACATAGTATGATGGCTCCACATACAGTCCTGCACATAGTATGATGGCTCCACATACAGCCCTGTACATAGTATGATGGCTCCACATACAGCCCTGTACATAGTATGATGGCTCCACATACAGCCCTGTACATAGTATGATGACTCCACATACAGTCCTGTACATAGTATGATGGCTCCACATACAGTCCTGTACATAGTATGATGATTCCACATACAGTCCTGTACATAGTATGATGGCTCCACATACAGCCCTGTACATAGTATGATGACTCCACATACAGTCCTGTACATAGTATGATGGCTCCACATACAGTCCTGTACATAGTATGATGATTCCACATACAGTCCTGCACATAGTATGATGGCTCCACATACAGCCCTGTACATAGTATGATGGCTCCACATACAGCCCTGTACATAGTATGATGACTCCACATACAGTCCTGTACATAGTATGATGGCTCCACATACAGTCCTGTACATAGTATGATGATTCCACATACAGTCCTGTACATAGTATGATGGCTCCACATACAGTCCTGTACATAGTATGATGGCTCCACATACAGCCCTGTACATAGTATGATGGCTCCACATACAGCCCTGTACATAGTATGATGGCTCCACATACAGTCCTGTACAAAGTATGATGGCTCCACATACAGTCCTGTACATAGTATGATGGCTCCACATACAGCCCTGTACATAGTATGATGTCTCCACATACAGTCCTGTACATAGTATGATGGCTCCACATACAGCCCTGTACATAGTATGATGGCTCCACATACAGTCCTGTACATAGTATGATGGCCCCACATACAGCCCTGTACATAGTATGATGGCTCCACATACAGTCCTGTACATAGTATGATGGCTCCACATACAGTCCTGTACATAGTATGATGGCTCCACATACAGCCCTGTACATAGTATGATGGCTCCACATACAGTCCTGTACATAGTATGATGGCTCCACATACAGCCCTGTACATAGTATGATGACTCCACATACAGCCCTGTACATAGTATGATGGCTCCACATACAGTCCTGTACATAGTATGATGGCTCCACATACAGTCCTGTACATAGTATGATGGCTCCACATACAGTCCTGTACATAGTATGATGGCTCCACATACAGTCTTGTACATAGTATGATGGCTCCACATACAGTCCTGTACATAGTATGATGGCTCCACATACAGCCCTGTACATAGTATGATGACTCCACATACAGCCCTGTACATAGTATGATGGCTCCACATACAGTCCTGTACATAGTATGATGGCTCCACATACAGTCTTGTACATAGTATGATGGCTCCACATACAGTCCTGTACATAGTATGATGGCTCCACATACAGCCCTGTACATAGTATGATGACTCCACATACAGCCCTGTACATAGTATGATGGCTCCACATACAGCCCTGTACATAGTATGATGGCTCCACATACAGCCCTGTACATAGTATGATGGCTCCACATACAGTCCTGCACATAGTATGATGGCTCCACATACAGCCCTGTACATAGTATGAAGGCTCCACATACAACCCTGTACATAGTATGATGGCTCCACATACAGCCCTGTACATAGTATGATGGCTCCACATACAGTCCTGTACATAGTATGATGGCTCCACATACAGTCCTGTACATAGTATGATGGCTCCACATACAGTCCTGTACATAGTATGATGGCTCCACATACAGCCCTGTACATAGTATGATGTCTCCACATACAGTCCTGTACATAGTATGATGGCTCCACATACAGCCCTGTACATAGTATGATGGCTCCACATACAGTCCTGTACATAGTATGATGGCTCCACATACAGCCCTGTACATAGTATGATGGCTCCACATACAGCCCTGTACATAGTATGATGGCTCCACATACAGCCCTGTACATAGTATGATGGCTCCACATACAGCCCTGTACATAGTATGATGACTCCACATACAGTCCTGTACATAGTATGATGGCTCCACATACAGCCCTGTACATAGTATGATGACTCCACATACAGCCCTGTACATAGTATGATGGCTCCACATACAGTCCTGTACATAGTATGATGGCTCCACATACAGTCCTGTACATAGTATGATGGCTCCACATACAGTCTTGTACATAGTATGATGGCTCCACATACAGTCCTGTACATAGTATGATGGCTCCACATACAGCCCTGTACATAGTATGATGACTCCACATACAGCCCTGTACATAGTATGATGGCTCCACATACAGTCTTATACATAGTATGATGGCTCCACATACAGTCCTGTACATAGTATGATGGCTCCACATACAGCCCTGTACATAGTATGATGACTCCACATACAGCCCTGTACATAGTATGATGGCTCCACATACAGCCCTGTACATAGTATGATGGCTCCACATACAGCCCTGTACATAGTATGATGGCTCCACATACAGTCCTGCACATAGTATGATGGCTCCACATACAGCCCTGTACATAGTATGAAGGCTCCACATACAACCCTGTACATAGTATGATGGCTCCACATACAGCCCTGTACATAGTATGATGGCTCCACATACAGTCCTGTACATAGTATGATGGCTCCACATACAGTCCTGTACATAGTATGATGGCTCCACATACAGTCTTATACATAGTATGATGGCTCCACATACAGTCCTGTACATAGTATGATGGCTCCACATACAGCCCTGTACATAGTATGATGACTCCACATACAGCCCTGTACATAGTATGATGGCTCCACATACAGCCCTGTACATAGTATGATGGCTCCACATACAGCCCTGTACATAGTATGATGGCTCCACATACAGTCCTGCACATAGTATGATGGCTCCACATACAGCCCTGTACATAGTATGAAGGCTCCACATACAGTCCTGTACATAGTATGATGGCTCCACATACAGCCCTGTACATAGTATGATGGCTCCACATACAGCCCTGTACATAGTATGATGGCTCCACATACAGTCCTGCACATAGTATGATGGCTCCACATACAGTCCTGTACATAGTATGATGGCTCCACATACAGTCTTATACATAGTATGATGGCTCCACATACAGTCCTGTACATAGTATGATGGCTCCACATACAGCCCTGTACATAGTATGATGACTCCACATACAGCCCTGTACATAGTATGATGGCTCCACATACAACCCTGTACATAGTATGATGGCTCCACATACAGCCCTGTACATAGTATGATGGCTCCACATACAGTCCTGTACATAGTATGATGGCTCCACATACAGTCCTGTACATAGTATGATGGCTCCACATACAGTCCTGTACATAGTATGATGGCTCCACATACAGTCCTGCACATAGTATAAGTGCTCCACATACAGCCCTGTACATAGTATGATGACTCCACATACAGCCCTGTACATAGTATGATGACTTCACATACAGTCCTGTACATAGTATGATGACTACACATACAGCCCTGTACATAGTATGATGGCTCCACATACAGCCCTGTACATAGTATGATGACTTCACATACAGTCCTATACATAGTATGATGACTTCACATACAGTCCTGTACATAGTATGATGGCTCCACATACAGTCCTGTACATAGTATGATGACTACACATACAGTCCTGTACATAGTATGATGGCTCCACATACAGCCCTGTACATAGTATGATGACTTCACATACAGTCCTATACATAGTATGATTGCTCCACATACAGCCCTGTACATAGTATGATGGCTCCACATACAGTCCTGTACATAGTATGATGGCTCCACATACAGTACTGTACATAGTGTGATGACTCCACATACAGTCCTGTACATAGTATGATGGGTCCACATACAGCCCTGTACATAGTATGATGACTCCACATACAGCCCTGTACATAGTATGATGACTCCACATACAGTCCTGTACATAGTATGATGACTCCACATACAGTCCTGTACATAGTATGATGGCTCCACATACAGTCCTGTACATAGTATGATGGCCCCACATACAGTCCTGCACATAGTATGATGGCTCCACATACAGCCCTGTACATAGTATGATGGCTCCACATACAGCCCTGTACATAGTATGATGGCTCCACATACAGCCCTGTACATAGTATGATGACTCCACATACAGCCCTGTACATAGTATGATGACTCCACATACAGTCCTGTACATAGTATGATGGCTCCACATACAGTCCTGTACATAGTATGATGGCCCCACATACAGTCCTGCACATAGTATGATGGCTCCACATACAGCCCTGTACATAGTATGATGGCTCCACATACAGCCCTGTACATAGTATGATGGCTCCACATACAGCCCTGTACATAGTATGATGACTCCACATACAGCCCTGTACATAGTATGATGGCTCCACATACAGCCCTGTACATAGTATGATGGCTCCACATACAGCCCTGTACATAGTATGATGGCTCCACATACAGCCCTGTACATAGTATGATGACTCCACATACAGCCCTGTACATAGTATGATGACTCCACATACAGTCCTGTACATAGTATGATGACTCCACATACAGTCCTGTACATAGTATGATGACTCCACATACAGCCCTGTACATAGTATGATGACTCCACATACAGTCCTGTACATAGTATGATGACTCCACATACAGTCCTGTACATAGTATGATGACTCCACATACAGTCCTGTACATAGTATGATGGCTCCACATACAGTCCTGTACATAGTATGATGACTCCACATACAGTCCTGTACATAGTATGATGACTCCACATACAGCCCTGTACATAGTATGATGGCTCCACATACAGTCCTGTACATAGTATGATGACTCCACATATAGACCTGTACATAGTATGATGGCTCCACATACAGTCCTGTACATAGTATGATGGCTCCACATACAGTCCTGTACATAGTATGATGGCTCCACATACAGTCCTGTACATAGTATGATGACTCCACATACAGCCCTGTACATAGTATGATGGCTCCACATACAGCCCTGTACATAGTATGATGGCTCCACATACAGCCCTGTACATAGTATGATGACTCCACATACAGTCCTGTACATAGTATGATGACTCCACATACAGTCCTGTACATAGTGTGATGGCTCCACATACAGCCCTGTACATAGTATGATGGCTCCACATACAGCCCTGTACATAGTATGATGACTCCACATACAGCCCTGTACATAGTATGATGGCTCCACATACAGCCCTGTACATAGTATGATGACTCCACATACAGTCCTGTACATAGTATGATGACTCCACATACAGTCCTGTACATAGTATGATGGCTCCACATACAGTCCTGTACATAGTATGATGGCTCCACATACAGCCCTGTACATAGTATGATGACTCCACATACAGTCCTGTACATAGTATGATGACTCCACATACAGTCCTGTACATAGTATGATAGCTCCACATACAGTCCTGTACATAGTGTGATGGCTCCACATACAGCCCTGTACATAGTATGATGACTCCACATACAGCCCTGTACATAGTATGATGGCTCCACATACAGCCCTGTACATAGTATGATGACTCCACATACAGTCCTGTACATAGTATGATGACTCCACATACAGTCCTGTACATAGTATGATGGCTCCACATACAGTCCTGTACATAGTATGATGGCTCCACATACAGCCCTGTACATAGTATGATGGCTCCACATACAGTCCTGTACATAGTATGATGGCTCCACATACAGTCCTGTACATAGTATGATGGCTCCACATACAGTCCTGTACATAGTATGATGGCTCCACATACAGTCCTGTACATAGTATGATGGCTCCACATACAGTCCTGTACATAGTATGATGACTCCACATACAGTCCTGTACATAGTGTGATGGCTCCACATACAGCCCTGTACATAGTATGATGGCTCCACATACAGTCCTGCACATAGTATGATGGCTCCACATACAGCCCTGTACATAGTATGATGACTCCACATACAGCCCTGTACATAGTATGATGACTCCACATACAGCCCTGTACATAGTATGATGGCTCCACATACAGTCCTGTACATAGTATGATGGCTCCACATACAGCCCTGTACATAGTATGATGACTCCACATACAGCCCTGTACATAGTATGATGGCTCCACATACAGCCCTGCACATAGTATGATGGCTCCACATACAGTCCTGTACATAGTATGATGGCTCCACATACAGTCCTGTACATAGTATGATGGCTCCACATACAGCCCTGTACATAGTATGATGGCTCCACATACAGCCCTGTACATAGTATGATGACTCCACATACAACCCTGTACATAGTATGATGGCTCCACATACAGCCCTGTACATAGTATGATGGCTCCACATACAGTCCTGTACATAGTATGATGGTTCCACATACAGCCCTGTACATAGTATGATGGCTCCACATACAGTCCTGTACATAGTATGATGGCTCCACATACAGCCCTGTACATAGTATGATGGCTCCACATACAGCCCTGTACATAGTATGATGGCTCCACATACAGTCCTGTACATAGTATGATGACTCCACATACAGTCCTGTACATAGTATGATGGCTCCACATACAGCCCTGTACATAGTATGATGACTTCACGTACAGTCCTATACATAGTATGATGGCTCCACATACAGTCCTGTACATAGTATGATGGCTCCACATACAGTCCTGTACATAGTATGATGCCTCCACATACAGTCCTGTACATAGTATGATGCCTCCACATACAGTCCTGCACATAGTATAATTGCTCCACATACAGCCCTGTACATAGTATGATGACTCCACATACAGCCCTGTACATAGTATGATGGCTCCACATACAGTCCTGTACATAGTATGATGGCTCCACATACAGCCCTGTACATAGTATGATGGCTCCACATACAGTCCTGTACATAGTATGATGGCTCCACATACAGCCCTGTACATAGTATGATGGCTCCACATACAGCCCTGTACATAGTATGATGACTCCACATACAGCCCTGTACATAGTATGATGACTCCACATACAGTCCTGTACATAGTATGATGACTCCACATACAGCCCTGTACATAGTATGATGACTCCACATACAGTCCTGCACATAGTATGATGGCTCCACATACAGCCCTGTACATAGTATGATGGCTCCACATACAACCCTGTACATAGTATGATGGCTCCACATACAGCCCTGTACATAGTATGATGGCTCCACATACAGTCCTGTACATAGTATGATGACTCCACATACAGTCCTGTACATAGTATGATGGCTCCACATACAGCCCTGTACATAGTATGATGGCTCCACATACAGCCCTGTACATAGTATGATGGCTCCACATACAGCCCTGTACATAGTATGATGACTCCACATACAGCCCTGTACATAGTATGATGACTCCACATACAGTCCTGTACATAGTATGATGGCTCCACATACAGTCCTGTACATAGTATGATGGCCCCACATACAGTCCTGCACATAGTATGATGGCTCCACATACAGCCCTGTACATAGTATGATGGCTCCACATACAGCCCTGTACATAGTATGATGGCTCCACATACAGCCCTGTACATAGTATGATGACTCCACATACAGCCCTGTACATAGTATGATGGCTCCACATACAGCCCTGTACATAGTATGATGGCTCCACATACAGCCCTGTACATAGTATGATGGCTCCACATACAGCCCTGTACATAGTATGATGACTCCACATACAGCCCTGTACATAGTATGATGACTCCACATACAGTCCTGTACATAGTATGATGACTCCACATACAGTCCTGTACATAGTATGATGACTCCACATACAGCCCTGTACATAGTATGATGACTCCACATACAGTCCTGTACATAGTATGATGACTCCACATACAGTCCTGTACATAGTATGATGACTCCACATACAGTCCTGTACATAGTATGATGACTCCACATACAGCCCTGTACATAGTATGATGGCTCCACATACAGTCCTGTACATAGTATGATGACTCCACATATAGACCTGTACATAGTATGATGGCTCCACATACAGTCCTGTACATAGTATGATGGCTCCACATACAGTCCTGTACATAGTATGATGGCTCCACATACAGTCCTGTACATAGTATGATGACTCCACATACAGCCCTGTACATAGTATGATGGCTCCACATACAGCCCTGTACATAGTATGATGGCTCCACATACAGCCCTGTACATAGTATGATGACTCCACATACAGTCCTGTACATAGTATGATGACTCCACATACAGTCCTGTACATAGTGTGATGGCTCCACATACAGCCCTGTACATAGTATGATGGCTCCACATACAGTCCTGTACATAGTGTGATGGCTCCACATACAGCCCTGTACATAGTATGATGACTCCACATACAGCCCTGTACATAGTATGATGGCTCCACATACAGCCCTGTACATAGTATGATGACTCCACATACAGTCCTGTACATAGTATGATGACTCCACATACAGTCCTGTACATAGTATGATGGCTCCACATACAGTCCTGTACATAGTATGATGGCTCCACATACAGCCCTGTACATAGTATGATGGCTCCACATACAGTCCTGTACATAGTATGATGGCTCCACATACAGTCCTGTACATAGTATGATGGCTCCACATACAGTCCTGTACATAGTATGATGGCTCCACATACAGTCCTGTACATAGTATGATGGCTCCACATACAGTCCTGTACATAGTATGATGACTCCACATACAGTCCTGTACATAGTGTGATGGCTCCACATACAGCCCTGTACATAGTATGATGGCTCCACATACAGTCCTGCACATAGTATGATGGCTCCACATACAGCCCTGTACATAGTATGATGACTCCACATACAGTCCTGTACATAGTATGATGACTCCACATACAGCCCTGTACATAGTATGATGGCTCCACATACAGTCCTGTACATAGTATGATGGCTCCACATACAGCCCTGTACATAGTATGATGACTCCACATACAGCCCTGTACATAGTATGATGACTCCACATACAGCCCTGTACATAGTATGATGGCTCCACATACAGTCCTGTACATAGTATGATGGCTCCACATACAGCCCTGTACATAGCATGATGACTCCACATACAGCCCTGTACATAGTATGATGGCTCCACATACAGCCCTGCACATAGTATGATGGCTCCACATACAGTCCTGTACATAGTATGATGGCTCCACATACAGTCCTGTACATAGTATGATGGCTCCACATACAGCCCTGTACATAGTATGATGGCTCCACATACAGCCCTGTACATAGTATGATGACTCCACATACAACCCTGTACATAGTATGATGGCTCCACATACAGCCCTGTACATAGTATGATGGCTCCACATACAGTCCTGTACATAGTATGATGGTTCCACATACAGCCCTGTACATAGTATGATGGCTCCACATACAGTCCTGTACATAGTATGATGGCTCCACATACAGCCCTGTACATAGTATGATGGCTCCACATACAGCCCTGTACATAGTATGATGGCTCCACATACAGTCCTGTACATAGTATGATGGCTCCACATACAGCCCTGTACATAGTATGATGACTTCACATACAGTCCTATACATAGTATGATGGCTCCACATACAGTCCTGTACATAGTATGATGGCTCCACATACAGTCCTGTACATAGTATGATGCCTCCACATACAGTCCTGTACATAGTATGATGCCTCCACATACAGTCCTGCACATAGTATAATTGCTCCACATACAGCCCTGTACATAGTATGATGACTCCACATACAGCCCTGTACATAGTATGATGGCTCCACATACAGTCCTGTACATAGTATGATGGCTCCACATACAGCCCTGTACATAGTATGATGGCTCCACATACAGTCCTGTACATAGTATGATGGCTCCACATACAGTCCTGTACATAGTATGATGGCTCCACATACAGTCCTGCACATAGTATGATGGCTCCACATACAGCCCTGTACATAGTATGATGACTCCACATACAGCCCTGTACATAGTATGATGACTCCACATACAGTCCTGTACATAGTATGATGACTCCACATACAGCCCTGTACATAGTATGATGACTCCACATACAGTCCTGCACATAGTATGATGGCTCCACATACAGCCCTGTACATAGTATGATGGCTCCACATACAACCCTGTACATAGTATGATGGCTCCACATACAGCCCTGTACATAGTATGATGGCTCCACATACAGTCCTGTACATAGTATGATGGCTCCACATACAGTCCTGTACATAGTATGATGGCTCCACATACAGTCCTGTACATAGTATAATGGCTCCACATACAGCCCTGTACATAGTATGATGGCTCCACATACAGCCCTGTACATAGTATGATGGCTCCACATACAGTCCTGTACATAGTATGATGGCTCCACATACAGTCCTGCACATAGTATAATTGCTCCACATACAGCCCTGTACATAGTATGATGACTCCACATACAGCCCTGTACATAGTATGATGACTCCACATACAGTCCTGTACATAGTATGATGACTCCACATACAGCCCTGTACATAGTATGATGACTCCACATACAGTCCTGCACATAGTATGATGGCTCCACATACAGCCCTGTACATAGTATGATGGCTCCACATACAACCCTGTACATAGTATGATGGCTCCACATACAGCCCTGTACATAGTATGATGGCTCCACATACAGTCCTGTACATAGTATGATGGCTCCACATACAGTCCTGTACATAGTATGATGGCTCCACATACAGTCCTGTACATAGTATAATGGCTCCACATACAGCCCTGTACATAGTATGATGGCTCCACATACAGCCCTGTACATAGTATGATGGCTCCACATACAGTCCTGTACATAGTATGATGGCTCCACATACAGTCCTGCACATAGTATAATTGCTCCACATACAGCCCTGTACATAGTATGATGACTCCACATACAGTCCTGTACATAGTATGATGGCTCCACATACAGCCCTGCACATAGTATGATGACTCCACATACAGCCCTGTACATAGTATGATGACTCCACATACAGCCCTGTACATAGTATGATGACTTCACATACAGTCCTGTACATAGTATGATGACTCCACATACAGCCCTGTACATAGTATGATGGCTCCACATACAGCCCTGTACATAGTATGATGACTTCACATACAGTCCTATACATAGTATGATTGCTCCACATACAGCCCTGTACATAGTATGATGGCTCCACATACAGTCCTGTACATAGTATGATGGCTCCACATACAGTCCTGTACATAGTGTGATGGCTCCACATACAGCCCTGTACATAGTATGATGACTTCACATACAGTCCTATACATAGTATGATTGCTCCACATACAGCCCTGTACATAGTATGATGGCTCCACATACAGTCCTGTACATAGTATGATGGCTCCACATACAGTACTGTACATAGTGTGATGACTCCACATACAGTCCTGTACATAGTATGATGACTCCACATACAGCCCTGTACATAGTATGATGACTCCACATACAGTCCTGTACATAGTATGATGACTCCACATACAGTCCTGTACATAGTATGATGGCCCCACATACAGTCCTGTACATAGTATGATGACTCCACATACAGCCCTGTACATAGTATGATGGCTCCACATACAGCCCTGTACATAGTATGATGGCTCCACATACAGCCCTGTACATAGTATGATGACTCCACATACAGCCCTGTACATAGTATGATGACTCCACATACAGTCCTGTACATAGTATGATGGCTCCACATACAGTCCTGTACATAGTATAATGGCCCCACATACAGTCCTGCACATAGTATGATGGCTCCACATACAGCCCTGTACATAGTATGATGGCTCCACATACAGCCCTGTACATAGTATGATGGCTCCACATACAGCCCTGTACATAGTATGATGAGTCCACATACAGCCCTGTACATAGTATGATGGCTCCACATACAGTCCTGTACATAGTATGATGACTCCACATACAGCCCTGCACATAGTATGATGGCTCCACATACAGCCCTGTACATAGTATGATGACTCCACATACAGCCCTGTACATAGTATGATGACTCCACATACAGTCCTGTACATAGTATGATGACTCCACATACAGTCCTGTACATAGTATGATGACTCCACATACAGCCCTGTACATAGTATGATGACTCCACATACAGTCCTGTACATAGTATGATGACTCCACATACAGTCCTGTACATAGTATGATGGCTCCACATACAGTCCTGTACATAGTATGATGACTTCACATACAGTCCTATACATAGTATGATTGCTCCACATACAGTCCTGTACATAGTATGATGACTCCACATACAGCCCTGTACATAGTATGATGACTCCACATACAGTCCTGTACATAGTATGATGGCTCCACATACAGTCCTGTACATAGTATGATGGCTCCACATACAGCCCTGTACATAGTATGATGACTCCACATACAGCCCTGTACATAGTATGATGACTCCACATACAGCCCTGTACATAGTATGATGACTCCACATACAGTCCTGTACATAGTATGATGACTCCACATACAGTCCTGTACATAGTATGATGGCTCCACATACAGTCCTGTACATAGTATGATGACTTCACATACAGTCCTATACATAGTATGATTGCTCCACATACAGTCCTGTACATAGTATGATGACTCCACATACAGCCCTGTACATAGTATGATGACTCCACATACAGCCCTGTACATAGTATGATGACTCCACATACAGCCCTGTACATAGTATGATGGCTCCACATACAGTCCTGTACATAGTATGATGTCTCCACATACAGTCCTGCACATAGTATGATGACTCCACATACAGTCCTGTACATAGTATGATGGCTCCACATACAGTCCTGTACATAGTATGATGACTCCACATACAGTCCTGTACATAGTATGATGGCTCCACATACAGTCCTGTACATAGTATGATGGCTCCACATACAGCCCTGTACATAGTATGATGGCTCCACATACAGCCCTGTACATAGTATGATGGCTCCACATACAGTCCTGTACATAGTATGATGGCTCCACATACAGTCCTGTACATAGTATGATGGCTCCACATACAGCCCTGTACATAGTATGATGGCTCCACATACAGTCCTGTACATAGTATGATGGCTCCACATACAGTCCTGTACATAGCATGATGGCTCCACATACAGCCCTGTACATAGTATGATGGCTCCACATACAGCCCTGTACATAGTATGATGGCTCCACATACAGTCCTGTACATAGTATGATGGCTCCACATACAGTCCTGTACATAGTATGATGGCTCCACATACAGTCCTGTACATAGTATGATGGCTCCACATACAGTCCTGTACATAGTATGATGACTCCACATACAGTCCTGTACATAGTATGATGGCTCCACATACAGCCCTGTACATAGTATGATGGCTCCACATACAGCCCTGCACATAGTATGATGGCTCCACATACAGTCCTGCACATAGTATGATGGCTCCACATACAGCCCTGTACATAGTATGATGACTCCACATACAGCCCTGCACATAGTATGATGGCTCCACATACAGTCCTGTATATAGTATGATGGCTCCACATACAGCCCTGTACATAGTATGATGGCTCCACATACAGTCCTGTACATAGTATGATGGCTCCACATACAGTCCTGTACATAGTATGATGACTCCACATACAGTCCTGTACATAGTATGATGGCTCCACATACAGTCCTGTACATAGTATGATGACTCCACATACAGTCCTGTACATAGTATGATGGCTCCACATACAGCCCTGTACATAGTATGATGGCTCCACATACAGCCCTGCACATAGTATGATGGCTCCACATACAGTCCTGCACATAGTATGATGGCTCCACATACAGCCCTGTACATAGTATGATGACTCCACATACAGCCCTGCACATAGTATGATGGCTCCACATACAGTCCTGTATATAGTATGATGGCTCCACATACAGCCCTGTACATAGTATGATGACTCCACATACAGTCCTGTACATAGTATGATGGCTCCACATACAGTCCTGCACATAGTATGATGACTCCACATACAGTTCTGTACATAGTATGATGGCTCCACATACAGTCCTGTACATAGTATGATGAGCCCACATACAGCCCTGCACATAGTATGATGGCTCCACATACAGTCCTGTACATAGTATGATGGCTCCACATACAGCCCTGTACATAGTATGATGAGCCCACATACAGCCCTGCACATAGTATGATGGCTCCACATACAGCCCTGTACATAGTATGATGGCTCCACATACAGTCCTGTACATAGTATGATGGCTCCACATACAGCCCTGTACATAGTATGATGAGCCCACATACAGCCCTGCACATAGTATGATGGCTCCACATACAGCCCTGTACATAGTATGATGGCTCCACATACAGCCCTGTACATAGTATGATGGCTCCACATACAGTCCTGTACAGAGTATGATGACTCCACATACAGTCCTGTACATAGTGTGATGGCTCCACATACAGCCCTGTACATAGTATGATGGCTCCACATACAGTCCTGTACATAGTATGATGGCTCCACATACAGCCCTGTACATAGTATGATGGCTCCACATACAGTCCTGTACATAGTATGATGACTCCACATACAGTCCTGTACATAGTGTGATGGCTCCACATACAGCCCTGTACATAGTATGATGACTCCACATACAGTCCTGTACATAGTATGATGGCTCCACATACAGTCCTGTACATAGTATGATGACTTCACATACAGTCCTGTACATAGTATGATGGCTCCACATACAGTCCTGTACATAGTATGATGACACCACATACAGCCCTGTACATAGTATGATGGCTCCACATACAGCCCTGTACATAGTATGATGGCTCCACATACAGCCCTGTACATAGTATGATGGCTCCACACACAGCCCTGTACATAGTATGATGACTCCACATACAGTCCTGTACATAGTATGATGACTCCACATACAGTCCTGTACATAGTATGATGACTCCACATACAGCCCTGTACATAGTATGATGACTCCACATACAGCCCTGTACATAGTATGATGACTCCACATACAGTCCTGTACATAGTATGATGGCTCCACATACAGCCCTGTACATAGTATGATGGCTCCACATACAGCCCTGTACATAGTATGATTGCTCCACATACAGCCCTGTACATAGTATGATGACTCCACATACAGCCCTGTACATAGTATGATGACTTCACATACAGCCCTGTACATAGTATGATGGCTCCACATACAGCCCTGTACATAGTATGATGGCTCCACATACAGTCCTGCACATAGTATGATGACTCCACATACAGTCCTGTACATAGTATGATTGCTCCACATACAGCCCTGTACATAGTATGATGACTCCACATACAGTCCTGTACATAGTATGATGACTTCTCATACAGTCCTATACATAGTATGATTGCTCCACATACAGCCCTGTACATAGTATGATGGCTCCACATACAGCCCTGTACATAGTATGATGCCTCCACATACAGCCCTGTACATAGTATGATGCCTCCACATACAGCCCTGTACATAGTATGATGACTTCTCATACAGTCCTATACATAGTATGATTGCTCCACATACAGCCCTGTACATAGTATGATGGCTCCACATACAGCCCTGTACATAGTATGATGGCTCCACATACAGCCCTGTACATAGTATGATGCCTCCACATACAGCCCTGCACATAGTATGATGGCTCCACATACAGTCCTGCACATAGTATGATGGCTCCACATACAGCCCTGTACATAGTATGATGGCTCAACATACAGCCCTGTACATAGTATGATGGCTCCACATACAGTCCTGTACATAGTATGATGCCTCCACATACAGCCCTGTACATAGTATGATGGCTCCACATACAGCCCTGTACATAGTATGATGGCTCCACATACAGTCCTGCACATAGTATGATGGCTCCACATACAGTCCTGCACATAGTATGATGACTCCACATACAGTCCTGCACATAGTATGATGGCTCCACATACAGCCCTGTACATAGTATGATGGCTCAACATACAGCCCTGTACATAGTATGATGGCTCCACATACAGTCCTGTACATAGTATGATGCCTCCACATACAGCCCTGTACATAGTATGATGGCTCCACATACAGCCCTGTACATAGTAAGATGTCTCCACATACAGACCTGTACATAGTATGATGGCTCCACATACAGTCCTGTACATAGTATGATGGCTCCACATACAGCCCTGTACATAGTATGATGGCTCCACATACAGTCCTGTACATAGTATGATGGCTCCACATACAGCCCTGTACATAGTATGATGACTCCACATACAGTCCTGTACATAGTATGATGACTCCACATACAGCCCTGTACATAGTATGATGGCTCCACATACAGCCCTGTACATAGTATGATGGCTCCACATACAGCCCTGTACATAGTATGATGGCTCCACATACAGCCCTGTACATAGTATGATGACTCCACATACAGCCCTGTACATAGTATGATGGCTCCACATACAGTCCTGTACATAGTATGATGGCTCCACATACAGCCCTGTACATAGTATGATGACTCCACATACAGTCCTGTACATAGTATGATGGCTCCACATACAGTCCTGTACATAGTATGATGGCTCCACATACAGTCCTGTACATAGTATGATGGCTCCACATACAGTCCTGTACATAGTATGATGACTCCACATACAGTCCTGTACATAGTATGATGGCTCCACATACAGCCCTGTACATAGTATGATGACTCCACATACAGCCCTGTACATAGTATGATGGCTCCACATACAGCCCTGTACATAGTATGATGGCTCCACATACAGTCCTGTACATAGTATGATGTCTCTACATACAGCCCTGTACATAGTATGATGGCTCCACATACAGCCCTGTACATAGTATGATGGCTCCACATACAGTCCTGTACATAGTATGATGTCTCTACATACAGCCCTGTACATAGTATGATGACTCCACATACAGCCCTGTACATAGTATGATGGCTCCACATACAGTCCTGTACATAGTATGATGGCCCCACATACAGTCCTGTACATAGTATGATGACTCCACATACAGCCCTGTACATAGTATGATGTCTCCACATACAGCCCTGTACATAGTATGATGGCTCCACATACAGCCCTGTACATAGTATGATGACTCCACATACAGCCCTGTACATAGTATGATGACTCCACATACAGCCCTGTACATAGTATGATGGCTCCACATACAGCCCTGTACATAGTATGATGGCTCCACATACAGTCCTGTACATAGTATGATGGCTCCACATACAGCCCTGTACATAGTATGATGGCTCCACATACAGCCCTGTACATAGTATGATGGCTCCACATACAGCCCTGTACATAGTATGATGGCTCCACATACAGCCCTGTACATAGTATGATGGCTCCACATACAGCCCTGTACATAGTATGATGGCTCCACATACAGTCCTGTACATAGTATGATGACTCCACATACAGTCCTGTACATAGTATGATGGCTCCACATACAGTCCTGTACATAGTATGATGACTCCACATACAGCCCTGTACATAGTATGATGACTCCACATACAGCCCTGTACATAGTATGATGGCTCCACATACAGCCCTGTACATAGTATGATGACTTCACATACAGTCCTGTACATAGTATGATTGCTCCACATACAGCCCTGTACATAGTATGATGGCTCCACATACAGTCCTGTACATAGTATGATGGCTCCACATACAGCCCTGTACATAGTATGATGGCTCCACATACAGTTCTGCATGTAATAAGATGGCCCGCATACAGTTCTGTACATAGTATGATGGCCCCACATACAGTCCTGTACATAGTATGATGGCTCCACATACAGCCCTGTACATATTATGATGACTCCACATACAGTCCTGTACATAGTATGATGGCTCCACATACAGTCCTGCACATAGTATGATGACTCCACATACAGTCCTGCACATAGTATGATGGCTCCACATACAGTCCTGCACATAGTATGATGGCTCCACATACAGTTCTGCATGTAATAAGATGGCCCGCATACAGCCCTGTACATAGTATGATGGCTCCACATACAGCCCTGTACATAGTATGATGGCTCCACATACAGCCCTGTACATAGTATGATGGCTCCACATACAGCCCTGTACATAGTATGATGGCTCCACATACAGCCCTGTACATAGTATGATGGCTCCACATACAGTCCTGTACATAGTATGATGGCTCCACATACAGCCCTGTACATAGTATGATGAGTCCACATACAGCCCTGTACATAGTATGATGGCTGCACATACAATCCTGCACATAGTATGATGGCCCCACATACAGCCCTGTACATAGTATGATGGCCCCACATACAGCCCTGTACATAGTATGATGGCCCCACATACAGCCCTGTACATAGTATGATGGCTCCACATACAGCCCTGTACATAGTATGATGGCTCCACATACAGTCCTGTACATAGTATGATGGCTCCACATACAGTCCTGCACATAGTATGATGGCTCCACATACAGTTCTGCATGTAATAAGATGGCTCCACATACAGTCCTGTACATAGTATGATGGCTCCACATACAGCCCTGTACATAGTATGATGAGTCCACATACAGCCCTGTACATAGTATGATGGCTCCACATACAGCCCTGTACATAGTATGATGAGTCCACATACAGCCCTGTACATAGTATGATGGCTGCACATACAATCCTGCACATAGTATGATGGCCCCACATACAGCCCTGTACATAGTATGATGTTCCCACATACAGCCCTGTACATAGTATGATGACTCCACATACAGCCCTGTACATAGTATGATGACTCCACATACAGCCCTGTACATAGTATGATGGCTCCACATACAGCCCTGTACATAGTATGATGGGTCCACATACAGCCCTGTACATAGTATGATGGCTCCACATACAGTCCTGTACATAGTATGATGGCCCCACATACAGCCCTGTACATAGTATGATGTCCCCACATACAGCCCTGTACATAGTATGATGACTCCACATACAGCCCTGTACATAGTATGATGGCTCCACATACAGCCCTGTACATAGTATGATGGCTCCACATACAGCCCTGTACATAGTATGATGGGTCCACATACAGCCCTGTACATAGTATGATGGCTCCACATACAGTCCTGTACATAGTATGATGGCTCCACATACAGCCCTGTACATAGTATGATGGCTCCACATACAGCCCTGTACATAGTATGATGGGTCCACATACAGCCCTGCACATAGTATGATGGCTCCACATACAGTCCTGTACATAGTATGATGGGTCCACATACAGTCCTGTACATAGTATGACGGCTCCACATACAGTCCTGTACATAGTATGATGGCTCCACATACAGTCCTGTACATAGTATGACGGCTCCACATACAGTCCTGTACATAGTATGATGGCTCCACATACAGTCCTGTACATAGTATGACGGCTCCACATACAGTCCTGTACATAGTATGATGACTCCACATACAGCCCTGTACATAGTATGATGGCTCCACATACACCCCTGTACATAGTATGATGGCTCCACATACAGCCCTGTACATAGTATGATGGCTCCACATACAGCCCTGTACATAGTATGACGGCCCCCATATAGAATCATAGAGTCAGAGTGGTAGAGTTGGAGGGGACCTCCTGGGTCATCTGGTCCAACCCCCTGCTCAAAGCAGGATTCACTAAACCCTCTCAGATAGATGTTTGTCCAGCCTCTGTTTTAAGACGTCCATTGAAGGGGAACTCACCACCTCTCGTGGCCGCCTGTTCCACTCATTGATCACCCTCACTGTCAAAAAGTTTTTTCTAATATCTAATCTGTGTCTCCTGCCATTCAGTTTCATCCCATTGCTTCCAGTCTTTCCTTGTGCAAATGAGAATAAAGATGATCCTTCTTCAATGTGACAGGCCTTGAGATATTTGTAGACAGCTATTAAGTCTCCTCTCAGTCTTCTTTTTTGCAAGCTAAACACTCCCAAATCCTGTAACCGTTCCTCATAGGACATGGTTTGCAGACCGGTCAGCATTCCGGTCGCTCTTCTTCACGTGATCTAGACTGTATGCTTCTGTTAATACATCCCAAAATTGTATTTGCCTTTTTTGCTGCTGCATCACAGTGTTGACTCATGTTCAGTCTATGATCTATTAGTATACCTAAGTCTTTTTCACATGTACTGTTGCTTAGCTCTATTCCTCCCATTCTGTATATGCTTTTTTCATTTTTATTGCCCAGATGTAGTACTTTGCATTTTTCCCTGTTAAAAACCATTCTGTTAGTTGCTGCCCACTGCTCCAGTTTATTTAGGTCTTTTTGAATCCTCTCTCTCTCTTCTCTAGTGTTAGCTATCCCTCCTAGCTTTGTGTCATCAGCAAATTTAATCAGTTTACCCTCAATTCCTTCACCTAAATCATTGATAAAGATGATATAATAGTCACCTTGGTATGATGGCCCCCACATACAATGGCCCCCTTGGTATGATGGCCCCCACATACAATGGCCCCCTTGGTATGATGGCCTCCACATATAATGGCCCCCTTGGTATGATGGCCCCCGCATATAATGGCCCCCTTGGTATGATGGCCCCCACATACAATGGCCCCCTTGGTATGATGGCCCCACAAAGTACTGTTTACCTTTTTTCCTGCAGTTCCGGCGAGGCCGCTGCTGCTTTGTGTGCGGGCGACCTGGGGCCACGGGTGGGAGAGCAGAGTGCATGCTCTCTGCTCACAGAATGCGCTGACACTTAGCAGTGTCAGTGCGTTCCCAGCTCCAGCCACCTGTGTGCGTCACAGCGTTCGCTGTGTGCGCGAGCGCCCTGCCCCCGGTGATGCCGAGCTACCTGGGCAGGCACCCAGAAAATTAAAGGGGCCGGCAGCCGTAAAAACGGGCTGGCGGCCCCCCAAGCAGTGCCACACCGCGGCCCACAGGGAAAGTGCCCAGTAGGGCAGATTAGCAATGCTGCTGTGGCCCCTCACTGGGCTGATTGTCCACACTGCAGGTGAGGTAGGCATAGTAAGAACACTGGCGGCCCAGGCTACATCCATTTGCTCGGGGGCCAGGGGGCAGCGGGGGGCTATATGGCCTGGGCCGTGACATCTCCAACATATAACTTCAGCAGGGACCTTGGGCATTACCTCCCCCAACCCTTTGGCCCTTGGACGCTCTACCCCTTTTTGGGCCTCCGCCCCCTGGTGAGTTCCCCACTATGGAGTGAGCTGCTTTACCAAGGAACCCTCGGCCCCCTGATACCTCTCGACCAGAACAACCAGTTCATCAGCGTTCCGGGGATCACCCTGGGCAACCCAAGTCTGTATTGGCCTGGGCAGGGAATGCACGAACCGCTCCATAACCACTCGCTCTACGCACTGCGCAGTAGTAGAGGACTCTGGCTGCAAGTCATTTTTGGACCGCGTGCGCAGTAGCATCTATCGGTTGACGAGAAATGCTACTGAGCAAACGCTGCTAGTGGTACCATTTCTCTGGAGAAAAAGAAATTTGCCTGCAGCAGTATGGCACCACGGGCCGCGCTTGCACAGTAGCATCTTGCAGGCGGCGGGGCCGATTTGCTACACGTAAATTTCTAGATTTCTACCACAATTACAAAGACAGTATTTAAAATAGGAGGCAGGTCACTGAAGGCACAGTGACCTGTCAGAAGGCAGAGATAGGAATACATTAGCAGAGCACCAGTTATAGCCCCTCCTCACAGGTTGCCCCAAAGCACGAGCATCTCATTATCTCAGGAATGAAAATAAAGATTAAAAAAGAACCACAGGACGGATTTCATCAACAAAGGTATCATTTTAATCAGTGTAATGGCGCCCACCTCGCAGTGTATGTGGTTCACTAAGCACAATCCTGCTGACAGGTGCGCTTTAAATTACCAAACCATAGTAATATATAAAGTGACAAGTGCCTCGGTATAGTTATGATTTAGGTAACAAAAAGAAATATACACCGTCATCTCATAGATCTACTTGTCATTATTATAGAGAAATGCCATAATAAGCACCAAAGAAAAGAGGGTCAAGGTGAATAATTGCACTTACATAGATAGAAGGTGGTACACATGAGGTTCTGATGAAGAAAGGGCGAAACGCGCGTTGGGGCGACGGGGACCTTATAAGTTTAAAACTAACTCCTTTTCCTCAACCTAAAAATAAAGAAGTGAATAACATAACAAAAGGGAGGTATATTTGTTATTTCTACACCCATAAAAGTCTGATTGTGCTGTTAGCTAATCGTCTGCAAAAGCTTTCAGCCATTTCAGGGACATTTGACTAATGTTATATGGTTTACTGCTATCATCTTTTACATATAGATATTATGGTCACAGTGTTTGTTGTACTTTGCTGACATCTTTTGGCCATTGTTATAATAATGTTGAAGCTGTAATTCCCACAATGCCTCTCTCTATTTAACTCCTTCTATCTTGTTTCCTCACATCCTTTCTTGTGGTCAGAGCCATATTGGCAACACGTGCATTAGGACTTTAGAGAGGATTCTCGTGTCACCTCTACGCTCCACCTTCCACGTTCTACCTCATCTTCATCCCTTCATCTTCCCTCATCTCATCAAGGTGCTGTGAATTAAAGTTCTTAAAATTCTTCACTATCACTACATCGTCCTTCCCGGATTTACCACATGCAGTCGGTCAAGAATAAGGGTGGAGGTTAGCGAGTAACACTACCTGTCATTGCATGTACAGAGATCCGTGCTCACATCCCCCAGACACATCTCACCCACGTACATCGGTGGCAGAATACTGATTCATTGTAATATAAAATTAATTAACCCATAAATGATATAAAGACCAAAAAATGAAGTGCCAGACATGCAGTTTTTTTAGTTGCTGCAAGTCTAAAAAAAAAAAAATGCAATAAAAAGTTATAAAATCATATGTACTCCAAAATGGTAGCAATAAAACCTACAGCTACCTCCACAGAGAAGTATAATAGTAGTTGGCAACAAAAAACAAATGTTTTTACAAAATTCTGAATTTTAAAAATCAGTTTTGTATATATATAATACATAATCATACTGACCTGCCGTACAAAACTCAAACAGGCGGAATTGCGGTTTATTTTCAACATTTTACACTTGGTCTTATTTTTTCCCACTTTTTTGTACCTTGAACGGTAAAATAAACACTGTTGTGTAAGGTGACCGTCAGACACCTAGTGTCTGGGAGATAAACTTGGAGTAATGCCTTAGTGCATATAGGACTAAAAGGGATTAATCATCCATGACAGGTTGATTATGAGCAGCTAAATGGCTGCTCACCATGTCTCCTCCCCTGGGTGTGATTCACTGGGTAAATTGAGAGCTGTTTGTCTCACACATGCTGGGGGTATGGAGGTTGCAGATCGCCTGGATTGTGTTAATTTGCTAAAGGACTAAGAAGCCAGCTGGGCTAACCAGCACTATTGTATGGACTTATTACTTTATGTTTTACTTGCTGCTGGACAAAGGTGGTATTTAAGTTTTCTGTGATGTGGTTTATGAGGACTGAAATAAACCAGCCGGACTTTAAATAGTAAAGGTTCCTGTTATTCCTCGGATCGCCTCCAAGTGAGTAGCATTGTTACATTTGGTTTAGAATGCGGGCAGCGTTCCTAGGGAACACGTGTGATTACTACAGAAGTACTGCATGTCGTGGGTGACGGTGGCTATAGGCCACGGAGCAGCATCAGGCAGCATGGAGGACCTGATTAAACACCTGGTGCAAGCCCATCAGCTGCAACCGCAACAGCTACAGCCGCGACAGCTGGCACAACAGACAAGTAAACTGCTTCAGCAAAAGCTGCAGATTGAATTACAGAGGAGGTTCAAGGCATGGTAGCAGCTCTGACTCCCAAAGTCAGCTGATGATTTTTCTATCCGGAAGGCGGTGAGGAGAGCCCTGCAGGAAATTTTTCTGTGATGCGGTTTATGAGGACTTAAATAAACCAGCCAGACTTTAAATACAAACGGTTCCTGTTTTACCTCCCATCGCTCCCAAGTGAGTATCATTGTTACAGATTTCATCAGCATTCACCTTAAAACTGCACCATGGCAGTCACTCTGTTGCAGATTATCCCAAAGTCATGTGTCATAATGCGTTCCCATTAGTCCAGAGAAGTGGTGGTCTAAGAGAAGCCAGGACCCTGGGCAGTTTAGAAGGTGTGCCCCCCCCCTCTCGATACTCGATGTATCACATCACATGTCAAAGCGCATCGCACAACAGAATACATAACCTAGCGCTATTCATAATAGAGCAGGGGGGAGATTAATTTTCCCAAGGGGCCATATGAGAGACTGTTGTGGAGGATGCACCAAAAGGCTGAAACTAATTCTGCTCAATATTAATATTAACATATTATTTATAATTGTTTTTCTATATTAATTGTATGACTTAATATTGAGCAGAATTAAGTATGCTGACATCCCCTGTATACAGTATGAGCCCCCACATAGCCCCCTCAATCAACAACCAAAGCAGTCAACCCATGGGGCCCTTAAACATGTAAACCATAACAAATAAAAACATTAAAAAATTCTCTGTTTAGTTAGTTTAAAAACCCATATACCTCATAGTAATGTTTCTATGGATATGGACTATCATATATATATATATATATATATATATATATATATATATATATATATATATATATATATATATATATTGTACGTGGGGGCTCATACTGTATATAGGTGATATCAGCATACTTAATTCTGCTCAATATGAAGTCATACAATTAATATAAAAAAATTATAATTAATATGTTAATATTAATATTGAGCAGAATTAGTTTCAGCCTTTTGATGTGGCCTCCACAACAGTCTCTCGTGAGGCCCGTTGGTAATGTATATGTGTGTGTATGTGTGTGTGTGTATATATATATATATATATATATATATATATATATATATATATATATATATATATATATATATATATATATATATATATATATACACATATATATATATATATATATATATATATATATATACACAATGGGGAAAAAAGTATTTAGTCAGCCGTCAATTGTGCAAGTTCTCCCACTTAAAAGGATGAGCGAGGCCTGTAATTGACATCATAGGTCGACCTCAACTATGAGAGACAAAATGAGAAAACAAATCCTGAAAATCACATTGTCCGATTTGGAAAGAATTTTTTTTTTCAAATTTTGGTGGAAAATAAGTATTTGGTCAATTACAAACAAGCGAGATTTCTGGCTCTCCCAGACCTGTAACTTCTTCTTTAAGAGGCTCCTCTGTCCTCCACTCATTTACCTGTAGTACTGCCTCCTCTGTCCTCCGCTCATTACCTGTAGTACTGGCTCCTCTGTCCTCCACTCATTTACCTGTAGTACTGGCTCCTCTGTCCTCCACTCATTACCTGTAGTACTGGCACCTGTTTGAACTTGTTATCAGTATAAAAGACACCTTTCCGCATCCTCATACAGTCACACTCCAAACTCCACCATGGTGAAGACCAAAGAGCTGTCGAAGGACACCAGAAACAAAATTGTAGCCCTGCACCAGGCTGGGAAGACTGAATCTGCAATAGGCGAGCAGCTTGGTGTGAAGAAATCAACTGTGGGAGCAATAATTAGAAAATGTGACATACAAGACCACTGATAATCTCCATCGATCTGGGGCTCCACACAAGATCTCACCCCGTGGGGTCAAAATGATCTCAAGAACGGTGAGCAAAAATTCTAGATCCACACGGGGGACCTAGTGAATGACCTGCAGAGAGCTGGGACCAATGTTACACAGGCTACCATCAGTAACACACTACTCCGCCAGGGATCCTGCAGAGCCAGACGTGTCCCCCTGCTTAAGCCATTACATGTCTGGGTCCCATACCTACTGTGAAGCATGGGGGTGGCAACATCATGCTTTGGGGCTGTTTCTCTGCCAAGGGACCAGGACGACTGATCCGTGTACATGAAAGAATGAATGGGGCCATGTATCGTGAGATTTTGAGTGCAAACCTCCTTCCATCAGCAAAGGCATTGAAGATGAAATGTGGCTGGGTCTTTCAGCATGACCATGATCCCAAGCACACCGCCAGGGCAATGAAGGAGTGGCTTTGTAAGAAGCATTTCAAGGTCCTGGAGTGGCCTAGCCAGTCTCCACATCTAAACCCTATAGAAAACCTTTGGAGGGAGCTGAAAGTCCGTGTTTCCCAGCGACAGCCCCAAAACATCACCGCTCTAGAGGAGATCTGCATGGAGGAATGGGCCAACATACCAGCAACAGTGTGTGCCAACCTTGTGAAGACTTACAGAAAAAGTTTCACCTCTGTCATTGCCAACAAAGGATATATAACAAAGTATTGAGAAGAACTTTTGTAATTGACCAAATACTTATTTTCCACCAAAATTTAAAAAAAAAAGTTCTTTCCAAATCGGACAATGTGATTTTCAGGATTTGTTTTCTCATTTTGTCTCTCATAGCTGAGGTCGACCTATGATGTCAATTACAGGCCTCGCTCATCTTTTTAAGTGGGAGAACTTGCACAATTGGTGGCTGACTAAATACTTTTTTCCCCATTGTACATATATACAGTACAGACGAAAAGTTTGGACACATCTTCTCATTTAAAGATTTTTCTGTATTTTCATGACTATGAAAATTGTACATTCACACTGAAGGCATCAAAACTATGAATTAACACATGTGGAATTATATACTTAACAAAAAAGTGTGAAACAACTGAAAATATGTCTTATATTCTAGGTTCTTCAAAGTAGCCACCTTTTGCTTTGATGACTGCTTTGCACACTCTTGGCATTCTCTTGATGAGCTTCAAGAGGTAGTCACCGGAAATGGTCTTCCAACAATCTTGAAGGAGTTCCCAGAGATGCTTAGCACTTGTTGGCCCTTTTGCCTTCACTCTGCGGTCCAGCTCACCACAAACCATCTCGATTGGGTTCAGGTCTGGTGACTGTGGAGGCCAGGTCATCTGGCGTAGCCCCCATCACTCTCTTTCTTGGTCAAATAGCCCTTACACAGCCTGGAGGTGTGTTTGGGGTCATTGTCCTGTTGAAAAATAAATGATGGTCCAACTAAACGCAAACCGGATGGAATAGCATGCCGCTGCAAGATGCTGTGGTAGCCATGCTGGTTCAGTATGCCTTCAATTTTGAATAAATCCCCAACAGTGTCACCAGCAAAGCACCCCCACACCATCACACCTCCTCCTCCATGCTTCACGGTGGGAACCAGGCATGTAGAGTCCATCCGTTCACCTTTTCTGCGTCGCACAAAGACACGGTGGTTGGAACCAAAGATCTCAAATTTGGACTCATCAGACCAAAGCACAGATTTCCACTGGTCTAATGTCCATTCCTTGTGTTCTTTAGCCCAAACAAGTCTCTTCTGCTTGTTGCCTGTCCTTAGCAGAAGAGAAGGTGTGTCCAAACTTTTGGTCTGTACTGTATATATATATATATATATATATATATATATGTATGTATGTACAGACAATATAAACAATACAATGTATGACATTTCAACAGTTACAGGAGGAGTGAGGGTCCTGCTCGCAAGCTTACAATCTATATGGAAATAGGGGGACACAATAGGAAGAACATGGTCATCAGTCAGAATTTGTCTAAGGGCATTTACCGTGTGGTATTTGGGGGCATGGAGGATGTGGAGACAGGTGAATAGGCAGGAGCAGATTAAGATTAACATTTAGGAGGGGACAGGGGAGAGTTAGGTTGGTGAGTTGAGGTGATAGGCTTGTCTAAACAGATGTGTTTTTACATACATATACATATATACCCTATATGGCCTAAACAGTTATGTACTTAGCTTAATGGCATCTTCTTCCGACGCGTTTTCCCCTCTTTTGGTCATTCAGTGGTTCATCAGGGAATTCCTTCAATCAGGACAAGAAAAGGAGACCACCATAAGCCGTACTGCAATAAGGATAACAGCTCAGAAGCCCAGGGCAATATGCCCCCACATGGCCCCTACATACAATATGAGCCCACACACAGTTCCCCTATATACAGTTTGAGCCTCTACATACAGTATGAGCCCCCGCACAGCCCCCTAGATACAGTATGAACCCTCACATAACCCCAAATATACAGTATGAGCCCCCTCATAGCCTCCAATATACAGTATGAGCCCCCACATAGCCTTCAATATACAGTATGAGCTTCCACATAGCCTCCTATATACAGTATGAGCCCTCACATAGCCTTCAATATATAGTATGAGCCTGCACATAGCTCCCTATCTATAGTATGAGCCCCACATAGCCTCCATATATACAGTATGAGCCCTGACATAGCCTCCTATATACAGTATAAGCCCCCACAAAGCCTCCTATATACAGAATAAGCACCCACATAGGCTCCTATATACAGTACGAGCCCTCACATAGCCCATATATATAGGCACACATCCCATACACATATTAATAAAAAAAAACAGATGCTAACCTTGCATGGCGCGTGCAGGCTGATGATGTCATTGCGTCGGCACGTCACAGCACAGGCGACAGGGGCTCTCCCGGAGCTGCGCTGCTATTCTGTATTGTCGGCAGCGGAGCTCCAGGAAAGCTCCCTGCCGGGATATGTGCACCACCATATTGAGGGCAATCTGGCCATGGGCTCCCCCGTAGCATCAGACCCCTGGCGGTAGCCCAGATTGCCCTCATAATCCGCCTATGGTCCAGGGCATGCATGGGTTAAATTGCATCAGATTTTGAGGTAAATAAGGATCCACATTAATTTCTTCCCTGGCTGGGATCCAAAAGAAAAAAAAATAATAGAAAATAAATATAAATTCTACATTTAATGAGACACGTGATTTCTATGCAATTTTTATACAATGCAATTAAGAGGATTCAGTTGCTATTGCCTTGCAGGTGTCACCTCCCCCGCACATTAAATTCACCAGCGGCTTTCACATTACTGGAATCGTTACTGAGAACGACTCCAGGGCGCCATGGGAGGTCTGTGTCTTCTCTGCGTCATCTTACTCTTCTGTCTCGGTAAGAAAAAGGATTCCCTATTATTTTAGGATGATCTTGAAACCAAATATGGCTGCCTATTAAAGGGGCTATCTCATAATCAACACATATATCACTTATGCACAGGTTAGGTGATGAATGTACGATCAATGAGGGTCTGATCGCTGGGACCGTCTCCGATCATGAGAACGAGGATCCCAAAGAGCATAGTGTGAATGACGCCTTAGTGAGCATGTGCGACCACAGCTCTATTTACTATAGGATTGGTGGTCGCACATGCTCACAATCTCAAAAAAGAGATAAAACCTTGTATTTTGTGTGTATTATTGCCCTGCTAAAAATCACATCTAATGCCATTTGAATGATCACATTTAACAATTTTGTATAACATTGGGTTTTCTAAAGTAAGAGTGGTAGTAGCGTAAAAAAAAGATAATTTAAGAAAGGATGACATACTTTTTGGCAGTGAGATATGGGATTAGTTTTCTTAAGATGCTTGTTGGCAATGGTGATGCCAGTCTTGTCTTGCTCGAGGCAGAAAGTTATTTTCTCACCGTTCTTCTCTGAAAGTTGTAGGAATATAGAGAGGTACACTTGCACCACATGATATGAGCGCTTTCATGATTATAATAATACCATGTCACCCTCTTAGTAATGACCATGTCAACTTTATAGTGTTAGCCTCATAGTAATGCCATAAAATCAGCCTCATAGTAATACCATGTAATCAGCCTCATAGTGATAAAATATAATCAGCATCTTGGTAATACCATATAATCAGCCTCATAGTAATACCATATAATCAGCCTCATAGTAATGCCATAAAATCAGCCTCATAGTAATACCATAGAATCAGCCTCATAGTAATACCATGTAATCAGCCTCATAGTAATACCATATAATCAGCCTCATAGTAATACCATAGAATCAGCCTCATAGTGATAAAATATAATCAGCATCTTGGTAATACCATATACTCAGCCTCATTGTAATAACATAAAATCAGCCTCATAGTAATGCCATATAATCAGCCTCATTGTAATACCATATACTCAGCCTCATTGTAATAACATAAAATCAGCCTCATAGTAATACCATATAATCAGTCTCATAGTAATACCATAAAATCAGCCTCATAGTAATACCATATAATCAGCCTCATAGTAATACCATAGAATCAGCCTCATAGTAATACCATATACTCAGCCTCATAGTAATACCATATACTCAGCCTCATTGTAATAACATAAAATCAGCCTCATAGTAATACCATAAAATCAGTCTCATAGTAATACCATTTAATCAGCCTCATAGTAATACCATTTAATCAGCCTCATAGTAGTAGCATAGAATCAGCCTCATAGTAATACTATAGAATCAGCCTCATAGTAATACCATTTAATCAGCCTCATAGTAATACCATTTAATCAGCCTCATAGTAATACCATTTAATCAGCCTCATAGTAATACCATTTAATCAGCCTCATAGTGATACCATATAATCAGCCTCATAGTAATACCATAGAATCTGCCTCATAGTAATACCATAGAATCAGCCTCATAGTAATGCCATAGAATCAGCTTCATAGTAATACCATTTAATCAGCCTCATAGTAATACCATAGAATCAGCCTCATAGTAATACCATAGAATCAGCCTCATAGTAATACCATTTAATCAGCCTCATAGTAATACCATTTAATCAGCCTCATAGTAATACCATTTAATCAGCCTCATAGTAATACCATTTAATCAGCCTCATAGTAATACCATCGAATCAGCCTCATAGTAATACCATCGAATCAGCCTCATTGTAATACCATTTAATCAGCCTCATTGTAATACCATTTAATCAGCCTCATAGTAATACCATCGAATCAGCCTCATAGTAATACCATAGAATCAGCCTCATAGTAATATCATAGAATCAGCCTCATAGTAATGCCATATAATCAGCCTCATAGTAATACCATAGAATCAGCCTCATAGTAATACCATCAAATCAGCCTCATAGTAATACCATAGAATCAGCCTCATAGTAATATCATAGAATCAGCCTCATAGTAATACCATAGAATCAGCCTCATAGTATTACCATAGAATCAGCCTCATAGTAATACCATAGAATCAGCCTCATAGTAATACCATAGAATCAGCCTCATAGTAATACCGTGGAATCAGCCTCATAGTAATCTAATATATATAATTGCCTTATCCCGTCTGTCTGTCTTTCTGTCTGTCTGTCTGTCTTTCTGTCCTGGAAATCCCACGTCGCTGATTGGTCAGGCCGCGGTCAATCAGCGACGCGGGATTTCAGAACAAGATGGCGGCCTTTTAGCGGCTCACACTCACACGCTCACCCTCACACACTCACCCTCACACCCTCAGACACTCACCCTTAGACACTCACGCTCTCACGCTCTGACACTCACACTCTGACGCTCTGATGCTCACGCTCTGACGCTCACGCTCGGCTGCTCACGCTCGGACTCTCACGCTCACTCTCTGACGCTCACGCTCGGACACTCTGACGCTCACGCTCGGACGCTCACGCTGGACGCTGGAATCTGAATTTCTTATTGATACAAATGCTATAATTTTTATTATGTATAACAGATATAAATAATTTATCTCACATAAAAAGACTCTAATTGATCAGAAGAGTAAAGCACCCATAGCGCTTTCCTCCTTGCCTGCATCTGGTACTGATGCTGAGCCTGTATTGTTGCCTACTTAAGGGTTGCAAGGCAACTTCCTTATAAGGTAAGATGCCCCTTTAAGATTAGAACACAAGTTTCCATTATGACATCACAATTAACCATCACTACTTCTACAAGTCTTTACACTCCTGTTGTCACTTTGACATTCCGGTGTCATTGCTGTTGGTGTGATAAGCCATATAGCTAGTCATATACTGACCGCACTTGGATTACTTGAAATGTCTGGAATTCCTCCAGACAGACTTCAGGTGTTAGCACTACTCCAGGGGATTCTTACCACCTATGACCCTGACTTTGTGCTACCACTACCCGATGGCGTCCTCAGCTTCACTTACCGGCTGGTTATGGAGCTTGTGAGAGATTGCCTGACCAAATACCACCAAGGTTGTATAAGCTCAGAATATCTTGAGCATTTACAGCAGAACATCTGGACATTAGTACAGCAGGTAAGTAGCAGACAATCTGCACAAATTATATATAATAATAATGGAAAATAATAATGGAACACAAGTTTAAGTTTAACCTGTGCCAAATACCCAGATAAGAATAGCCTGGAGTCAAAACAGGGCAATCAGGCTACATGACAAAGGAGAGGGTGGGATCTAAAGGGTTAGTTGAATTAGGGGTGGGAAGGTCCTGGATGCGGGGGGAGGAGGGAATAGGATTGGTTAACCCTTTATGGACCACAAAATTTTTCATTTTTCCGCTCTCATTTTTTCCTCACTCTCTTTCAAGAGCCATAACTTTGTTATTTCTCCATTGGCATAGACATGTGAGGGCTTGCTTTTTTGGGATGAGTTGCAGCTTTCAATGTCTCCATCCTATTTACCATACATTGTATTGAAACAAGGGGAAAAAAATTCCAATTGAGATGAAATGGTTCTTTGTGTCACTATATTCAGAGACCCATAACATTGTAATTTTTCTGTTGATAGGACTAAGTAAAGCCTTTTTTTGCGAAGTGAACTCAGTTTTTTATTGATACCAAACACCTATCAGATCAGACTTTAACAAACGTGGCAATACCATATATGTTCATGAATTTTATTGATTATTTTCATTTCTTATTAATTTTCATCTTTATAGGCTGAAGAAAAATCCCAAAGTGGAGAATTGGCCTTTTTTAAACAACTGGCCCAGAATGTCCTGTATGTACTGGAGTATCCGGCCTACTCACTGGAGCGCCTGGTAAGGATCCATCATCTTCTACATCTCATGTCCTTGTTGTCTGATCTTCTCCAGATTACCAGTCATATAGCAGAAGGTCAGATTTATGATGATAGAGGCCTTCCCCTCTCCGCTCCAGGCAGACACAGGATATTCTATGGCGGCCTGTCTCTGCGGCTCCATCCTCGGTGGTGATAGTCTGCACTCAGCGGTGCGGAGCTTGTATTTCTACCTCTGTCTCACTCCATCATCACAATCTTCCTCCTTGTAAATGCTGCAGTTCTGATAGAAGTTATTAGAGAACAGTTGTAGATACAAGTCCCTTAAATATTAATGTAAATTTGCTTGATAGAGCGGCCGTGAATTGTCCGTCCAATACTGAACTTGTCACGTAAATCCAGGTTTAATCCTTCCCGCTTTATATATATGGTAATCTAGTGTTTGAGAAATGTTATATTAATTGTATATCTTATATCCATCAGGAAACATCAAAAGGCGACTCCGCAGAGGGGCAAATCCTAAATGTTGCTGACCCTGATAACAGTCAGCCAGGGCCAAAATCCGATCTGATAGAAGGTAAAACGATCATCTAATATTTTACATTCAAATATTACATTATTGAGAACGGCAAAGAATATGTTGATTTATTCTTCATCCTCTGTATAAATAAATAAGCAAATAAATAGGAGAAACCTGCATGGTCTGGGAGGGTGTGGAGTGAGCCCCTGATGCGCGTTTCATCTAGGCTTCTTCCACACCCCCTGGAAGAAGCCTACGCAATACTTCTTCAATACCCCTTGGAAGAAGCCTATGCGAAACACATGTCGGGGTCTTGCTCCCCACCCTCCCAGACTGTACAGGTTTCTCTTTTTTATTTGTCTTATTTATTTTGAGGACTACAGATTGTTCCTATATCTTCTACATTCTAAACAGACACAAACTTGTATGAATACGATTATGAATAGGTTTTGAAGTGATTTTGATCAGTTGTTCTTGGTTGGAAAGAGAGAGCGTTCTCGGTGTCTGACATTCTCTTATTATTTTTTTATCATGAATTGTTCTGATTAATCAATAAAATTTGTTATGTTTTTTGATATTTGACTTTTTTGCTTCCTTTTCTTTTGGTTATTAAGTGCTGATACAGACATTTAATAAATGACGTTTCTTCATTATTTTAGGAATAACTGTGCCGGCAAATACTGATGGTGGAATATGTGAGACACCAGAGATCATCCAGGAATCTGCCAGTGTAAGTATCAGAGGGACGTCTGTATATCATCAGATGACGGGTGTGAATTATACATCCCATGTTATATCCCATATGACAATGGGATATCACTGTTCGTCATGTAGATCAGACATATTATGTGTGATAATGGCGTTATTCTTCCTGCCCCCTCTGTGTGATGTCCCTTATCCTTCCCTGCAGTATTGATTTATGTGTATGGGGGATTTCCCTTTATAATATAATGGGGTCTGTGGAGGGTCCGGCTGGTATCACGTTCTCTACAGTGTAATCAGTGGGGACATAATATAGAAGAGAGACGTTCCTGCATCTTGAGCTTTTATTCTCCTGCATTTTCTGTCTTAATGTCATTTCTTATTCCTTTTTAGGCCTTGATCGGATCATTGAACCAAGTGAGAAATCCTTGTAAGAGCGACTATAAACCGATCAAACTGATCAGCAGTGGAGCCTTTGGGTGAGCTTTACTTTGGTATAATATTTATTTCCCAGGGCTCCTTATGATGATGCCTCGGTGTCCTGCCCATGTAATATTCCCATAGAGAAATCAGGAGTCCACATCACTGTCCACATCTATCTGTCAGGTCAGTTAGGATGTGACGTGGATGTGGACCCTCCATTGATAATCATTTATGGAGTATTATTTTATGCATTTCTAGACATGGATTTATAGTGATGGCCTCACATCTAGTATTAACCATTAGTACAGGAGATCGTTTGATGAGGTCTATAGATGGACTGTTAATAAGAATTTGTAATAAATCATGGATTTTCTTCGTCTCCAGGGCCGTCCACTTAGTGCGCCATAAAGACACAAACCAGATTTGTGCTATGAAGACAATGGACAAGGAGAACCTGAAAAAGCCAAAGAGACTTGAATTGGCCTTTCTGGAGAGGGACATCTCAGCATTCGCCGATTGTCCCTTTGTGGCCTCCATGTTCTGCTCTTTTCCAACTAAACTTCATCTGTGTATGGTCATGGAGTATGTACCAGGTAGGACACATCCATTGTATCTATATCCAGCCCACGTCTGTTTAATCCTAGCACCTATATATGACCATAATGTGCCCACATGGATGGCTACATGTATTATACAGTATACGCTCTACATTACACAGTATATCTCTATATAGGCCATCTTGTCCCAATATTTCCACTTATTTCATATTCACCCTCATCATGTGTAATTTACATTGTAACAAACCCTCACCTCTCATATTTGCTTTCTTCTATAGGAGGAGACTGTGCCAGTCTTATAAAGCGCAGGGGTCCTTTACCAGTCCCCCTGGCCCGTATGTACATTGCGGAAACGGTTCTTGCTGTAGAATACCTGCACAGTTATGGTGTGGTGCACAGAGACCTGAAGCCTGGCAAGTAAGTGACCCCAGTAGTATAATAAAGGGGAAAAAAATATATAATTTTTATACAGTCTATGGGTAATTACTTGGGTCTGACACCATTTCTTTCTTTCACAGCCTCCTGATATCATCAACAGGACATATTAAGGTCACCGATTTTGGGGTTTCAAAACTCGGCCTCATGAGACCAAGCTCAGATATCTACAAGGCTTCAACTGAGGACATCACCAGCGAGTTCCTTGATGAAGAGGTAGGCTTTACTTACAAGATCTTGCACTTTACAGATTTCATCTCTTTCTCCTTCTCTGACAATTTCTCTATAAAACGTTTGCACTGATCTTATTTGACGCAATTATACTTATTGATCATCATCTCATTCTTCTGTTGGTTTCCAGACTTTTGGCACCCCTAGTTACATGGCCCCAGAAATTATCCAAAGGAAAGGCTATGGAAGGCCCGTTGATTGGTGGTCAGTAGGGATCACCCTACATAAATTTCTTTTTGGACGTACACCATTTAAAGGGGCTTTAAAAAGAGATATTTTACGCAGTGTCCTTGAGGGTAAGTAAAATAATCTGAATGCTTGTGATGTCACTGTTATTTGGTTTCATTGGTTTTCTGGTTTAATTTCTAGCCTTATTAAGGACATTTTTTATGAAAATAAATGAAAATGTTTCATTTCCTGTAATATTTGCTTTTTATATAACAGATAAATTAATTTGGACATATCATAAATACTCTACTCCACCCGATGCTCAGGACATCATCACTCAGCTGCTCAGAAAAGATCCAGCAGATAGACTTGGGACAGGTAATATTATAATAGTATTATGACTTATTACACCTCTGTGACCAGACAAATGGTTGCGTCCATGAGGTTCAGTATTCTACCTACTTATCCATTCCCCATTTTTCATGCTATGACTTTCAGTACATTTCCTTCATGTCTGCTGTTACATCTTCAGTTCAGGTTAACATAAACTGTACCGATATGGAGCAGTTTCTCTAAAAATGACTATCACTTTCTTTCTTGTCTTCCTTTTCCAGGAGGAGCAAATGAGATCAAAATGCATCCATTTCTGCATCACTTAGACTTTGACAATCTTCTAAGTCAGAAGCCCCTGTTCGTTCCTGAGCTAAAGTCAGATGAGGACACCCGCTACTTTATCAGTAAGTAAAATGAGACGTCATCTGCAGAAAACTGCTGTGTGTCTTGTCTTTCATTTTATGTGAAAATAATTCTCATCATTATTAGTGATAGCAGGGTGACTGTCTGACCGGGTCTTATACTAATTATCTCTGATAACACTTGTACTTTGTAGCTCGTTGTAGCAGACACATGAATTCAGATGAGGCAGACACAAGAGAGGACAATGACTGGCCAGAAATAAAAAACTTTGTATCATATTATCAAAGGTTTTCTAAAGTAAGTATGTGGCTACTAATATGTCTAAAACCTATAATTACAAAAATGCTTAAAAATAAATCAATTTATTTTTCTCCGTGTGTTTTAGCTAAATATCACCAATACCGGGATGATGACCAATGTAGAGCCTATGTCACCTCCACAGTGTTCCCAAGAGAACAGTGAAAAACACTCAGACATGTGAGTAGATTATTATTATTATGAGATTTAGTTCTGATATATGTTCAGAACCAAATACAAGACACGAGTAACACAAATCTAAATCCAGCATCCACCACCCCTCTGTGCATCTGGCTTGTGATAACACTGCAATAACAGTTGATGATTGTGACCAGCCATTCATTTCCTGCTCATTTCAGGCCAATATTACTAGTTGAGGGCCTGGGCAGGGTATCCCCTCTAGGTTGTCCTAATTGGCCTCACAAACAGGTGTTCTTCATTTTTTCTATTGTTTTTCCTTTTAATTTACTGGTCTTTCTTCTACCAAACAGGCAGAAAGAGTCTTCCTCTTCCAAAACTAATGGAGACAATCAGAGTTTCACTGCTAAAAACAACGAGTCATCCTCGTCCTCATTGTCAGGTATGTACAGGTTTATAGGCCATCCAATTATAGCCTATAATCCAAAATTATAATGTGAATCAGCACATGAAGGCTCCAAAAATTACTTACTTTATTCCCGTTGCTCCCCTGAGTATTCCGTTTTTTGAGTTACGGGTCTTATTTAGTGCTAATTTTTATCGTCTTTTCCAAGAGGGCAGTGCTCACAGGATCCTCTGGGGCGTGTCTTTAGGTTGCTCTGCAATATAAAATTGTGAGCCATGCCCCCTTGGAAAAGACCATAAAAATTAGCACTAAATATAAATGCCCATATCTCTACAACCATAGGGTGGATTTTAGCAAAACAAATATCAGAATACTCGGGGAAGAAGCAGACATAAGATAATAGTGAATCTCAGACACTTTTGATGTAGTGACGGGTCCTCTTTAAAGTTGCATTGAATTATTATCTAACTGATTATATAATAACACAGTGGCTTGCTGCAAGTAATGTCATGATAATAAGGGGACATAGTTCCTTGGAGACACCACATGGCGGCACACAGAAATGCTACAGGTGCATATTAATCAGTTGCATAACTCTATATAGATACAAAGAAAATATTTTAGAAGTTTATAATTAATATTTGTTTCTGACTTTTTGATTAGAATCTCCAGTTCAGAAGAAAAGAAAATATTTTCTAAAACTGAGAAGACAAGAAAAAACAGAGAAAGTAGAAGAGGGGGAAAGTAGGCGAGGTAAGTGTGACAATAATCTCCATGTTGTATGATGTCAGTGAGAAGAAGTCATGTGGAGCAGATGTTATCTATCAGTGGTGGGATTGTCACATGTATGATGACTGGCAAAGATCCCTGCCCTCTGTGTGATGAGATTCCTCTAACGTTCTCCCACAGTGACACCACAGTAGTACCCTCTAATATGGAGTCCCATTACTTACATTAGTTTTACATCTTTTCTCATAGGTTCCATCTTCCGCCGGATGATATCATCCTGCCGGCGTGGATTATCCAGGGCTGCTCGCGCTGTCAGAGGAAGCTGCATTTTTGCCTGCTGTCACCAGGGCACCTTAGACATCTCGAGGACAGAAAACCCCCACATCTAGCTCCCTGAAGAAACTACAGCATGTCCACCATCAATGCTGTACCTGTATGGAAGGATTTGAACCATCTACCCGTGGCCTCCTGACCAGCAAGAAACACCTGCTAAAGTTGAAGGCTTCTCCAAGAACACGTCTTCATCCTTCCATGCAAGATTTAATTAAACTAAATAAATACAAATTTTAAATTGATTAATGTCTTTCAGAATTTAATTGATTATTACTGATATTTTTGGTATATCAATACTATACATCATGTACCATATATCTGAAGGGTAGGATTCCAAAGTGGAGAACAGCAGTTCTATGTCTCCGATTAATCCTCTAAACCTCAGCTAAAAGTGGAGGAGAGGACCAAAGATTCTGTTATTCCTAAGAGTACATACACACATAGCCTTGTAGATGCCAGTAAACCATTGTGAATTGCTGGCAGCTGAGCTTTAGGAAAGCTACCTGTCCGGAGATGTGCACCGCCGACAGTGGTGAAAAAATGCATTATAATGAGGACAATATGGCCAAAGTACCCAGGAGCCTTTGGCCCTGGGCGGTAGCCCAGATTGCCTCATTGTAGTCTGCTAATGATTTCACAAGGAATGAAGCCCAGAGTGAAGAAGAAAGCCCATGAGAGTGATACCCACTTCAGAACAGAGAGAACTTTCCAATGACTACAACGGTTTCTGTATTGGCCACAAGTAAATCGAGTGGTGAAAGAAGATTACCGGAAATCCCATCAGGGTGAGATGACTAAACCCCCTAAACACAGAACATCTATATAGGTGAAGAGGATTTCTTTCCTATTGGAAGTGCTGATGGTGGACTATCTTATGATCAGCCGCTCCGATAATGGTTGTTTGTACTGTCTGGTGATGATGGATCATTTTAAAAAGTTTGCAGTCATGACTCCCACTGGGAATCAAACAGCCGAGTCAGTGGCCTGTGACATCTGTCATGACTTCATGTGGGTATACGGGTGTCCAGAAAGAATTCACTCTGAGCTAGGAGCCTGTTTTCATGGAAAAGTCATGGATGAATTGCACCAACTGTACAACATTGAGAATTCCAGGACTACACCCTAGCACCCACAGGGAAATGGGGACTGTGAACGTTTCAACATAACTTTATCTACATTCTGAGAATTGTGGAGGACAACAGGAAGATGACAGGATGTCACACACTGTCTAGCGCTGTGTATCTGCGGTCTATTCTAGATGCTGCTGTAACTTAAACTGTGAAATTCCCTCTTGTACTGCATGGGTTAATGCCAATTCTATTGACATGTCCTGGTGGATGTGAGTTTCTGTGTGAGTCTACTCCCCTTAGCCTTTAAGCAGCCTCTCCTTCCACCAGGTGGTGCAGCTGATAGAGTTTCACTCTATACGTGGAAGCCGTGCTGTGCAGTCCTGTTTTTTTGTGCCGCTGAAGTCCTTTCCTTTGAGATTGCTGTACCTTTGTTCTGAGGAGGGAGATTAGGGGAATTAGTGCAGGGCTTGTGAAGGAGTTAGGGCTTAGGGTGGAGACCCAAACCTTCTCACCATCAGAGATACCTTCGGGGTCAGGGCTATTCAGGGTTCCCAGGGACAGATTAGTTTTCCCTGCTCACCCAGCCCGTATCTGCTATTTCCTCACCAGCATTCCCCTACACCGTGACACAGGAAGATGCAATGGCCTGAATTTGTACCAGAACTGGTCTGGGTGTACAGTAACCAGGTTCATGCCATGACAGGGTACACGCATTACACGTTGCTGTTTGGACGTAACAGCCGTAAGGTTACTGAGCTAGAGCTTGATCCAGAGGAAGATAGTACGAAGATAAACACCACAACTTTGGTGTGGAAACACCATCATCGGTTAGAGACACTGAGACTTAAGATTGTACAGAAGCCCCAGGGGAAAAGGCATCCTGTAGTAACTCCTGTGCAGGAGGCACCATTACAGCTGGGGAATCGAGTTTTGGTTCAAGTGAAGCACCCTTGGGGAAAATTGGACTACACGTGGGAGGCTGTTCCTCATCGAGTGACAAGGAGAGTACACCCCGAAAGGAGAAGGCGTCGCACCAGAGAGAGTGCGGCACCCTTACATGCTACCGCCACATGTGTCTGATGAAGAGAGAATGACCGGGGCTAGCTTAGAGGGTAGGCTAGAGGTCAAAATCACAGGAAGAGTGTCTCAGGGCCTAAGTGTTCCAGAAGAGACAGGTCAGGAGGGACTTCACAGATCTGAATGTACCAATGCTGGTGTTTCACCCAGGAGGTATGCAGAAGATGATTTCATATGGCAGTATGTAATACAGCAGACACAGGAGTGTGTTTGGATATTGGCGACTCTGAGACCACCACCAAGGAGCGTCTAAAGCATAAGTAACCTTTCTCATCCAAGTAATGGTGAGTTTAAAGAGTGGAGGAATGTAAGGAGAGTGAGTGACTCATATAATAGAAATGAGCTGTAAGGTATTTGTGGGCAGATGCTGTCATGTAGTGATCAGAGACTTTAGGTGTAGGAACCTGAAATGGTATTGGAACCAAGGGACAGAAGGCCGGCTGAATGAGAGGAAAGCAGAGCTAGGTGCACAGGGGACATGTGATCTGCAGCAGAAAAATACAAAAGCCACAGGGGTCAGGCCAGGAAGTCAGTCGTCGTCCCGACTTGTAACAAGTCACCTGTGGTAGCTAGGCCTGACGTAGGTGATGAGTATGTCCAGAAACACAAGATCAGTATTGGAAGTGGATTAAGCAAGGGGTGCAGAGTCCTTACAAAGGCTAAGAGATCCTGATTGTCGAGGCTAAAGATAGCAGATAGCGCAGACCCTATTGCAGAAATGGAAATTCGGTCGTGTGAGCGTAGACCCAATTGGAAGGACAGAAATTCGGTTATGTGAGCAGAAGGGAGCATGAGTTGTCTCTCTGGAAATTGGAGGCAAGGACAGAAGGTCTGTGGTAGAAGAAATTGACTGTGGCCCACAGTGTGAGACTTTCATCCTTGCAGGAAAGTGTAGTGTGGGCACCTGTTAGGGTCTGGGGTGGCGACTGCCATTGGAAAATACAGCGGGTTGACGGAGGCCCATACTGATTCGACCCAGACACTATTGGCTGACAGTCCAGTGTATCTTTAACTATTATAGGTTAGTGTGCATTTATACCAATATTCATACAACGATGTATGTTGCATATACTTTATATGAATATTGATGTTACAGTGGTAATTGTACTCCGTATATGTTCTTGGTGTGAAGCTCAGTAGGAGTATAACCGAGCCACGCAAGGTTTAGTGAGCTTAACAGACAGTGGTTACCTGTATCAGGGAAAATCAAGGATATATAGTCGACAACTAAGCTATTGGTGTCATACTTCTTAGTGCTGTAGCGCTGGGTTTGATATTTTATAGGGCATTGTTCAGATAACCAGGCCCATAAACAGGGCCAGACGGTGACCACAAGCACGAGACAGAGAGAGAGCGCAGAGGTCGCTCTACACTGTCTGTATTGTCACTGATATATAATTGAATAATTTTGTAAATAGTTAATAAACAACTTGTTTTATTGTAGCACTGAGTCCGCGTTCTCTGTGCCACTGCAGCCAAACTTAAAAAGTCTAAAAAATGGAAAACAAATTCCGAGCTGCTCAAATTTTTTTTGACTTAACCCCGCTGTTCTGTTCGGGTCGACTATACACTTATAATGTTCTGGTCATTTTTGACCGGACATATTAAAGTCTTGATTTTTAGCTAATTTAAGTGTTTTCTTTGAATACCTGTTGCATTATTATACTGTATGTGAACATGGTTGTCCATAAACAAATGAAAAATTAAATCAAAAACTTAATTTTTTTTTTTTTTTTGTATCAAAATATGTTACAAGGCCTTATTGCAATATTCATGCATATTGCACATTTGCACATAAAAAAATAATCTTTATATAACTGTAGACTATCACTAATCACATCAAACTGTATGTAAATATATTTAAAAAAAAAAGTTCAGTTTTTTCTATATAAAATGGTAAATAAGGTTCACGGTGCTAAATTTACTGTTTGCATTCGTCACAAGTATAATTTACATGTCTTTTGCAAAAGTACTTTTCACAACTGCAACATATCACATTTTAATCCAAAAGCGTAAAGGGGTCTATTAAATGCAATACTTCAGTCTTAGAGCAATCCAATCAAGATAAATGAAGCACAGATGCCAATAAAATCAATATTTATTTAACCACTTCGCCCCAGAGCCTGGTTTTGCCTTCGTGACCGGGCCAATTTTTTCAATTCTGACCACTGTCACTTTATGAAGTAATTACTCTGGAACGCTTCAACAGATTCCCCTGATTCTGAGAATGTTTTTTCGTGACATATTGTACTTCATGATAGTGGTAAAATTTCTTCGATATCACTTGCGTTTATTTGTGAAAAAATCGGAGATTTGGTGAAAATGTTGAAAATTATCCAATTTTCAAACTTTGAATTTTCATGCCCTTAAATCAGAGAGATATGTCACACAAAATAGTTAATAAATAACATTTCCCACATGTCTACTTTACATCAGCACAATTTTGTAACCAAAATTTTTTTTTGTTAGGAAGCTATAAGGGTTAAAAGTTGACCGGCGATTTCTCATTTTTCCATTAAAATTTACAAAGACATTTTTTTAGGGACCACATCTTATTTGAAGTGACTTTGAGGGGCCTTTATGACAGAAAATACCCAAAAGTGACACCATTCTAAAAACTGCACCCCTCAAGGTGCTCAAAACCACATTCAAGAAGTTTATTAACCCTTCAGGTGTTTCACGGAAATTTTTGGAATGTGGAAGAAAACAATGAACATTTAACTTTTTTTCACAAAAATGTTACTTTAGACCCAATTTTTTTATTTTCACAAGGGTAACAGGAAAAAATGGAATATACAATTTGTAGTGCAATTTCTCATTAGCGCGCTGATACCCCATAGGTGAGGGAAAACCACTGTTTGGGCGCACTGCAGGGTTCGGAAGGGAAGGAGCGCCATTAGACTTTTTGAAAGAAAAATTTGTTTGGATAATTAGAAGACGCCATGTTGCGTTTGGAGAGCCCCTGATGTCCCTAAACAGTGGAAACACCCCACAAGTGACACCATTTTGGAAACTAGACTGCTTAGGGAACTTATCTAGATGTGTGGTGAGCACCTTGCACCCCCAGGTGCTTCACAGAAGTTTATAATATTGAGCTGTAAAAATAAAATGTTCACATTTTTCCCTCAAAAACGTTTTTCATCCCTTAATTTTGCATTATCATAAGGGTAATAGGATAAATTGCACCATGAAATTTGTTGTGCAATTTCTCCTGAACACGCCGATACCCCATATGTGGAGGAAAACCACTGTTGGTGCGCACGGCAGGGTTTGGAAGGGAAGGAGCGCCATTTGACTTTTTCAATGTAAAATTTGCTTGAATAATTAGCGGACGCCATGTTGCGTTTGGAGAGCTCCTGATGCCCCTAAACAGTGGAAATCCCCCACAAGTGACACCATTTTGGAAACTAGACCCCTTAGGGAACTTATCTAGATGTTTGGTGAGCACCTCGCACCCCCAGGTGCTTCACAGAAGTTTATAATATTGAGCTGTAAAAATAAAATTTTCACATTTTTCCCTCAAAAACGTTTTTCATCCCTTAATTTTGGATTAACATAAGGGTAATAGGAGAAATTGCACCATGAAATTTGTTGTGCAATTTCTCCTGAGTACGCCGATACCCCATATGTGGAGGAAAACCACTGCTTTGGTGTACGGCAGGGTTCGGAAGAGAAAGGAGCGCTATGTTGGCTGGGATAGGTTGCAGACACCATGTCACATTTGAAGAGTCGCTGACATGCCGAAACAGCAGAAACCCCGACAAGTGACCACATTTTGTAAACTACACCTCACAAGGAATTCATCTAGGGAAGTAGTGAGTATTTTTTAATTTTTAAATTTATACCATTGGGCAGTGAAGAAAACATAATTGTATTTTTACCACAAAAAAATGTTTTACCCTCAGATTTTACGTTTTCACACAGGGCAATGGGTAAAAATGGTGCCGAAATGCGTCACACAATTTCTTCTAAAAGTGGCAATACCCCATATCTGGCTGTATCGTACCGCTCAGCCATACGGCGAGATCTGGGAGGGACGGAGCGCTATTTGACAATTGGAGAACAAATTATTGTAGAATAGGCATTTGGATTTGGGAGCACCAAATTTTCTGAATTTCTTTTGGGGGGCAAGGGCCATTTCGCTTTTCCAGAGCCTTTCTGCTACCAGTAACTTGGAATATTTTTGACAGATGACGGACCTGAGTGGGGACTAGCTTTTTTTGAGGACTGAGTTGAAGCTTTTATTGGGAACATTTTAAGTAACATTTATCCGGCGCTCGAGGCTGAGCACTTACATCGGGGTTTCCATCTAAATTTCCAAGTGATGTAATTCAGATGAAACCCCTGTGGGATCCATTCACTGTAATGAGGCAGCAGAGTTACTCTGGACTCCGTCTGGCCTCTGTTTAGCGGTGTCCTTTTTTTCAGAAGTGCACAAAACTGTGGTCAACCGCACTTTTATGCACGCCTAAAAAACTGACACCGTGGGCTCACAGGCCAGATGGCATCCACAGTGGCCTATATCTGCCTCATTACAGGGAATCTTCCGTCATGGGTTCCGTCTCAATCACGTATCTCAGAGATTTACACGGAAACTCTGGTGTAAGTGCTCAGCGCAGAGCGCAGGATAAATGTGAGCAGAGCCTTACTGCGATCTTTGGGAGACATAATAAACAAAATCAGTAGCAGGTGAAGAATTGGTTTTATTTATTTTTTTACGCCGTTTCTCGTGCGGTATAAGTGATGAGATTACTTTATTCTTCGGGTCGGTGCGATTACAGCGATACCAGATTTATATCGGGTTTTTATGACTGACAGCTGTCACACAATAAGAGACGCTTTTTTTTGCAAAATCTAGTTTTTGCATCGCCATATTTTGAGAGCTATCATTTTTCTATATTTCGGCCTACAGAGTCATGTGACCGCTTGTTTTTTGCGGGACGAGTTGACGTTTTTATTGGTACCATTTTTGGGTACGTGACATTTTTTGATCGCTTTCTATTCTGTTTTTTGTGAGGTAAAATTAACAAAAACCAACAATTCAGGAATTGTTTTTTGAGTTTTTTTTATGCCGTTCTGTGTGTGGTAAAAGTGATAAGGCAGCGTTATTCTTCGGGTCTGTACGTTTACAGAGATACTACACTTACTGTATATTTTTTTATGTTTTGGCGCTTTTACACAATAAAACAATTTTATAGAAAAAATATTTTTTTTGCATCGCTTTATTCTGAGAGCTATAACTTTTTTTATTTTTCAGCTGATGGAGCTGTATGGAGCGTTTTTTTGCGGAACAAGATGACGTTTTCAGCGGTACCATTTTTATTTCCATTTTGCTTTTTGATCGCATTTTTTTCGACTCTTTGTTTGGCGATATGATGAAAAAGCATAGTTTTTTGCTCCGTTTTTTATTTATTTTTATTACGGTGTGCACAGGAGTTAATTAGTGTGACAGTTTTATAGATCGGGTTGTTTTGGACGCGGCGATACCAAATATGTGTACTTTTTTTGTTTTTGCATAAATATATGGATTTATTGGTTTAATATTTTATTTATTTATTTTTATTTATTTTGTGATTTTTTTTTTACATTTTTATTTAGTCCCTGTATGGGACATTAATTTTTATTTTTCTAATCACTGATCTCATCCAATGCAATAGATATGTATTGCATTGGTTGAGATCTATGCTGACAGTTTCACACTGTCCTTCTCCTGCTCGACTCAGCTGCAGGCTGAGCCTAGCAGGACACCGTATATGGCAGATCTGGAGGCGGTCATGTGACCTCCAGCTGCCATTTCAACGGCAGGTCCTGGAAGGTATCAGGGGGCCGTCGGAGAGGTAAGTGGACGACCCCCTCTCCTCTCACTATCTTCTATATGCCGCCATCACTATAGATTGCGGCATATAGAAGATAGCAAAGGGTTAACATCATTGGGACCTGATCCAATCAGGTCCCGATGATGTCCCCTGTCAGAGCTATCGCTCTGCACCGCACCTGCAGCGCTTGCAGGACCCTGGGGGTCCTGAGCACTGCGGGACCAACCACCGTTTTTAAACGTCGGCGCTGCACAGAGCCCAGGCAGCGCCGACATTTATATACAGTGGGCGGTCGGGAAGCAGTTAAGTACCGGGCAGGCCGCAATAATGCCAACGCCGATGCCCTGTCCAGGAGGCCTCACCAGTCGGACACTGAAGAGGAAGTGGATGACCTGGAGGAGATTGAGCTACCTGCCTTTCACCGTAATGGAATGGTCCAAGAGCAACGAGCCTCCAGTAGCCATCGCGGTAGGACGTTAAACCCTTTGCCTCACCACAGCTGGAAGGAGACCCAGGACAGTGACCCGGTTGTCAGTCGTATTAAGGAACTGATAACCCAGGAAGGTTCCTCCCTGGAGAAAGACGCGTCTCTACAAGCCAAGCAACTGTGGAATGAGAGAAGCCGGCTGTTCATCTATAGAGAGAAGCTGTGCCGGAGGTACGTCAACCCGAGGACCCATGAGATGGTATGGCCGATTGTAGTGCCCAGGATGGACATCCAGATGGTGTTGGAGGCCTACCACGATCAGGCGGGGCACTTTGGCTGGAAGAAGCTAGAAGCCCTGCTGAAGTGTCGGTTTTATTGGGTAGGAATGCGCAGTTCCATTGAGAGGTGGTGCCGGGACTGTGGACCCCGTAGCCTCAGGAGAAAAGACTACAGCAGCCAGAAGGCACCCCTGCAACCCATCAAGACGACTCGACCCTTGGAGATCGTGGCCCTGGATCATGTCAAGCTGTCACCCAGCAGGTCAGGATATTCCTATGCCCTGACTCTAACATACCTGGCGGCGTTCTTGCATAGGGCACCATCTCCCAATATGCAAGATCGCAAACTTGATCATCAGTCCAGTCTGCTAGCCTGGCTTCTTTCCATGCTGTCTGCTTGCCTCTGTTCTGGCTGCTTAGGGCGGCGGCCCGGTCACTTCCTGTTTCGTGTAGCTGCTGTGGGCACACCCCTAATGCGTCCTCAGCCTATTGCTATCAGTCATTGGATATTTAAACCAGCTCCTCATACAAGCTGGTGCCTGAGCAATGCATTCCGTCAGATGGCTTTTCGCTGCTGATGTGCCAGGTCCTGTCTGAACTATATTCTAGCCTGTTGTCTGTCTGCCTATCCTGGAGGCTGTATTTCCAGGCCAGTGTGAACACGCTGCTAGCCTGTTCTTTCCGCCTTCTAGGGGCCGCATACCTAGACCCGCTCCTGTATCTAGCCTGTTCCTGTCTGAACACGCTCCTAGCCTGTTCTTTCCGCCTTCTAGGGGCTGCATACCTAGACTCGCTCCTGTATCTTGCCTGTTCCTGTCTGAACACGCTCCTAGCCTGTTCGTTCCGCCTTTTAGGGGCCGCATACCTAGACCCGCTCCTGTATCTTGCTGCTGTGTCTGTTCTTGTCTGAATACTCTCCTAGCCTGTTACCTGTTTTTCTCTATGTCCGTACCTTCCCTTTTCCTGCAGAGTCTGAACCCGTACCTAACTCCTACTCGTTGTCCCTGTACTCCCGTTTGTGAGTTTAGAGTCCACTCGCTATTTCATTGCAAGTATCTTGTGTGTATCTGGTTCTGCCTTTCCCTTCCAGTCTGTTCCGTGTGAACAGAGCCCTGTCCCCTCTGCTCTGCCTTTGCTCACCGCTCCGGCGGTTCTTGCCTGCTCTGCCTTGCTCACCGCTCCGGCGGTTCTTGCCTGCTCTGCCTTGCTCACCGCTCCAGGCCGTCTCGCTCTGCTCTGCCTTTGCTTGCCGCTCCAGGCCGTCTCGCTCTGCTCTGCCTTTGCTCACCGCTCCAGGCGGTCTCGCTCTGCTCTGCCTTTGCTCGCCGCTCCAGGCGGTCTCGCTCTGCTCTGCCTTTGCTCGCCGCTCCAGGCGGTCTCGCTCTGCTCTGCTTGTCTACCGCATCTGCGGTTCTGTTCCTGAGTCCCAGTCTGTACTGGAACTTATCCAGTCTGTGCTCCAACCTGCTAGTGCCTCCCTGTCGGCACTCCAGCCGTGCTTGCCAGTACCCCCTGCCTGCATACCAGTCGTGCTTACCAGTGCCCGCCTGTCTGCATACCAGCCGTGCCTGCCTATACCCACCAGTCAGTGTGCCAGCCTAACCTGCCTGTTCCTGTATTCTCCGGTGTGGGTCAACAGCCGTGTCCGGGGTCTGACCTGGAGTAGCACCTGGTCCCTCTGCTCAGTTCCTCCCTGGTGCACTGGCGTCGTTAGCCGTCGTGCGACCTTGGTCGGATCGGGTAGATACTTAGTTACGCCCCTCCAGGCACTCTCCGGTTCTTGGTCCAGTGGGATCACTAAACACGCACACGCCAGTCAGTCCGGGCATGTGCATAACACTGACCATGGTGGATCACTACTCCCGGTTCCTGGTGGTCGCCCCCGCAAGGATCTGACGGCAGAAACCGTGGCAAAGACGTTTCAGGCGTACTTCAACAGGCCACATGGATACCCGGAGCAGGTGCTGACAGATCAAGGCTCAGCCTTTGAGGCCGAATTGTTCAAGGAGTTCTGCCATCTGTACGGGTGTAAAAAGATCCGGACTACACAGTACCACCCCCAAACCAACGGTCTCTGTGAAAAGATGAACAACATCATCATCGACCTGCTGAAGACCCTACCACTAGAGGAGAGAAATTAGTGGCCAGACCTACTACCTGACCTGGTAGATCTGTACAACCACATACCTGTGAGTTCCACCAATTGTACTCCAGCATATCTCATGCGAGCAAGACCCGGGAAGTTGCCCATGGACCTGGAGCTTGGTGTAGTAGAACCCGAAGCAGATATGTCCACTGAGGACTGGGACACGACCAGACAAGAGCAGTACAGAAGAGTACAGGCCTGTGTCGAAGACAGTCTCACTCGGGTGAGGGACAAACAGGAAGCCCACTACAATAGAAGTGCGCCCGCAGAACCCGTCACACCAGGAGAAGTGGTGTTAAAAAGAAAAAGGAGAAACCACAAACTTGATGACCAGTGGGAGAGAGAACCCTACACTGTGTTAAACTCAAGGTTTGATAACCGGAAGACCTGTTTAATAACTAAGGACGGAGGAAGAACGACTGCAACAGTATCCAGAGACCATCTGAAGTTGTGTCCAGGTCTGCTAAAGCTCCAGGAGGAAGTGCCTCTCACCGTACCAGAGGAGCCTAAAGAAGCAGTAATACATACTGAATTAGGAGATTTCCCGGCAGATTGGCCCCAACTAGGAGGAGCAGTAATCATACCTGTAATCACCTTCTACCCACAGCAAGAAGAACCTGTAGGTGCCCCAGAAGAGCCTGCTCAAGAAGAATCCCCGGAAGAAGGATCCCAGGTTGGAGCAGAGCAAGAAGGCCAACTAATGGTACACTTGCCAGTCCCGCAGAGAGGTCAAGGCAGTCTTGTAGCCCCTCCACACCTAGTGCTGACAGAATGGAAAGTAGTGCAACTACCAGTACCACAAGCATCCCAGTACCACGTAGGTCGACACGTAGCACCAAAGGTCAGACCCCTGTCAGATAGAGAGAATAGAAAGGAAACTCTGACAGTGTAGATAGTTGTCCCTGGGGTATGTTATTTGTATGTAATTTTCGTGTATTTCATTATTCATATGTGTTTTTGCCTTGCTAATGAACAATTCAAGTGATATGGACACTTAACTTGCATCTAGTTACCAGTAAGGGTATATACATAAAGAAGTTTGTGGAAGAGGACTGTGTGCAGCCCAAAAACTGTTTCCTGTAAATAATTGCGCTCCCTGGAGTGCCCCCTTTAGGTGACCTCAGAATAAAAACCTGTCTGGGTGGCAGAAGTGGAGGTCCAACTCAGAATCGCCATGCCTTGCAGCCACCCAAGGGCCTACGTGGAGGGTTTGCTTTGGACAGGTCCCTCAAGCTACCTTGTACTTTACCTGTGAGATGGACACCCTGTCAGGGGACCTCACCGGAACAGACTTAAATTCTGAGGACGCTCTATATTTGTATATATTTATTATGTTTTTACACCTGTAATGTTCAAGAGATGTGCCTCCCAAAAAGGGAAGAAATGTTATTATTGTTTAACCTGTTTTGCAAAATTGCTTCAGTCCGGGAGTACTGAGTTTTACTAGGGGGGAATGTGGTGCCCTGCTGCGCATGGTGCCACAGAACCCAGAAGGGGGCATGGCTGGATTTCTTCACAAGAGGCCCTCACTACTTTCATACACCTCCACTTTCCACCTCATACCACCAGAGGGAGCCCGGATAGGGATATATAAAGGGAAGGTGGAGCCAGGCAGCTCAGTCTTCAGAACAGATTAGTCTTCAGTCTGCAGTGAGTGAGTGTGCAGAGCAGTCAGACAGAAGGTGTCTGAGAGCGTGCCGACGCTCAGAGAGCGGTGAAGACGCAGTACACCAGCTGCCTTGTAGTGAAGGCCCCGAGCGTGGCCGACGGCGAGGAGATAAAGAGAGAGAAACCAAGTGGGCAGAGGAGCTCAGTAAGCTCACCCCGCTATATTTACCGGACACCGGGTCCGTGCCTACAGGGATCCATTACACCCAGTAGGAACAACCGGAATCCCAGGAGGACTACAAGTCCCTGGCAAACCTGAAGATAGACACGTACAGGACCAGGAACCCCGACGTCCAGGGAAAGTGGTTACCAACCGCAGGTCCTACCTCAGAGCAACAGGTTAAGAAAAAGCAGGACACATAAGCTAGGCCCAGTTGCAGGCTGGCCAGGATCATACATAGAGACAGGAGGCCTTATACCCGCTCACTGGGGAGAAGTCCAAAAGTGTGCCCTTCACCTGGAGTACCCCGGACCGTACTTAACAGCTGTACCAGTAAAAGGTAACAAAGCAAACCCCCTGTCTCTGTCCGTTACTTCTGCTGCGCTATCGTCCTCTCCCTGCACCACAACGCCCAGCGCAAACTGCATCGTTCTATACTGCCCTGAGGCCCGCTCCATCTTAGCTGCCCTGACACCGGCCTCGGAGTACTGTTGCGGCGCTGGTGACCTTCACCAGACACCACAGGTGGCGTTACGAATTCCCCGAACTTTTATTAGAATTTTATACCCCCTTTTTGTGTACTGACCGCCCTGGGCCAGCCAACGTGATATAACCCCGGCGATCAGCCACCGGCCCCCTGGGGGCGAGTCACCAGCGTGCCTATCCATGCAATAAGACCCCGATGCCAGCGCGGGTATCCCGACTGGCCATTACAGGTTGCAGATGGAAGTGCCATTGGGGGGGGATATGCCAACCAAAGACAGCGGAAATCATGCAAAACGTCAAAAAATAACTTATCAGCATGCTGCCTACTGGAACAGTCCACCTAAAGTGGCCGACCGCTGTATTCCCTTTGTTACTAAAAATCTAGCACAAAATCCTTATCTACTTGCCAGTCTAATCACTAGCCAGTCTAATCACTGGCCAGTCTAATCACTAGCCAGTCTAATCACTAGCCAGTCTAATCACTAGCCAGTCTAATCACTAGCCAGTCTAATCACTAGCCAGTCTAATCACTGGCCAGTCTAATCACTGGCCAGTCTAATCACTAGCCAGTCTAATCAATAGCCAGTCTAATCACTAGCCAGTCTAATCACTAGCCAGTCTAATCACTGGCCAGTCTATAATCACTAGCCAGTCTAATCACTAGCCAGTCTAATCACTAGCCAGTCTAATCACTAGCCAGACTAATCACTAGCCAGTCTAATCACTAGCCAGTCTAATCACTAGCCAGACTAATCACTAGCCAGACTAATCACTAGCCAGTCTAATCACTGGCCAGTCTAATCACTGGCCAGTCTAATCACTAGCCAGTCTAATCACTAGCCTTGCGCCAAACTTCTAACAGAAATCTCCTATCAGAATCGCAAGAAAGGAATCAGCAGGCGATCTCTTAGACCAGTCTGAACTAGGACTAAGTAAAGGAGCTAATACAATATAAAGAGGTGAAACTGTTACCAAAGCCTTGTTATTCCGCTCACAGTAACGTCTGAGCCAGCGTCGCTGACACCTCTGCAGGCCGATTTATGCTTTTAGAAAAGTCACATGAGTATCACTACACATGAGACTTCTGCAGCCGGACAGGAGTCCTGCCCCGGCTTCTGCCCTCCGCCACGCGTCATCTACAAATATGACAGGCGGGTGGGAGACGCCACATCTCTACTTAGATAAATGTCCTGCTTTATCTCCTGTGCATTGGCACAAGGACGGGTATGTGCCTGCGGGCCGTCAGCATCTTCCCTGAGGAGAGCGGGCACCTTCCCGGCCGCCGCACACCGGAGATGCAGGTCCGGTGCAGGAATAACTGTGTTCCTTTGGCAGGATTGCCAGAACTTGTTCCCTCTACTTGTCGGCACCACCTGGACTAACTACACAGCAATAAATCTCCCCTCCTGGCAGTGATGTGGAGCAGGTTGCTCTGTAGCTGCACGCTCCGGCCCCCCAGAGCCTGAGTAGTACAGACATACACTACATGGCTGCACTGACCACCAGAGGGAATAACGGACATAATAAAGGTGGACAGGATAGGGGAAAATAACCACATGGATGCAATTAAAGGGTTATTGCCAAAATAGAAAATCATCTCTTATCCAAAGGTTAGGGGATAACTTACTGATCACTGAGGGTCTGACTGCTGGAACCCCTAGCAAACCCAAGAACAGGCAGCATGCTCAGCCTCCCCTCCATTCACTGTCTATAGGACTGCCCAAAAATAGCCAAGAGCAGCGCTCCACTAGTTCTGGCAGTCCCACAGACGATGAATGGAGTGGTGGTTGAGTATACGCACTGCCGCTCCGTTCATTCTTAATGGGAGTGCTGAAGACCAGCCGAGCACAGAGCTTCAGTCGTCCCATAGAGAATGTATGGTGCAGCAATGATCGACCATCACATCAGTCACTAAGGACTCTTCAAATCCCCAGTTTTCAGGATTGGTGAGGCTCCCAGCAGTCAGACCCCATCCATCGGGAAGTTATCCTATGGATAGGAGATATCTTTTAAACTTTGTACACCCCCATTGAAGGATTATTCAGTCTAATTCTAAAGTCGGGGGATACTGACAGCCGCCCTCCACTAATCACAGCATGTTGGCATATTGTAGTGATATCCCACCGCATTGTGATGGAAAGAAGAATATAACTGTATACAGAATAACATGGAGATGTTTGATAGAATCCAGCAGCCCGGAGGTTATGGGAGCGCCGCCAGCTTCTGTACCTCTGTACTAGATGGTATACAGCAGTGACCGTCCCTACACGGGACCCTGATCATCAGGAATATTGCCTCTTACCCCCGAGCCCAGGGAATTCTAATTACTAGTGTACACGGTTATATCAGTTTATTATCACCTCCGGCCATGAAAGAATTGTCACATTATTTATTTTATAGAATTTTGTCTAGCATGGAAGTTATGAAACCTTACAAATCCATGCTCAGTACTCTCTATATACATGTATAAATTAGATACATTGTAAATGAAAACATCATATATTTAGGAGTTTGTGAGCTACATATCCTTATATACTCCCTGCAACCACTTTGATGTTGCACTTTACTGCAATGCTGTGGCAGCCAAAAAAACGTCATTCTGGCATTTTGATTTTTTCCCCATTACAATGTTTACTGATCAGATTAATTAGGAGACTTGGAGCGGCGATCGTCTGATCGCTTGTGCTGTACATACACTGCTATCTATAGCAGAAATCACCATCTTCTATGAACGCCGGCCCATAGGTGGGTCATAATGACATGTATGGGAGGTCATCAGCAGACCCCCAGCTGTCATGACAACCCATCGGCGCCCCACAATCACGTGGCAGGATGTATGACGCGCTTCCAGCCGACGTGCGCTATATCCCGCTGTCAGCGATTGACAGCTGGATTTAACGGGTTAATAGCAGCAGGCGGAGCAACAGTACATCAGCAGCTATTAAAGGCACATGATGGTTGATTAAATCAGTCATCATGTGCAGGGAAATATGTGGGCTCGGTGTGCGAGATCACATCAAAGGCAGGGACACGACCTTTGACGTAAATATACGTCAAAGATGGTGAAGCGGTAGAGCAAAGCACAGGTTGCAGCCTCTTCTCTAATATTCAAAGACTGGCTAAAAATACTCCTGAAAAATACTATGAGGAGGATTTTTACTCTTCTGTAAAAAATGTAGAGCGACCTCTGCAATGCGGTATACATTTCATTACAATGGGTCCCAATAGTGGACGGATGCCTCATCATCCATCCTGACAGTGGCCACTAGGGGGCACGCACCTTCTATGTGTATGCGCCCAACAATGGCCACAAACGTAATGTGCACCGAGCCCAACAGAGTCATCAGAGAATCCAAGAGTCCCACCCTCAGCCGGCATGCCCCATCGTCACTTCAGCAGAAATACTGCAGCAAGAAATATCTGTATTAGTAAAATGAACAGTTGCTCCATGATTCCTCAATGTTTTTGCGCATCTCATCATGTCGGAAGTGTGAGACATAATTCCCAGGTAAGTGTGCACTGTACGGATATAGGATGTAGGATGTGTGCAGCAAGCCATACCTGCAGAGCTTGTAGGAAGCCCAGCTCTTCATCCTTTATGCATCCCATAAACAGGACGGTGAATGTTTCAGGGCCAACGACACGGAATTTTTGTGCAATTTCCTATAAACCCAAGAAGACCATATTAGCTTGTTATTATCCAGCTCGCGACATCACTGCTTGAGTATTGCAAGAGAAATCTAACCAAAATCAAAATCTCAGGGAAAGCGTCACTTTGCCGTTCCCAGAACAGCCGGGTGGCCAGTGAAAAACACAGTGAAGGGGGCGCAGTGCTGCACCAGTGCCCAGGATCAGTGGGGTCACTGTGCCCCCCTAACAGGTCACATACTAACTAGCTGAAAATTTACACCCCAGCACCATCTTCCTATCTCTTAAGCTGACAGTGGATGTGTTGGTAGCAGATAGTACAAAGCTGTCCACCTTTCTCAGATTTAGTAAGTGACCCCCTGGTCCCCACAGAAGAACTGAACTCTGGTGGTGCCTTCTGATGGCTGCTAAGTCCCCGGCCAGACATGGTGCACTGGTGATTCCCCGTGGAATGATTACAATGATGCTGTTCCCTCCCGGTTAATCTACGATAGGGGCATCTTATAAGGACTCCATTGTGGGTGACCAGGACTGTGACCTTGACTTACCTTAAATAGCTCACAGCTCCCCTGCAGTCCTGAGCTCAGCGTGCAGACCTTCAGCGAGCTCCGGTAAGTGATGGGATTAAGCTCAATGTTCTTGTCCATCAATTCTTTCCGCAGCTTCAGTGCGTGCTGCAGACCCGAGTCTTTCCATGGCGACTCCGCGCAGGCGTTGAACAGGGCAGTATATGTGGCATCTGTGGGAACCAGACCTCGCTTTTTCATCTAAATGATGTAACAAGAAATGAGTCTGTACTGTAAAAACTGTATGTAATAATAGCAATAATAATGTAAGTACATAATATACAGGGCATTATCAGATAATGTAAAGGTACTTTACTGCATTACGTTATTGGTCCTCCCAATTAACAGAACAAATGGTCCATGGTGCTCACTGGGGCGCTGACGCCCCTTCACAGCAAGATCCATATAAGTGTGAGTGCCTGGTACTGCCGGCCTCGGCCAGATCCCCACAGCTTGTACACTGATGGACAGCGTACACAATGAATGTTATATTGAGGGCATAACAGTCATGTCAGGTGGCTACTGCTATGTGTATATTCTATTCTGGCCCCTGTGTGTCCTGCAATTGTCACCAGTTCTCCCCTCTGCAGGCTCTAGCGCTAAGCTTCAGTTATCTCTCAGCTAGTGGGTAGAGAATGCTGCACTGTCTGCTCACGTACACATCTCACACAGGCGGGAGGGATTCCCGCTTTCCATTCAGCACATGTTCAGAAGCAGTGGCAGTGATATGGTTGTGTAGAAGTGCTCAGCACTGAAGTGAGATAAACTCCTTACTAGAATAAGCTGCAGCACGATCTGCCCGTGTCTCCCTCTGATTGTCCTATCACTGTGCTCCTGCTCCAGCCTAACCTGATTTCATTAATCAATAGTGCAAGTAAAGATAAGACACTTTGTAATATACATTATCAGATAAACCTTCTTCTTTTGTCACTTAAAAGACATTTTTTGGTCTCCTGCACTAATCATTCACTCTCAATATCTGCTAAATCTGTGGGAGAAGGGAAGGGAACCTGTCACGTGAACAAACGCTATCAACCTGTAGATATGGGGTTACTCTGCAGGTTAATAGCATTCTGAAACTGCCCGGTGCCGGCATTTAGACTCCCTCTGCCAGGAGGAAATGAACTTTATTGTACCTGGTAGTGACTCGCCCAGGGGGATATGGGGGAAACTCGGTACCCAGGCCTTGACCTTCTGTGGGCTGTCACGGCAGTCGGCTCCGGGGCCCATACCCTGAGGTCACTCTTTAAAAGGGGTTTGTTACATGAAGGGATGAATAACAGTTTTGTCTCGTGACGCCACCTGTGGTTCCTCGTAATGGGTACCAGCGCGCTGCAGACCTCCAGGGGTGATGGGATGGCAGCTGAGATGTTTCTGCTCCCCGCAGGCGGAGTGGGCCCCAGGGCAGGCTTGATGGAAGGGACGCAGGTGAGAGGTGGCCCAGCTGGGTCAGGGGAGAATAACAGGCACGCACACAGGGGATTCGCTTCAGTACCTTTACTGCTGTAAACGGCAGGTATGGTCCAGGGTACTTGATAGGAAGGGTGCACTTCTGAAATCTCCCCAGTGAGCAGGTAGTAGGACTCCTGATCGGTTTCTTCCTCTCTCTCTCTCTGAAGCTCCTGACCAGCCTGGAACTAGACCTAGCATCTGTACTGTTTCACTCTCTCATCTGTCTGCTTGGTAGTAAGAACTTTTCTCTGGCTACCACTATCCCTGGACGCTGGGGCCTTCGTGGTTCCTATTTCTGTAGATGATTGTAGCTTCAGGTTGAAGAGGGGTCTGGAATCCTCCTGATATCCTCCAGTATATATATATCCCTAACAGGGCTCCTTCTGGTGGTATGAGGTGGAAGGGTGGAGGTGTCTGTGTGTAGTAAGGGCCTCTTGTGGAGAAGTCCGTCCATGCACCCTTTTGGGTCCTGTGGTACCTGTGGGTAGCAGGGTGCCACAGTAGTGTTTGGGTATCAGTCATGGGGGCGGCACTGGTTCAGTCACCGCTCTGTGTATAGAGAGTGACGGCTGTAACCGTGCCCCCAGCCCTGATTGACAGCCGGCCCTAATGCTGAGCTGCCATCAGTCACTACAGGGGTCGCAGTTACAGGCGCCACTTTCTATACACAGAGCAGTGCCACCCCGGTGACTGGAAGTCGAACGCTACCGGGAGGAACGCGACAGGTTCATTTCAACAAAAATGTCTGCGATGCCCCTATAAACCTATGGAAGGAGGAGCCGGAGGGATAAAAAGCAAAGCACAGAAAAGGTAAATGCTGAGGCTTATAATGTAGAGAAAAAATGCAGGATACCCATCATATAATGTACACTCCCCATACATTCATGTACACTCAGGAGTGTATAATGAGTGGCAATTATTCCTTAGATAGTTCTCCTTATTCTAAAAAGTCATCTGAAAGTGCTGTTAAATCATAAGGGAATCTGCCACCCGGTTTTAGATGCCCCATCTGAGAGCAGCATGATATAAGGGGTGAGACCCTGATTACAGTGATATCTCACGCTTTTTGTTGCTTACTGCTATTTTGATAAAATCAGTGTTTTATCTGCTGCAGCTCTAGTAGTTCTCTGAATGCTGAGCTTTGTATAACCCCACCCACACCACTGATCGGCAGCTTTCCTCCAGTCAGTGGTGGGGATGGGGTTATACAGAGCACATGAATGCCCCGGACTACCTAGCAGAAGGCTTACTAGTCCTCTAGTGATAATCTCCTGCTGATAAAACTGTGATTTTATAAAAACTACAGCAAGCAGCCCAGTAAATGACACATCGCTGGAATCAGGGTCTCTGCCCATACATTATGCTACTGTCAGATTAGATAGCAAAAACCTGGTGACAGATTCACTTTAAGGGGGTTATCCTATTTCAGACAATCCCTATTCCAACACAGCATTTCTTTTTTTTAAGAAACAAACCGTGCTTCAAGCCACATATCCAAGCCCTTTCCACTTCCTGCCAACGTCAACTCAAAAACATCTCCCGGATCCGCACATTCCTCAACCACGAATCTGCAAAAACACTAGTGCACGCCCTCATCATCTCCCGCCTCGACTACTGCAACCTCCTGCTCTGTGGTCTCCCTTCCAACACTCTTGCACCCCTCCAATCTATCCTAAACTCGGCTACCTGACTAATCCACCTGCCCCCCCGCTGTTCCCCGGCCTCTCCTCTCTGTCAATCCCTGCACTGGCTCCCATGTACCCAGAGACTCCAGTTCAAAACCCTAACCATGGCATACAAAGCCATTCACAACCTGTCTCCCCCATATATCTGTGTTTCAATGTTTTTTATTGAAATTTTTTATAAACCTTCATACATCTCTGACCTAGTCTCCCAGTACTTACCTGCACGCAGCCTCCGATCCTCACAAGATCTCCTTCTCTACTCCCCTCTTATCTCCTCTGCCCACAATTGCATACAAGATTTCTCCTGTGCTTCCCCCCTACTCTGGAACTCTCTACCCCAACATGTCAGACTCTCGCCTACCGTGGAAACCATCAAAAGGAACCTGAAGACCCACATCTTCCGACAAGCCTACAACCTGCAGTAACCACCGCTCCACCACACCGCTGCATGACTAGCTCTACCCTCACCTGCTGTACCCTCACCTATCCCTGGTAGACTGTGAGCCCTCGCGGGGAGACCCTCTCTCCTTCTGTAACAGTTTGCCGTTGCATTTTGTTCAAGATTATTGTACTTGTTGTTTGTTATGTATATCCCCTTTTTCACATGTTAAGCTCCATGGAATAAATGGCGCTATAATAATAAATAGTAATAATAATAATGCTTTGGTGTAAGTCATTGTCTGCAGCGCTGACGTGACGGTGAAAGCACTGCAGTCAGTCAGTGAGCTCTGAAGGTCGGCCCGAGTTAACGGCACGAGCCGCTGAGCGTAGCTACAGGCTGCAGAGCTGTAGATGTGTTGTCAGCACTGCAGACAATAACAGACAGCGGGAGCAGCAGGAGAAACTTTGCGCTGGACCTGGGGAGGATGAATAGAGAACAGACGGTTTTTGTAATTTCTTTAAACAAACTGCAGCCAGGAACAGCGGTTTTGTGAAACAAGAAAGTCCCTTTAAAGGTTGTTTCACAGAGTAAATAAGATCATTTTGGTATTAAATCATTAAAAAGCTACAAACATGCCACAGTTAATGTGACCATTATCTGGGCTTTGTTATAAATATTTCAGAATAAGCTGCAACATGCTGTACAGATCTGACTAATGTGTCCAGGGCCTGATGAGCACAGCCACCACGGCATGGACCCCGGCTAATCCCATCCATGTGAACACAGGCAGAAGGACTTTACTGGCCACTCCTTGGAGCTTACCCAATGCTGCTTTATCATGGCTCATTATCAAGGGGTCACAGATCAACCTTATAAAGCCCGCCACACACATTAGATGGCTCTTGGATGAAAGACGGCCCGCGCTTAACAGTTGTCTGGCAGCCATCTCTCCCATACACTCCTGTGTTCTCTATGAGAGTCACCACCAGACATGTCTACTGGCACCTTATCTCCAGAACATAATGATCAGCCAAATTAAATGATCAGTTATGCTGGATCATTAACTCCCCCAAAAAATTGTCCGGGACCCCATACATATTAGACTGTCAGACAGAGCCGTCAATACGTTATATATAGGATATATCCAACTCTTCCGCAGCCTCCGATGAGAACAGTGTAGTTACTTTCCTCCGGCTGCAGCCGCTCCTCTTTCAGCATCTGTTCCTGGAAGAGGTCCAGGGCTTCGGCCAGCTGCACACAAGAGGGACATGTCTTCAGAGGAGAGCAATAGAAGTGCTAGAAGCAGAGCAGGATATACAGTTAGGTCCATATATATTTGGACAGAGACAACATTTTTCTAATTTTGGTTCTAGACATTACCACAATGAATTTTAAACAAAACAATTCAGATGCAGTTGAAGTTCAGACTTTCAGCTTTCATTTGAGGGTATCCACCTTAAAATTGGATGAAGGGTTTAGGAGTTTCAGCTCCTTAACATGTGACACCCTGCTTTTAAAGGGACCAAAAGTTATTGGACAATTGACTCCAAGGCTATTTCATGGACCGGTGTGGACAATCCCTTCGTTATGTCATTCTCAATTAAGCAGATAAAAGGCCTGGAGTTGATTTGAGGTGTGGTGCTTGCATTTGGAAGGTTTTGCTGTGAAGTAAACATGCGGTCAAAGGAGCTCTCCATGCAGGTGAAACAAGCCATCCTTAACCTGCAAAAACAGAAAAAACCCATCCGAGAAATTGCTACAATATTATGAGTGGCAAAATCTTGAGTTTGGTACATCCTGAGAAAGAAAGAAAGCACTGGTGAACTCATCAATGCAAAAAGACCTGGGCGCCCACGGAAGACAACAGTGGTGGATGATCGCAGAATAATCTCCATGGTGAAGAGAAACCCCTTCACAACAGCCAACCAAGTGAACACCACTCTCCAGGAGGTAGGTGTATCAATATCCAAATCTACCATAAAGAGAAGACTGCATGAAAGTAAATACAGTGGGTTCACTGCACAGTGCAAGCCACTCATAAGCATCAGGAATAAAAAGGCTAGACTGGACTTTGCTAAAAAACATCTAAAAAAGCCAGCACAGTTCTGGAAGAACATTCTTTGGACAGATGAAACCAAGATCAACCTCTACCAGAATGATGGAAAGAGAAAAGTATGGCGAAGGCGTGGTACAGCTCATGATCCAAAGCATACCACATCATCTGTAAAACAAGGCGGAGGCAGTGTGATGGCTTGGGCATGCATGGCTGCCAGTGGCACTGGCTCACTAGTGTTTATTGATGATGTGACACAGGACAGAAGCAGCCGAATGAATTCTGATGTATTCAGAGCCATACTGTGTGCTCAGATCCAGCCAAATGCAGCCAAACTGATTGGTCGTCATTTCATACTACAGATGGACAATGACCCAAAACATAAAGCCAAAGCAACCCAGGAGTTTATTAAAGAAAAGAAGTGGAATATTCTTGAATGGCCAAGTCAGTCACCTGATCTCAATCCAATTGAGCATGCATTTCACTTGTTAAAGACTAAACTTCAGACAGAAAGGCCCACAAACAAACAGCAACTGAAAACCCCCGCAGTGAAGGCCTGGCAGAGCATCAAAAAGGAGGAAACTCAGAGTCTGGTGATGTCCATGAGTTCAAGACTTCAGGCAGTCATTGCCAACAAAGGGTTTTCAACCAAGTACTAGAAATGAACATTTTATTTTCAATTATTTAATCTGTCCAATTACTTTTGGTCCCTTTAAAAACAGGGTGTCACATGTTAAGGAGCTGAAACTCCTAAACCCTTCATCCAATTTTAATGTGGATACCCTCAAATGAAAGCTGAAAGTCTGAACTTCAACTGCATCTGAATTGTTTTGTTTAAAATTCATTGTGGTAATGTCTAGAACCAAAATTAGAAAAATGTTGTCTCTCTCCAAATATATATGGACCTAACTGTACAAGCAATCAGGACCCAGCACTTCACACTTATGTCCTTACTCACCTCCTCCCTCTTTACTCTACTAAATAAACAGATGAGACCCCAAGACAACTCTGACACATACAGACAGGTGTATGATTTTTTAGGTGCATTTTCTAATGGTAAAATTTATAGAAAAAGCAAAGAAAGAAAAAAAATAAGTAAATCACGAAACTTAGAACATGCTGTGATTAGCAACAAAAGAAAAAACGTAAAAATGCACAGATGCAACAAAAGTAGCAAAAAGACAAAATAATGCAAAATAATGCAAACATAAAAAAAGAAATAAATAATCCAAACAAAAAAAAACAGTAGCAATTTCTTAAAAACACATGTGAATATTTTTCTTTATTGCTCTTGGACATGACTTCCATAATCGTAGCAGAGCCGGGCTGTGTTGTGAAGACTGCAATAGTTTTACTGTGATTACAGACATTGCTTGAAAAAAGGAGAACAACATGGCACAAGGGCGACTTATGCAAATGCTATAACAGTCATGGCTATGATCCTAAAAAATAATGCTTATCTCCTCCGTCCGGACACTTACCAGGCTTCACTGTGTTTCTTAGGTGCTAGTGGTGACTCTACCATCGTACCGTTAAGGTTACGATCAGCAAATACAATCATTTAGGACAATGTAATTGCATAATATTTGACACAATAGGAAATTATATGAGGATATATTATAGAAGGACATATATTGTCTGGTATGTGTAACGGGTCTGGGAGGCGGAACCTCTGAGCTACTATACAAGGGGGCGGTCCTTGTAAGGGAGCGGGTGGCGACCAGGGAAGACGGGCAGGAAGTCTCAGCAGGTGACCGGGACAGTCTCTGAGTGAACGGGCTGGAGGTCACGGCAAGTGACCGAGGCAGTCTCTGGATGAACGGGCTGGTGGTCACGGCAAGTGACCGGGGCAGTCTCTGAATGAACGGGCAGATGGTCACGGCAAGTGACCGGGGCAGTCTCTAGGTAAAGGGTTGGTACGACCTGTGGCGGCTGATGATAGACGTGAGCTCCCAGGTGAGCAGGCGAGAGTCTCTGGATGAACGGGTGGTCACAGCATGTGACGGCGGAGCCTCCGGGAAGACCAACAGACAGGCGGCAGATGAGCGCTCCCAGGTGAGCGGGCAGAAGTCTCTGGACAGGCGGGTGGTCACAGCACAAGACGGCAGAGCCTCCGGGTAGGCTAGCAGACAGGTAGCAGATGAGCGCTCCCAGGTGAGCGGGCAGGAGTCACTGGACAGGCAGGTGGTCACAGCACGTGACGGCGGAGCCTCCAGGTAGGCTAGCAGGCAGGTAGCAGATGTGCGCTCCCAGGTGAGCGGGCAAGCTGGTCCATAGACAGACTGACAGGAGTTGGAAGGCAGACCGTCGGACCTCAGGCAAGCAGGCAGGTGGCTGATGTGCGCTCCCAGGTGAGCGGGCAGGCTGGTCCTTAGACAGACTGACAGGAGTAGTAAGGCAGACCGTCGGACCTCAGACTAGCAGGCAGGTAGCAGATAATCAGGCAGGAATAAGTCAGCAGGCTGGCAGGAATCAGGCAGGTATCTGGCAGGTAACTGACAACGGGACCTGAGGGCTGAAGCAGAGTAGTGAACAGTGCAACAACATTGCTCGGGCACCTCCATTTTGGAGGAGGTGCCTTATATATGGTAAAGTCCTCCGGCCATTGGCCGGGGACTCCTTAGGACGGCGCGCGCGGCCCCTTTAAGAGGGAGGGAGAGCGCGCGCGCCCTAAGCACAGTGGCCGGGAAGGAGCGCGCGCTGCCAGCAGAGCGGGAGGAGGACGCCGGGCACGGAGCAGAGAGGTGAGGGGAACAGCGTCCCTGCCTAGCAGAGGGCAGGGACGCCGGCGCTACAGTACCCCCCCCTTTAGGCCCCCCCTTCTTTAGGCCAGACTGAAATTTAGCAAGGATAAGAGGGGCATGGATGTTCTCCCGGGGCTCCCACTTTCTCTCCTCAGGACCAAACCCCTTCCAATCTACTAGAAAAAAGGTCTTTCCTCTTACCCTTTTGGTGGCAAGAATGTTCTCTACCTCAAACTCGTCCTCAGCAGAAACCGGAGCAGGAGGCGTACCTGTAGACTTGGAAAAAGAGTTAAGAACCACAGGTTTGAGGAGAGATACATGGAAGGAGTTAGGGATCCGTAAGTTGGCCGGGAGTTTCAATTTATAGGCCACCGGGTTGATCTGACTGATGACCTCCAGAGGGCCGATGAACCGAGGCCCTAACTTGTAAGAAGGTATCTTGAGTCGGACATATTTAGATGAGAGCCAGACTTTATCTCCAGGACGAAATTGTGGAGGATCCAGGCGTTTTTGGTCAGCGTGTCTTTTCATCCGTTCGGACGACTGAAGGAGTGCGGATCGGGTACTCTCCCAAATGGAGGAAAATTTGCTAACGAGAGATTTCGCAGCCGGGTTGTCCACAGAGGTGGAGACAGGAAAAGGAATCCGAGGATGCTGACCGAAGACTACAAAAAACGGGGATTTGGAGGAGGATTCGCTCTGGTGATTATTATAAGAGAACTCGGCCCATGGTAGGAGATCCACCCAGTCTGAATGATGGGCATTAACGAAGTGCCGGAGGTAACTGGTCAGGTTCTGATTGATCCGCTCCACTTGACCATTGGACTGTGGGTGGTAAGCGGAAGAGAAGTCCAGGGTGACGTCTAGCAGTTTACAAGTGGCTCTCCAGAAACGTGAGGTGAACTGTACCCCACGATCCGACACGATGTGGAGGGGCAGGCCATGAAGACGGAAGATGTGGCGGATAAAGTCTTTAGCCAGCTCGGGTGCAGACGGGAGGCCTGGCAGGGGAATAAAGTGAGCCATCTTGGAAAAGCGGTCAGCGACCACCCAAATGACCGTACAACCGGCAGAGACGGGGAGATCAGTTATGAAGTCCATAGCAATATGCTGCCAGGGGGCAGCAGGCACAGGAAGCGGAAGGAGGCGACCGGCTGGCAGGTGTCTCGGGACTTTGTTGCGGGCGCAGGACACACAGGTAGAAACAAAGTCTATTACGTCCTTGTGCAGGGTAGGCCACCAGTAGTGCCGGGCAATAAGCTGGAGGGTCTTTTTCTGACCGGCGTGGCCAGCTAGTTTAGACGAATGGCCCCAGTGTAGGATCTTCTCCCGATCAGGTACTGAAACAAACGTCTTACCGGGAGGGAGACGATTTAGACTCACGGGAGCCACCTGCATTACTCTGGCGGGATCGATGATATGTTTAGGTTCTTCCTCGAGATCGGACACCAGAAAGGATCGGGACAAGGCGTCTGCTTTGACGTTTTTGTCAGCAGGGCGAAAATGAAGAACAAAATCAAAGCGAGCAAAAAACAAGGACCACCGGGCTTGGCGCGGGTTAAGTCTCTGGGCATGCTGGAGGTAAGCCAAGTTCTTGTGGTCGGTGTAAATTATTACCGGGTGAAGAGCCCCCTCGAGCAGGTAACGCCACTCCTCCAATGCCAGTTTGATGGCCAATAACTCTCGGTCTCCTATGGAATAATTGCGCTCTGAGGAGTAGAAGAGTTTAGAGAAGAAGCCACAAGTTACCATTCTCCCGGAAGATGATTTTTGAGTAAGTACCGCTCCGGCTCCAGAGGAGGAGGCGTCAACTTCCAGGAAGAACTGCTTGTTGCCATCTGGGCGATGCAGCACCGGGGCGGAAGAGAAGGCCTGTTTTAGGGAAAGAAAGGCCTCCTCAGCTTCGGGTGGCCACTCTTTGGGATTAGTACCTTTACGGGTGAGCGCGGAAATTGGGGCAGTCCGGGAAGAGAAGTGTGGTATGAAGAGGCGGTAGTAGTTGGCGAAGCCCAGGAATCGCTGAATGGCCTTCAACCCCTCCGGTCGAGGCCATTTCTCGATGGCAGACAGTTTCTCTGGATCCATTTGTAGGCCGGTCTGAGAAATAATGTAGCCTAAAAATGGAAGCGAGGTCTGCTCAAAGAGGCACTTCTCGTATTTAGCGAAGAGGTGATTCTGCCTGAGCCTGAGCAGGACCTGACGAACGTCCCTCCGGTGAGTCTGGAGATCCGGAGAGAAGACCAAGATGTCGTCCAGGTACACCACTACGCAGGAGTAGAGAAGGTCCCGGAAGATGTCATTGACCAACTCTTGAAAGACGGCAGGAGCGTTACAGAGGCCAAAGGGCATTACCAGATATTCATAGTGGCCGTCCCGGGTGTTGAATGCCGTCTTCCATTCATCCCCCTGACGGATACGAACCAGGTTGTACGCCCCACGGAGGTCCAGTTTGGTGAAGATTCTAGCCCCCCTCAGACGATCAAATAACTCCGGAATGAGCGGAAGGGGGTACTTATTCTTCACCGTGATCTGGTTAAGACCTCTATAGTCTATACAGGGACGGAGAGAGCCGTCCTTCTTTTTGACGAAAAAGAAGCCTGCTCCCGCCGGGGAGGTAGATTTCCGGATGAATCCTCTGGCCAGATTCTCCTCAATATATTCGGACATCGACCGGGTCTCAGCAGCGGATAAAGGATAAATACGCCCACGGGGAGGAGTAGTACCAGGTAACAGGTCGATAGGGCAGTCGTATGGTCTATGAGGGGGTAGTGTCTCTGCCTCCTTTTTATTAAAGACATCAGCATAAGACCAATAAGGAATCGGAAGTCCAGGTAGATTAGCTGGGGTAGGAGAAGGACGGACGGGATGGACGGGAACCAGACAGGTCTTATGGCAGTCCTGTCCCCAGCGAAGGACTTCTCCGGTCTGCCAGTCAAGCACGGGTGCATGTCTCTGGAGCCAAGGTAGGCCTAGCAAGAGGGCGTGAGAGAGTCCAGGCAGAACATGAAAGGAGATACTCTCAGAATGCAGCATTCCCACCTGCAGAGTAATGGATTCGGTGATGAGTTGGATGGGGCGTGGTAAGAGACCCCCATCCACGGCAGCAACAGACAAGGGTACAGCCAGAGGTTTGGTGGGGATGCGGTATTTCTCTACCAGGGACTGTGAAATAAGATTCCCGGCTGCTCCAGAGTCAAGTTGGGCTAGTTCGAAATAACGGTTCTCCCCGCAGACGATTGAGACTGACAACAGCAGAGATGGAGAGGATTTATTCTTGTCTAGGTCGACCTCTCTGAGCGAACCTAGACACAGGCGTTTCCCGACCTCTCCGGGCAGGCACGGATCCGGTGCTCCTTACTGCCACAGTAGAAGCAGCTCCCCTCGGCACGGCGTAAGTCCTGACGGGTTTTGAGCATCTTGGTCTGGTCGACCTGCATAGGCTCAGGAGAGTGTACCTGGGTAGAGACGGAGGGAGTGACGGGTTTCTGAAAAGTAGGAGCTAGACGTGGTAACCTCCTCACGGGTGACCTCTTTGGCACGCTCCTGGAACCGTAGGTCAATCCGGGTGGCAAGAGTTATTAGGTCATCGAGAGTGGTAGGAATGTCCCGACCGGCAAGTTCATCTTTAATACGGCCGGACAGACCCTCCCAGAAGACGGATACCAGAGCGTCGTTATCCCAGGCCAGCTCCGAGGCAAGGGTACGGAACCGTATGGCATATTGGCCCACGGTGAGACCTCCCTGACGGAGGCGTAGCAGTGATGATGCGGATGAGGTCCTCCGTCCGGGTTCGTCGAAGACTTTCCGGAAAGCCGTGAGAAAAGCAGGCAAGTTGGACACCAGGGGGTCTCCTCTCTCCCATAGAGGATTTAGCCAGGCCAGGGCCTCCCCGGTGAGATGGGACATGATGAATGCAATTTTGGCCCGGTCGGAGTTAAACTGGTGAGACAATAGTTCAAAGTGCAGGGTGCACTGATTTATGAAGCCCCGAGCCTGGGCGGAGTCGCCTCCGAAGCGAGGAGGTGCAGAAAGCTGGGGTCCGGGGTAAGATACCATGGTATTAGTGGGCAGCGGAGTTGCCGGATTGCGAGACATGGCACAGGCGGAGGTTGCTGGTGGAGCAGTCAGAGTGTCCAGGCGAGTATTGACATTCCGCAGGTGACCCAGGATGGACTCCTGTTGGGACCTTTGACGGGACAGTTCATGACACAGGTCCGAGAGCGAGGGAGCTTGGGTGCCACCGGGTTCCATGGCCCGAGCAAACTGTAACGGGTCTGGGAGGCGGAACCTCTGAGCTACTATACAAGGGGGCGGTCCTTGTAAGGGAGCGGGTGGCGACCAGGGAAGACGGGCAGGAAGTCTCAGCAGGTGACCGGGACAGTCTCTGAGTGAACGGGCTGGAGGTCACGGCAAGTGACCGAGGCAGTCTCTGGATGAACGGGCTGGTGGTCACGGCAAGTGACCGGGGCAGTCTCTGAATGAACGGGCAGATGGTCACGGCAAGTGACCGGGGCAGTCTCTAGGTAAAGGGTTGGTACGACCTGTGGCGGCTGATGATAGACGTGAGCTCCCAGGTGAGCAGGCGAGAGTCTCTGGATGAACGGGTGGTCACAGCATGTGACGGCGGAGCCTCCGGGAAGACCAACAGACAGGCGGCAGATGAGCGCTCCCAGGTGAGCGGGCAGAAGTCTCTGGACAGGCGGGTGGTCACAGCACGTGACGGCAGAGCCTCCGGGTAGGCTAGCAGACAGGTAGCAGATGAGCGCTCCCAGGTGAGCGGGCAGGAGTCACTGGACAGGCAGGTGGTCACAGCACGTGACGGCGGAGCCTCCAGGTAGGCTAGCAGGCAGGTAGCAGATGTGCGCTCCCAGGTGAGCGGGCAAGCTGGTCCATAGACAGACTGACAGGAGTTGGAAGGCAGACCGTCGGACCTCAGGCAAGCAGGCAGGTGGCTGATGTGCGCTCCCAGGTGAGCGGGCAGGCTGGTCCTTAGACAGACTGACAGGAGTAGTAAGGCAGACCGTCGGACCTCAGACTAGCAGGCAGGTAGCAGATAATCAGGCAGGAATAAGTCAGCAGGCTGGCAGGAATCAGGCAGGTAACTGACAACGGGACCTGAGGGCTGAAGCAGAGTAGTGAACAGTGCAACAACATTGCTCGGGCACCTCCATTTTGGAGGAGGTGCCTTATATATGGTGAAGTCCTCCGGCCATTGGCCGGGGACTCCTTAGGACGGCGCGCGCGGCCCCTTTAAGAGGGAGGGAGAGCGCGCGCGCGCGCCCTAAGCACAGTGGCCGGGAAGGAGCGCGCGCTGCCAGCAGAGCGGGAGGAGGACGCCGGGCACGGAGCAGAGAGGTGAGGGGAACAGCGTCCCTGCCTAGCAGAGGGCAGGGACGCCGGCGCTACAGTATGCCTCATTGTAAACTAGCATTGTGATGTACGATCCCTCCCCTGCGGATCCCCAGTAGAATAACAATATAGACATTCTTACCTTGCCCTCCTTTATATTGGCCTTACACTGGAGGAAGTACCAGTACGGAGTGTTTCTTCTTCCCCTGTACCTATTATGAGTGGGTTGTGTGCCCCCAGTAATGTCCTCACCCTCTTCATATCTCAAGTCCTGGACCTCTGGAGACGATTTCTTAAACACAGTTCTTGAGGAGTATGTCTTGGACAATGTCCCAAAGTTGTCCTCCTCTGATACCGGTGAATTATGACCACGACCGGCATGGTGGGAGATAGTCCTGAATCGCAGTACTCTCTGCTGGGATCACAGCCGATGCGTTGCTGGAGTCCGGTAAGGAGTCAGACAAATCTGTCTGCACATGGGTTGTACTGTTGTTAACCATCCTGATGCCAGGGAGTAAGATGGCAACTTAGCGAGGATCTGCAGCATGCCCATGGTAGATGGCGAGCAATGGTCTTCAGGCAGCTGAAACAATTCACAAAAATAAAAATACATCAGCTCTAAAGAGCACGGCTGCTCCGTGGTCAGTAATGTCGCCTTACTGCACTGAAGTGGTGCAGACATACACAGTATATAGTGGGTGTACATATCCAGGCACAACCTAGAAGGAGGTAGATGCATACAATCTACATACTGTATATATATATATAATTATATACACAGTGGGGGAAATAATTATTTGATCCCCTGCTGTCTTTCTTAGTTTGCCCACTGACAAAGACAGGAACAGTCTATAATTTTAATGGTAGGTTAATTTTAACATTGATAGAATATCCCAAAAAAAATCAAGAAAATCACATTGTATAAATTAGATACATTTTTTTGCATTTTGCAGTGAGAAATAAGTATTTGATCCCTCTGGAAAACAACACTTAATATTTGGTGGTAAAACACATGTTGGCAGCACAGCAGTCAGACGTTGTTTGTAGCTGATGATGAGGGTTGTGCACATGTCGGGAGGAATTTTGGTCCACTCCTCTTTGCAGATCATCTCTAAATCATTAAGATTTTGAGGCTGTTGCTTGGCAAATCGGAGATTTAACCCCCTCCATAAGTTTTCTATGGGATTAAGGTCTGGAGACTGGCTAGGCCACTCCATGACCTTACTGTAGTTCTTTTTGATCCACTCCTTTGTTGCCTTGGCTGTATGTTTTGGGTCATTGCCTTGCTGGGAAGACCTAGCCACGACCCATCTTCAATGCTTTTACCGAGGGAAGGAGGTTGTTGGCCAAAATCTCGCGATACATGACGCCATCCATCTTCCCTTCAATACCGTGCAGTCGTCATGTCCCCTTTGCAGAAAAGCACCCCCAAGGTATGTTTCCCCCACCATGCTTCACGGTTGGAATGAAGTTCTTAGGGTTGTACTTCCTTCTTCCTCCAAACACGGCCAATTGAGTTAATGCTAAAGAGCTCAATTTTTGTCTCATCTGACCACAGCACCTTCTCCCAATAACTCACAGAATCATCCAGGTATTCATTGCCAAACTTCAGATGGGCCTGCACATGTGCCTTCTTGAGCAGGGGGACCTTGAGGGCACTGCAGGATTTTAACCTTTAAAGCGTAATGTGTTACCAATGGTTTGCTTGGTGACTGTGGTCCCAGCTGCCTGGAGATCATTAGCAAGTTCCCCCCGTGTAGTTTTAGACTGATCTCTCACCTTCCTCATGATCAAGGATACCCCACGAGGTGAGATTTTGCATGGTGCCCCAGATCAATGTCTATTGACAGTCATTTTGTATTTCTTTCATTTTCTTACAATTGCACCAACAGTTGTCTCCTTCTCACCCAGAGTCTTACTTATGGTTTTGTAGCCCATTCCAGCTTTGTGCAGGTCTATGATCTTGTCCCCGACATCCTTAGAAAGCTCTTTGGTCTTGCCCATGTGGTAGAGGTTAGAGTCTGACTGATTAATGGAGTCTGTGGACAAGAGTCTTTTATACAGGTGACTATGTAAGACAGCTGTCTTTACTGCAGGTAATGAGTTGATTAGGAGCGTCTAACTGGTCTGTAGCAGCCAGAACTCATAATGGTTTGTAGGGGATGAAATACTTATTTCTCACTGCAAAATGCAAAAAAAAATTATCTAATTTATACAATGTGATTTTCTTGATTTTTTTTTTTTTTTTTGGGGGGGGGGGGGATATTCTATCTCTCAATGTTAAAATTACCCTTAAAATTATAGACTGTTCATGTCTTTGTCAGTGGGCAAACTTAGAAAAACAGCAGGGGATCAAACATTTATTTCCCCCACTGTGTGTGTGTATATATATATATCTGTAGCTTTGTCGCCATAAAAAGATGGGGGCTCGGACACATTTCTTGCACTTGGGCCCCAAGCTGTTAATGTCCACCCCTACTTTTTTCAACCTATGTAACTATGTAGAATGCACATTAGGAAAATGCTTGAAATGCAATTCCCAATAATATTATTTTACAAGTAATTTCCTCTTTTTTTTTTTTTCTTTGTAAAGTGCTAGTAATAAACCCAATCTCTGGATCTAGAAAGTGCAAAACACTCATGACAAACTTGCACGTTTAATTTGTAATCTGTATTTCTTATGGTGCCTAAGGGAAGCAATAATGATAAGGCCCCTGCTTGGTAACAAGTGCAGTTATCTGCCTCTATAACAATAGCAAATTACCAATGATGAAAGGGTTAATACTTGTGCCCTGCATCAGTAATAGACCCTGTAGTCACCATGACAACTGTTATGAGGTCATAAACCAGTGTCATAAAGAAGATTCCATAAAAGAATTCCGCGCTGCCACGATCAGCGCCATTACTGATGCGCCTGAGGACCTTGAGCTTGACCACCCACGTAATGTGCCAAACTTGGTGTAATTTGGAGGTTCTAGCAGGGAAAGGGGTTGTCTGCTTTAGACACCCCTAGGGCATGGGAAGGTAACAAAGGGGGGTCCCTAGACCAGGATCCCCTTCTGTTACCCTCTATATAGAGCAGCTCTCCTTTGGGAGTTCATGGACTGATCTATGACTTTAATGGGTGATAAATTGGGACGGATTATTTATCCTATTAGGGATTAGGCATAACGAACTGTAACCAAATGTCCAATTTTTTGAGAGGCGGACCTGGATCTGTAAGGGAGAAATTATACATCCACCTGGCCAATCAGATCAACCAAATTCGCTCCATCAATCAATGTGGTGACAGATATTGCAGCCAGATCTCTCCCACATCAGCTTTATCACATTTATAGTCTGTATTTGTTATGTCATTCTTTGTAAATCTGGTAAAATGTACAAATTGTACAATTCTGCAGTTACATCTGTTATATATTGGCACAAACTCTCTAAGCCCAATGGAAGGGCAGCCCTCCATCCATGGTTCCATAGAGGTTTCCTCCACAGGGGGTTTTCCTCTCCTGAGTGCTGGAGGGTGACTCTTCGTGAGTCGGGGGTTGTGCTATTTTCGGTGTCATGTAAATTTAAATAAAATTTTGATCATTTGACACCTAATTGCAATGCTTCGTGTATTTATTTTGTGTGCTTCTGTCTGATTAATTTTGTTTGGGGGACGGGGTCTATCACATACGGCTGGACATCTGCCGGCTGCACAGATCCCAGTAAGCACATTTTGCCCCAGGGGTCGCCCCTGCTCTGATGATGATGGTGAAGAGGAGACAAACATTACAGCACAACTCCTGGACGCATGCTCTCATCATTGGATAAAAGAATTGTATTACAGCAGTATAAGCAGATTACTCATCTATTCGTGTAATTTCCGTAGTCTTCAATGGAGAAGGCTGCAAGCAAGATGGTCTATAGGAACAGAGGCTACACAGAATCTTCTTTATCCTGATAGGTGATGGTTCAGTGTCATGTAAATTTAAATAAAGTTGAGAACATTTGACACCTAATTGCAATGCTTCATGTATTTATTTTGTATGCTTCTGTCTGATTTTGTTTGGGAGTCGGGCTCCATCACATATCACTGAGTGACACGTCTGACATCTGCCGGCCGCAGTTTTGCCCCAGGGGTCGCCCCTGCTCTGGGGAGTATGATGGAGCAGAGAAGATAAGCATTACAGCACAGCACCTGCAAGTGAGCGCTCATCCTCAGAATAAGGACTTATATTACAGTATTACAAGCAGCTTCCTGTCACACTGTCACAGAATACTGGAGGTAGGGGGCCTAAGCTGACCCTAAGCTGGGACCCTGACTAACCCCTCAACCTGGAGGTACTGTTAAAGGTACAGAGGTCCAGGCCGCCAGCGTAACCCCTACCTCCTGAGGATCCCTGCACCTAAGTAATCTAGTCCTGAGAAGGACCCCGATCACAACAATAGGGAACCAGAAATAATATGCCCACACACAGTATTTAGACGAACGAGACAGTACAAGGGAAAAACCAAAACCACCTTGCATACAACTTCTACACAACTACAACAGAGGGAACACCAACGGGAAAGGAGATAAATGATAAAGCGAGGAAAGGGAAAAAACACTTCCAAATACACTTATCTCAGCAACTCCAAACACCACGATCCGCTCTGTAAGTCTGAATGAAAAGCTTTCACCGACACCTCCCAAACAGACCTGCAGGAATATGAAGGAGTCTCACTAAAGAAGCATTGATTGCAGCTGGGCGAGGCTGGACCTCAGCTAGCCCAGAGAGAGAGAGAATTAACTCCTACACTGCCGAGAAAACACAAAGCACCAACAAGTCAGCTGCGAGAAGTCAGGCTGTGTACTCGTGACGATCTTCGTGGCAACACACCCGTGACAGTACCCCCCCTTCTACGAGGGGCCTCCGGACCCTCAGGGCCAGGTTTATCCGGGTGAGTCGAGTGGAAGGCCCGAACTAATCGGTCTGCGTTAATATCCGATGCAGGAACCCACATCCTCTCCTCAGGACCATACCCCTTCCAATGAACCAAGTACTGAAGGGACCGGCGATTAAAGCGTGAATCAATGACCCTCGATACCTGGAACTCCAAGTTACCATTGACAACCACAGGAGGGGGAGGTAAAGGTGACGGTACCACCGGCGCCACATACCTCTTAAGCAATGATCTGTGAAACACGTTGTGAATTTTAAACGTAGGGGGGAGGTCAAGACGGAATGCCACCGGATTAATAACAGAACTGATTCTGTACGGCCCGATGAACCTGGGACCCAGTTTCCAGGAGGGAACCTTAAGTTTAATATTCCTGGTAGACAACCATACCTGATCGTTCACACTTAGGTCCGGACCAGACACTCTCCTCCTATCAGCCATACGTTTGTATCGGTTCCCCATAGTATTCAGATTCTTCAGCACCCCTCTCCATACTGAAGCGAGAGATGAGGAAAATCGTTCCTCCTCCGGAACCCCCGAAGAGCCCCCCCTACTGAAAGTACAAAACTGGGGGTGAAAACCATATGCCCCAAAAAACGGGGACTTACCAGTGGACTCGCTCCGCCTATTATTGAGAGCAAACTCTGCCAGAGGTAGGAAAGAAGCCCAGTCCTCCTGGTTCTCTGACACAAAACACCGAAGATATGTCTCCAAGCTCTGGTTCATACGTTCCGTCTGACCATTGGTCTGAGGATGAAAAGCCGACGAGAATGACAAATGCATCCCCCGCCGAGCACAAAACGCCTTCCAGAACTTGGACACAAACTGAGACCCCCGATCAGACACCACCTCGGAGGGTACCCCGTGAAGCCTCACAATCTCCCCAATGAACACCTGCGCAAGAGTTTTAGCATTAGGGAGAGCCGGAAGAGCGATAAAATGTGCCATCTTGCTGAACCTGTCCACTACAACGAGTATGACCGTTTTACCCGAAGACGGAGGGAGGTCCGTAATAAAGTCCATAGACAGATGAGTCCAAGGACGCTCCGGGATCTTCAAAGGTAAGAGGGCCCCAGACGGACGGGTATGTGAGGTCTTAGAGCGCGCACAAACCCCACAGGACGCGACAAAAGTTACCACCTCTTTATGTAAGTTAGGCCACCAAAACCGACGCGAGAGGAGATCCACAGTTGCTTTACTCCCCGGGTGTCCTGCAAAAACTGAGTTATGGTGTGCCTCGATCACCTTTTGTCGCAACTGATCTGGAACGAACAGTCTCCCCGAAGGTCCAACAGGGGCGTCCCCCTGAGCCTCCAATATCTCCTCCTCCAGCTCAGAGCATACTGCCGAAACCACCACCCCCTCCTGAAGAATAGGAATCGGGTCGTCCGTATTCCCGGCCCCAGGGAAACTGCGAGATAAGGCATCCGCCTTTACATTTTTAGACCCAGGACGATATGTAACGACGAAATTAAACCTGGTAAAAAACAATGACCACCTAGCTTGTCTGGGATTCAGACGTTTAGCGGACTCCAGATATAGCAGGTTCTTGTGATCGGTGATGACGGTGACCGGATGAACTGCCCCCTCCAAAAAATGGCGCCACTCCTCAAAAGCTAACTTAATGGCCAAGAGTTCCCTATTGCCGACATCGTAATTCCTCTCAGCGGACGACAACTTTTTAGAGAAAAAGGCGCACGGATGCCACTTACCAGGGGACGAACCCTGTGACAATACTGCTCCCACCCCTACCTCGGAAGCGTCTACCTCTACAAAGAATGGCTGAGACGCATCAGGTTGAATGAGTATGGGTGCCGAGGCAAAACATTTTTTCAAGGAGGAGAATGCTTGACAAGCCTTGTCAGACCACCTAGAAAAATCCGTCCCCTTTTTAGTCATGTCTGTGAGAGGCTTAACCATGGACGAGAAATTACGAATGAACTTCCGGTAATAGTTAGCAAACCCCAGGAAACGTTGTAGTGCCTTAAGATTCTCCGGCCGATCCCACTCAAGAACTGCCCGCACTTTCCCAGGGTCCATACGAAAACCGGACGCTGAAACCAGGAAGCCTAAAAACTGGAGTTCCTGTACGGCGAACACACACTTTTCCCACTTGGCATACAGTTTATTATCCCGCAAGATCTGTAACACCTGTCTAACGTGCTCCTGATGAGACACCAGATCCGGCGAGTAAATTAAGATATCATCCAGATATATGACAACAAACTGTCCCACCAGGTGGCGAAAAATATCATTAACAAAGTGTTGAAACACCGCCGGGGCATTAGTCAGACCGAATGGCATGACAAGGTTCTCATAATGCCCCTCCGGAGTGTTAAAAGCCGTCTTCCACTCATCCCCCTCCTTCATCCTAATCAGATTGTACGCCCCCCTGAGATCCAACTTAGAGAACCATTTGGCGCCCACGATCTGATTAAAGAGATCGGGAATAAGTGGGAGCGGATACGGATCTCGGACCGTAATCCGATTAAGTTCACGGAAATCCAGGCAAGGGCGTAGGCCTCCATCTTTCTTCTTAACAAAGAAGAACCCCGCGGCCACCGGTGAAGATGAAGGTCTAATATGCCCCTTAGCCAGACTTTCAGAAATATAATCCTTCATGGCCTGCCTCTCAGGACCAGAAAGGTTATACAACCTAGCTTTAGGTAACTTGGCCTCAGGGAGCAGTTTTACAGAACAGTCATATTCGCGATGAGGAGGTAGTTCCTGACACCCATTCTCCGAGAATACATCCTCAAAGTCCGCCAGAAATGGAGGTAAGACCCAAGGAGTAACCGCACCGATGACCGTGTTCATGCAGTTTTTATTACAGAATTTACTCCATTGGCTTATCTCTCTGGTTTGCCAATTAATAACCGGGTTATGCTTAGCTAACCAAGGAAGGCCCAACACTATAGGAGTGGGAAGACCCTCCAACACGTAGCAAGACAACAGTTCTTTATGTATTGCCCCCACTTGAAGTTTTACACCATGCACAGCTTGCAAAAAACTTCCCTGACCGAGAGGCCTGGCATCGATCGAGAATATGGGGATGGGTTTAGCCAACTCACTCAATCGCATACCTTGAACCCGGGCAAACCGAGCATCAACCAGATTAGCCCCGGCCCCACTATCCAGAAGAACAGATATCCTCTCAGTTCTCGTACCCACCACCACCTCCGCCGGTACGAGAAACTGAGACGAACCTAGGGACGAAATACCTACTCCCAGATTGCCGTCCACCACACAACCTGGGATCAACAGTTTTTTCGACGACTCTTTACTCTGCAAGGGACGGGATGGACACCCCCCAATAAAATGTCCCTTTTTCCCGCAGAGGAAACACCTTCCTGTCTTATGGCACACCACCGGTCCCCTTCCCCGAAATGATGTCCCTCCTAATTGCATAGGCTCCTCCGGACTGACCAGGGGAACCACCATATGAGGGGACCTTGTAGGAGGTGGAGACATTACAGGGGGTAGAGTTATCCCGCACCTCTCCCGAAGCCGTCTGTCAACACGAATAGCAAGGGCCATAGCGGCTTCCAGTGACGCGGGAGAGTCATACTGTGCCAACACATCCTGTAATTTGTCGGATAAACCATGACAAAACTGGCTCCTAAGAGCCGGGTCATTCCACTGGGTGTCCGTGGCCCACCTACGGAACTCCGAACAGAATTCCTCCGCCGGACGATCTCCCTGCTGAATCCTACGTAACTTAGACTCAGCAAGAGAGATCCGATCTGGGTCATCATATACGAGTCCCAGAGCAGCGAAAAACCTATCCACTGACTGGAGAACCGGGGAGCTTGGGGGAAGAGAGAACGCCCAAGATTGAGGGTCCCCTTGTAGGAGCGAGATGACAATTCCCACCCTTTGTTCTTCACTGCCCGATGACCGAGGCCGCAGCCGAAAGTACAATTTGCATGCCTCCCGGAAAACAAAAAACTTGTCCCGCCCCCCAGTGAACTTGTCAGGGAGAGCTACTTTAGGTTCTGGTCCGGCTTGCTCCAGAGGATGCAAAACCTTGGACTTAACGTCCGCCAGCCCCATGGACAAACTCTGCAACTGCCGAGCTAGACCGGCTACTGGATCCATGGTAGCTGAAGAAAACTAAGTGGGTCGGTGAAAATGTCACACTGTCACAGAATACTGGAGGTAGGGGGCCTAAGCTGACCCTAAGCTGGGACCCTGACTAACCCCTCAACCTGGAGGTACTGTTAAAGGTACAGAGGTCCAGGCCGCCAGCGTAACCCCTACCTCCTGAGGATCCCTGCACCTAAGTAATCTAGTCCTGAGAAGGACCCCGATCACAACAATAGGGAACCAGAAATAATATGCCCACACACAGTATTTAGACGAACGAGACAGTACAAGGGAAAAACCAAAACCACCTTGCATACAACTTCTACACAACTACAACAGAGGGAACACCAACGGGAAAGGAGATAAATGATAAAGCGAGGAAAGGGAAAAAACACTTCCAAATACACTTATCTCAGCAACACCAAACACCACGATCCGCTCTGTAAGTCTGAATGAAAAGCTTTCACCGACACCTCCCAAACAGACCTGCAGGAATATGAAGGAGTCTCACTAAAGAAGCATTGATTGCAGCTGGGCGAGGCTGGACCTCAGCTAGCCCAGAGAGAGAGAGAATTAACTCCTACACTGCCGAGAAAACACAAAGCACCAACAAGTCAGCTGCGAGAAGTCAGGCTGTGTACTCGTGACGATCTTCGTGGCAACACACCCGTGACACTTCCTCGCCTCATTCACACAGGGAGTATTTTGGGCAGTAATTTACATTAGTATTTGTAAGCTAAAAACCAGAGGGGAACAAACACAGAGAAAAATAATATCTGAACCACTCTCACCTCTTCTGTGTTTTGGATCCACTCCTGGCGTCTGTTAACAAATACTGATGCAAAATATCGCCATGTAAAAGGGCCCTAAATCCTTACTGACTGATTGGACAATTCTTTACAAAAAAACAATATATGCCTCACCATGCATTTAATCCATCCTGCTGCTCATATCTTCTGGGCTCAGACCCACAATGCCGTGACTCTCGGCCAGTGTACATAAGGAGAAAGTGGGAAAAGTCTCCAATAAAAAATAATTCTCACTTTATTGGTGCAAAATATTAAAATATATAAAAGTCCATGATAGCGGAGATGCAATCTCGACGCGTTTCTGGTTACGCCCTTAGTCAGTGATCCTGTTGTCATGACAACCCGCGCCTCCAGGTATCCCAGCGACGGTGGCCTGCTTAGACCGAGCTAGGAGCATGGTCTCAGAGGCTTCTATCACTGTAACACTGACAGGTAGAATTCATTGCAATGCTTTATAACAGCGATTATACTAATAAAAGCTAGTCCCATAGAGGGACTAAATGAAAAAGTAAAAAAAAGAATGTGAAAAAATATAAAAAAAAAAACCTAATCAAAAAATAAACAGAAAAGAAAATGAAAATAATGTTATATCAATAAATGGGTAAATTCATACAAAAACTAAAATAAACCAAAAAGGTCCACATATTTGTTATCATCACGTCCACGGCCTATAAAACGATCACACTACTTAACGCCTTCAGTGAACACTGTAAAAAAAAAAACTATTCTTTTTCATCTTACCACCAAACAAAGAGTGGAATAAAACACGATCAAAAAGTTGAATGGAAATAGAAATGGTATAGCTGAAAACTAGTGACGAGCGAGCGCTAAAATGCTCGGGTGCTCGCTGCTCAAGTCAAGCAAATTGGAATACTCAGGTGCTCGGTCCAAGTAACGAGCCCAATGTAAGTCTATGGGAAACTCCAGCATTCTTTCGGCGGCCCCCCCCCCCGGTGGTCTGCAGAGGGCCTAAAAATTGCCCAAATCGATGGGAACAGTACTAAAATGACATGGGAACAGCATGGGGAAGACTCCTGGAAGCATTTCTGACTCCCAGGTCAATAATATCAACAATGTTGTCAGAGGTATTACGCCACTTTTACAGACTCACAATAAAACATACAAAAACTAAACCAAAATGGATTTTCCTGGGAAATATGTTAAGGAACATTCTTTCCAGGGTAATGACTTGTATATAAGGCAAAATAAATAACCAAAAACAAAAATGCTCCTTCACACCTTGGGCTATGTTCACACATAGCGTTTTTGATGCGTTTTTTTTCATTTTTGCATTGCTTTCAACCGTGACAAATGCATTCACCGGGAAATGGCATTTTAACATTTTACAACCTTATCTGGCCATGTGGTGTGTGAAACATCATCAGACACATCCTGTTTCATTTATGAAGGAGGGATTGTGAAAGTCACAAACACTGTTTTTACTGCCTTACTATTCTTAAAGGGCCAGCAGTCGGCTATGCTTTGTTGTTCCCATTATTAAAGAGTGGGTCTCCTATACTGTTATTGCATATGCAGTGACTGCAAGGGCTGCCAAAAATTTGGACGCAACCCAATACCTCTTTGAAGAGACATAGAGGAGGGTCTCAGTAAAAAAAAATATTCCCATTATAAAGGAGTGGGTCTCCTATAGTGGTAATACCCATGCTGTGACTGCAAGGGCTGCCAAAATTTGGGAAAAACCCCACTAACAATTTAAAGACACATAGAGCTGGGCCACAGTAATGACATGTTCCCATTAGAAAGGTTAAGGATCTGCTATACAGTTATAGGGTATGCAGTGAGTCCAACAGCCGCCAAAATTTGGGAAAAACCCCACTAACAATTTAAAGACACATAGAGCTGGACCACAGTAATGACATGTTCCCATTAGAAAGGAGAGGGTCTCCTATCCAGTTATAGGGTATGCAGTGAGTCCAACGGCTGCCAAAATTTAGAAAAAACCCTATTACCAATTTAAAGACACATGGAGCTGGGCTACAGTAATGAGTATGACATGTTCCCATTAAAAAGGAGTGGGTCTCCAATACTATTTGCCTATGCAGTGAATGCAAAGGCTGCCAAAAATTACGAGGCACTCCAATGCCCCTTGCAAGAGATGTAGAGGTTGGAGGGCCTCCAGAAAACAATGTTCCCATTATTAGGAAGTGGGTCTCCCATACTCTTTGCCTATGCAGTGAATGCAACGGCTGCCAAAAATTTGGAGGAACTCCAATGCCCCTTGCAAGAGACGTAGATACGGTGATATGGTAGTGATATGGAGGAGGATGTGAAGGATGAGGAGAAGGAGGAGGACAAGAGCAAATAGACAAAATCAGGAAGCGTATACCCATGTCTGGGTGTGAAGACAGAGGTGCATGGGAATACAGTTAGACCTCCCCAAAAAAGACACTGTATTTGAGTTTATGTTACGCTGCTATCATTCAGTGATGTTGAGAAGTCTGGCCCAAACCAGCCTTTGATAATTTTTATGAGTCAGCCTGTCAGCATTTTCAGTTGACAGCGGCAGGGCAGGCCAGGACCTCCAAGGTGTATAGAGCCAGTTCATGCCACGAGTCCAGCTTGGATACTCAATAATTATAAGGCACAGAGGAATCAAGGACTACGTTGGCACAGCCGGCAAGGTACTCCCTCACCATCTTCCGAAACTTTCCCCTCTTTGGGAGAGTACCCCGTGCCTCAGGACCTGTGCGGTGGGAGGGTCTGAGAAAACTGTCCCAGAACTTTGACAGTGTTCCCCTGCCTCTGCTGGATTGAATTTGTGTCTCTCTCGCCTGTACTCCTTGGTTGTCAAACGAACTGTGACCTCTGCCGCCAGCGTTTTCAGATGGGAATTTTTTAAATGATTCCGCAACAAGAGCCTTCTCGTACTGCACCATTTTATTAGGCCTCTCCTGCAAGGGAATAAGAGACAGAAAGTTCTCCTTGTAGCGTGGGTTTAGAAGTGTCACCAACCAGTAAGGACTGTCATCCAAAGTTTGGACAAAGCAAGGATCAGGGGAAAGGCAGCGTAACATAAACTCAGCCATGCGTGCCAGATTGCTAACAGGCAAGACTTCTGTGTCCTCATCAAAAGGATGACTGACCATGCTCTTCATGACTGGAAGCCATGGGATTTTATGAGCTGTCCCTGGCCAAGGGTATAGATTGAGAAAAGTAGGGGTCCTAGGACTGAACCTTGAGGGACTCCAACAGAGAGGTGGGGGGATGAGGAGGTAGTGTGGGAGTGGGAGACGCTAAATGTGCGGTTGGAAAGGTATGAGGAGATCCAGGATAGGGCAGGGTCTTTGACTCCAAAGGAAGAGACGATCTGCAGTAGGAGGCAGTGGTCAACTGTGTCGAAGGCAGAGGACAGGTCAAGAAGAAACAGTACAGTGAATTGTCTGTTAGCTTTTATCTGTAAGAAAGTCATTAGTAATTTTTGTAAGGGCAGTTTTGGTGGAATGGTGGTGGCGGAAACCAGATTGTTGGTTATTGAAGAGAGATAGATGAGAAGTGAGAGGAAAGTTCAGCGTGAACGTGTTGCTCAAGGAGTTTGGAGGCAAATGGGAGAAGTGATATGGGGCGGTAGCTGGACAAGGCGGTTGGGTTGAGAGATGGCTTTTTGAGAATGGGAGTGATTGTGGCATGTTTGAAGGCAGGGTGGAAGGTACCAGAAGTTAGTGATAGGTTGAAAAGATGGGTTAGGGATGGGATGAGTGTGGGGGTGAGGTTGGGGGGGATGGGATGGGGTCGAGTGCACAAGTGGTGAGATGTGATTTGGAAAGGAGACGAGTGAGGTCTCCTTCCATGATGTTGAAAAGGGAGGTTATGGGGGAAGGGCAATGGTCTGGGAAACAAAGGGGTTGTGGTGGTCGGATAGTAAAGATTTGCCGTGTTTGGTCAATCTTGTTTTTGAAGTGTGTGGCGAACTCCTCAGCAGAGATGACGGAGGTCGGAGGGGACAGTGGTGGGCGGAGGAGAGAGTTAAAAGTGTTGAATAACTGTTTGAGGTTGTAGGATAAGGAAGATATGAGGGTTGTGAAGTAGGCCTGCCTAACAGAGGCGAGGGCTGATTTGAATGCGAGTGTTGTTGTTTGAATGCAGTGAAGTCATCTTGCGATTGTTTTTTCTTCCAACGCCGTTCCGCAACCCTGGACGCTTGCCGAAGCGGTTTAGTGAGGGTGTTGTGCCAGGGTTGCCTATTGACTTGTCGCACTCTGCCATGCACAAGAGGGGCGACTGAGTCAATAGCTGATGCGAGAGTGGCATTGTAGAAAGCAGTGGTGCTGACAGTGTCGTGGAGTAAAGATATGGATGTCAGTGGTAGAACAGAGTCAGAGAGTGTGTGAGTGTCTAGATATGCAAGGTTTCTGAGGGGGTGTGCTAGTTGCTGGACATGTGTGACAGGTGAGGAGGACAGGGATGAGAAAGTGAGTAGACGGTGGTCAGATAGGGGTAGGGGGGAGGTTGTGAGGTTAGATAGGGAGCAGAGTTGGGTGAAGAAAATGAGGTCTAGTGTGTTCCGTCTGTGTGGGTGGCTGAGGAGGACCACTGAGTAAGTCCAAAGGATGAAGTAAGCGACAGGAATTTGGATGCTTTTGACTGGCGAGTGTCAGTGGGGATGTTGAAATCGCCCATGATGATTGTGCAATGTCAGCAGAGAGAAAGTAAAGAAGCCAGGTGGAGAATTGGTCAATAAAGGCAGTGACTGGGCCTGGAGGTCAGTATATGACAGCTACTTGGAAGGAGAGTAGATGAGGACAGAGTGGACTTCAAAAGAAGGGAGAGTAAGGGAGGGTAGAGGTGGGAAAGGGCTAAAGGTGCAGTTGGTAGAAAGGAGAAGACCCACTCCTTCGCCATGTCTATTACCAGGGCGAGGAGTGTGGGTGAAGTGGAGGCCACTGTAACACAGCGCAGCAGGGGAGGCAGTGTCGGAGGGTGTCAACCATGTCTCTGTGATGCCCAGGAAAAAGAGATAACGAGAGGTAAAGAGGTCGTGGACAAAATGGAGCTTGTTGCAGACATAGCGGGCGTTCCAGAGTGCTCCAAAGAGAGGGAGCAGGGTGGGTGGGCATCAGCGGCACGGGTTTTAAGTAGGAGAGGTTGCGGTAGTTTGCAGTTGGTTGGAAGCGATAGGAGGGGGTATTGGTGGGAGGTGTGAGCTGTTTGGGTCCAGGATTGGGAGATATGTCGCCAGCAGTGAGGAGAAGCAGAGAGAGGGAGAGCAGGTGGGAGAAGGAGAGTGTCTGGCTTGTTTTATGTTTTGTTAGGATAGATCTGAGCTTGAGGAGCAGGTCTGCAGATGAGGTCAGGTGGGGAGGTAAGAGGGAAGGAGAGATGATTATTTGGTTAGAGGGTGCTGGGGTTTGAGGACAGCGAAGGAGAGTAAGGTTTAGTGGTGCCAAGAAACTAAGGGCGTATGTAAGTATAATGAAGGTTTAAGTGTGAATGAGAAAGAGAAAGAAAAGAGGATCATATCTCATTAGACTACCATTCACTGGTGTACACCACCATAATTATATCGAGTATAGACTGGGAAGGGAAAAGAGGAAAAGATGTGAATGGAAAATAAAATATAACGTTTATTGAAAATTACTATTAAAATAGATACATTTGTGCAAAACGTGCATTAATAAATGCATACAGGGTCACCAGCTTCCAAATGGTGACCCACAAAACCCGGTCCGTAGTGAGGTGGATAAAATAGTATTAGAAATGCCTAACCCAGCCCCTAATTATTGGGTCATGGCTGTATATTATACACCTAAATTAGCCCAATGAGGCCCTTAGAAAAAGCCGGTATACCGGCGAAACGCGCGTCAGGGACCGAGTCCCGTGTTCTGATAGTATAGGTGGATAGGGAAATTGATTATACCAATGAATAACAGTGTAACATTCTGAGCAACTCTGATTAAAGCTTCTCTGGCTAACCTGTGATCCATATCCATCTTTTCCTCTTTTCCCTTCCCAATCTATATTTGATTGAGAAAGAGAAACTAAGCACAATTAGTAGATGGTCACTCGTACCTTCTGGTCACTTCTGGCCCATTTCTGGCTTATTTCTGATAAAAACCCTTAAGAGCTAGATGTGCAAAGCTGGTAGAGGCAGACCCCAAAAGACTTGCAGCAGTAATTGCAGCAAAAGGTGGTCCTACAAAGTATTGACTCAGGGGGGCTGAATACAAATGCACATCACAATATTCAGATTTATATTTTTAAAAGTAATTCTAAAACCATGTATCAATTCCTTTACACTTCACAAATACTTGCTACTTAGTGTTGGTAAATCACATAAAATCCCAATAAAATACTTTAAGTTCATGGGTGTAACATGAAAAAATGTGGGAAGGTTGACGGAAAGGTTCAGTGGAAAGGCGCTGTAAATGTTGTGGGGTGAAACATGAAAAAAAAAAGAAAAAAAGAACACACACAATTTGCCATTAATGCTTTGGTCTTGTTACGGCATTCACAGTGCAGTAGCAATGATATGTTAACTCCTTTCATGTCAGTACTAGTGATGAGCGAGTAGGTTTCATTAACTCTTTCTGTGAGCATGCTCGTGTGCTCGCCGAGTATTTTGGTGTGCTTAGCATTTCTTTTAATGTCGCTGCGCCTGCAAGTGTCACGGCTGTTAGACAGCTGTGATACATGCAGAGATTGCCTGTTTGACAGGCAATCTCTGCATCTGTCACAGCTGTGGGATAAATAATGTGATATTTTAACATTATTTCGTCACTCTTGGGGCCTTGAACATGTAACTGATCCATTCAGTGAGTGTGCAGGTGTCGAAATAAAGTCATCCGTTTCGGACAGCCCCTTTATTCCTCCATCCTGTTATATATTTTTTGTTATATACAAATTGCTAGTCATTTTAAAGGGAATCATAAAATGAAGATAATCCAGCTCAACGAACCGTGAATAGGCTCTTTTTCACACAAAGTGCGTAACAGAGTACAAGGTCAGCATTACAGCCAGAAGGAATGCGACGTCAACGCGTTTCAGGTGACAGTTCACCCTTAGTCATGACTTATCTGCAGACATCGGGCTAATCTCCAGGTTAATAGCGTTAGGAAGGTGACTGGCTGCCATCCCCAGAATGAGCACAAGGGAGAAAATTAACTTTATTCCTCCTGTGAGTCGCCAGCTTTCAGTCATGCAGGTGTGCCTTTTGTCACCAATCTGTACACAGTAAGCAATGGTTGTAAGCACGCCCCAGCCCTTTGACTGACAGCTAGCTCTACAGTGCATCAGTGCAGAGCCACCTGTCAGTGGAAGTTCCAGGGCGTGCTTACTGCCACTGCTCACATTGTATGGAGTGGTGAATAAAGGCACGCCCTGCATGACTGAAAGCCGGCGGCTCACGGGAGGAATAAAGTTCATTTACTCCCATGTGCTGCACATTCAGTATAGTGGCCAAGCACTTCCTAATGGTATTACCCTGCAGATTAACCCTACATCAGCAGGTTAATAGCGTTATCCAATGTGACAGGTTCCCTTTAACTTAAAGGATCATGTTCACAACAGGAAAAGTCTTCAAACGCTTGTTTCTAATCTATTACTAGTTATTGGACTTCTTGGTTGATGGTGTGTGGTGTGGAGTATTTTTACCGAATACAAGTTTCCATTTTGATAAAAAACAACACATTTTTACCGATATGGAGGCGAATTCCCTCCTCTTCACCAGCCTCCATTATTGGTTTTATCAGATCGTATACTCACTTTATCAAAGTTTAGTGGGTACTGTGCTGCAGACTCCAGCTGACGGACCACCACTTCATTAGGAGCCACGTTTCTGTTCCTCATGTCCCGCAGAATATTGGTCAAGTAGACGTCATCTAACCTCTTTATGGCCGCATTAATCAATGTGCTGTATACATTGATATTTGGATGGAATCCACAATACTGTAAAACAAGTTACCGATCAGATATGCAAAAAGATCCTTGTCACTTGTTTTCTATAAAAAGGCAAATCAGTTTAAAAATGACATTATTTTCTAGACTTTATCAAGTAGGAGTAAAAAAAAAAGACACTAAATAAACTATGTAAACCAGCAATGTCATTACCGCCATGTCTTCCAGGAGCTGTAAACCATCTTTTTCTTTACGGCATGCCCTAGCGAGATTGCAAAAGGTATGGATGTTTGGTGCAATGCCTCTCTGTGCCATCATAGGCAACAGCTCCTGTAAAGAGACCATTCAGACGATCAGTTTTTACACTGTACGTGTGGCATGAAGTGTGGAAGAATCGGCACTAAGTTTCAGAATGTGTCAGTGTTCTCCATGACAGCCAACCAGATGCCACGTTTCATTTTACCAGGACAATAAAAGAAGAGCTCTGATTGGTTGTAATGGGTATCACTGTCCGTTTCGACAAAAAGTTTGTTTCTGCATGAGGCCCGACGCATTTTCAGAAAAAGGGAAATGCTAAAATCTGTATTAAACAGTATTCACACATAAAATATTGCTGCGTCCAACTGAATGTTGCATTTTGGCGGCAGCGCACAAAACGCCTTCATATAGGCTCAGGGCACAATTGCCTGCCGAAGTGCAAATTCACACAAGCACAATGCTTTGTGTTCAGGGGAAAAAAAGGCCATTTTTGATCCGTACAGCGTCCATTTGTCATCCATAACTAAAAAAAAACCTAATAGAAGGCCAGACACACTTTCCTATGTAATCTATGCAGTGCGTCCGGTAAAACATACCTGCCACACGGATTGTGTCTGATTGTTGTGCATCTGTCTGTCTTTTTCCGATATCACAGATGAAAAGAGCCGATACAAGTCTATGGGTCTGTGCAAAAACATTCAGCACCCGGATGGCAAAGAATAGGAGAAGCTCTGTAATTCAAGGATTTATTTATCCATCCGTCAAACATTGATGGGAAAAACGGACACACAGACCGAACACTGATGACACACGGAACAAACACTGCTGACACCAGGGCCATTTTTTCCATGTACGTGGTTAAATATGGACATGTAAATGAGAAAATGTGTCATACTTTAGACTCTTTTGCTGGCTTGCCTTGCATCACTTTTTTTGCCCCCCAATTTTCAAGCAATTTAGTGCATGCTGTTGTATTTAAAGCCATGCCCCTTCTGTCAAAGCCATGCCCCTTCTGTCAAAGCCATGCCCTATCTTTCAAAACCATGCCCCTTCTTTCAAATCCATGCCCCTTCTTTCAAAGCCATGCCCCTTCTTTCAAAGCAATGCCCCTTCTGTCAAAGCCATGCCCCTTCTGTCAAAGCCATGCCCATCTTTCAAAGCAATACCCCTTCTTTCAAAACCATGCCCCTTCTTTCAAATCCATGCCCCTTCTTTCAAAGCCATGCCCCTTCTTTCAAAGCCATGCCCCTTATTCAAAGCCATGCCCCTTCTTTCAAAGCCATGCCCCTTCTTTCAAAGCAATGCCCCTTCTTTCAAAACCATGCCCCTTCTTTCAAATCCATGCCCCTTCTTTCAAAGCCATGCCCCTTCTTTCAAAGCCATGCCCCTTATTCAAAGCCATGCCCCTTCTTTCAAAGCCATGCCCCTTCTTTCAAAGCAATGCCCCTTCTTCAAAGCCATGCCCCTTCTTTCAAAGCAATGCCCCTTCTTTCAAAGCCATGCCCCTTCTTTCAAAGCCATGCCCCTTCTTCAAAGTCATGCCCCTTCTTTCAAAGCAATGCCCCTTCTTTCAAAGCCATGCCCCTTCCTCAAAGCCATGCCCCTTCTTTCAAAGCCATGCCCCTTCTTCAAAGCCATGCCCCTTCTTTCAAAGCAATGTCCCTTCTTTCAAAGCCATGCCCCTTCTTTCAAAGCCATGCCCCTTCTTTCAAAGCCATGCCCATTCTTCAAAGCCATGCCCCTTCTTCAAAGTCATGCCCCTTCTTTCAAAGCAATGCCCCTTCTTTCAAAGCCATGCCCCTTCCTCAAAGCCATGCCGCTTCTTTCAAAGCAATGCCCCTTCTTTCAAAGCCATGCCCCTTCTTCAAAGCCATGCCCCTTCTTTCAAAGCAATGCCCCTTCTTTCAAAGCAATGCCCCTTCCTTCAGAGCCATGCCCCTTAATTCAAAGCCATGCCCCTTCTTTCAAAGCCATGCTTAGAAACAATTAGGCAGATATCTAAAAGTGTAGTTTCTATATGAATCGGTTGGAACTGTGGCACCCCTGAGGGTTCAGTCGCCACATGGGTACTGCACCTCAGACCGAGGTGTGGTATCTCCTCTCCGAGGTAAGGATGGAGCACCACACGGGACCCAGCCTCAGAACTCAACACTACACCACTCCTGTCCTGTGGGGGGCTTATATGCACCAGGGTGCTGCCCCAGCCGGGATAAAGGAGATGGGGGGGGACCAAAGATAGGGGGAACCATGTAGTGGGTAAGGGTGGAGGACACACTTTTAGGTTACACTTACTGATACATCTATATATATATATATATAATCGTCTTATCCCGTCTGTCTGTCTGTCTGTCTGTCTGTCTGTCTGTCCTGGAAATCCCGCGTCGCTCATTGGTCTGGCAGCGGCCAATCAGCGCCGCGGGATTTCTGAAAAAAGATGGCGGCCGTTAGCGGCTCATCTGCGGGACGGAGATGCAGCCGGGAGATGACCGGCGCGAGGCGCTCATCTCCCGGCCGGTAGCAGCAGAAGGACCCCAACCGCCGGCGCCGCTGACCTCCATGCGGAAGGGAGGACCGTGGAGCGGCGCTGCAGGTCGGGATACTTCTGCTGCGAGCAGTCGCTCATGTCCCGGGTTCTCGGAGCGGAAGTAGCCGCACAGGCAGCGACGCTCCCCGGTCCTCACCAATACGATTCGATGATTGGTCTTCGGCCGCGACCAATCACTGATCTTGCCGCTAAAGTTAAACACTGCTGTGCTGATTGGTTGCCAACGCTGCCCGCAGTGTTTAAATTTCTCTGCAAGATCTGTGATTGGTCGCGGCCGCTATTTAAATGTGGCACCCAAATCGGTGATTGGTCGCGGGCAGCGTCCGCAAACAATCAGCACAGCAGTGTTTAAATTTCTCTGCAAGATCTGTGATTGGTCGCGGCCGCTATTTAAATGTGGCGCCCAAATCGGTGATTGGTCGCGGGCAGCGTCCGCGAACAATCAGCACAGCAGTGTTTAAATTTCTCTGCAAGATCTGTGTTTGGTCGCGGCCGCTATTTAAATGTGGCGCCCAAATCGGTGATTGGTCGCGGGCAGCGCTCGCGACCAATCAGAGATTTTTGACACAAATGTCCGGTCCTTAGTAACACCATGCGGCTACTGTCGGGAGATCAGCGGCTAGGGTGTGAAGGGAGGACCGGGGAGCGGCGCTGCAGGTCGGGATACTTCTGCTGCGAGCAGTCGCTCATGTTACGGCATCTCGCAACGGAAGTATCCGCACAGGTAGCGACGCTGATATCCATGCGGAAGGGAGGACTGGGGAGCGGCGCTGACATCCATGCGGCTAGGGTGTGAAGGGAGGAACGGGGAGCGCCACTGCGGGTCGGGATACTTCCGCTCCGAGAAGCCGGGACATGAGCGACTGTTCGCAGCAGAAGTAACCGCACAGGCAGCCGCTCCCTGGTCCTCACCAATACGATACGCTGATTGGTCGCGGCAGGAGGGCGCGACCAGAAATTCGCTGTCCGCTCCTTAGTAACATGGCACGCGAGATTTAAAACCCGCTTCTATGATTGGTCGCGGACGCCGCCCGCAACCAATCACAGATTTTCGCGCCAATTTTAAACACGCTCTCCGGCCAATTACCGCAACATTTCAAATAGCTACGCCACCTTCGGGAGATAGCAGGGCTAACTCCGCCCATGTGGTCATGTGACTCACAAACTGCTCATAACGTACTGAGCAGGTTTTCTCACTCACACTGTGCGAGGGACTTCAGTCACACTGTGCGAGGGACTTCAGTCACACTGTGCGAGGGACTTCAGTCACACTGTGCGAGGGACTTCAGTCACACTGTGCGAGGGACTTCAGTCACACTGTGCGAGGGACTTCAGTCACACTGTGCGAGGGACTTCTGTCAGGTTTACTGAACACGTTCTGCCAGTGACAGCGCGCTAAAGAGATACTTCTTTACACTTCCTGTTTTATAATGGGTCGTAAGCGAAAATACGCCACGGAGGAAGACAGAAAAGCAGCAGAAGCAGCAAGACAACGACAACGTCGAGAGCAACAGACACCACAACATACTGCCGCCAGACAAGCCCAGGATGCGGAATCTCACAGACAATGTCGGAAACGGGAGACACCGCAACACACTGCCGCCAGACAAGCTAAGGATACGGAAGCTCACCAAAAATGCCGGGAACAGGAGACACCGCAACACACTGCCGCCAGACAAGCCCAGGACGCGGAATCTCACCAAAAACGCAGGGAACAGGAGACACCGCAACACACTGCCGCCAGACAAGCCCAGGATGCGGAAGCTCACCAAAAACACCGGGAACAGGAGACACCGCAACACAATGCCGCCAGACAAGCCCACGATGCCGAAGCTCACCAAAAACGCCGGGAACAGGAGACACCGCAACACACTGCCGCCAGACAAGCCCAGGATGTGGAAGCTCACCAAAAACACCGGGAACAGGAGACACCGCAACACACTGCCGCCAGACAAGCCCAGGATGCGGAAGCTCACAGAAAACGTCGGAAACAGGAGACACCACAACACACTGTCGCCAGACAAGCCCAGGATGCGGAATGTCACAGACAACGTCGGGAGCAAGAGACAACACAACACACTGGCGCCAGACATGCCCAGGATGCGGAATCTCACAGACAACGTCGGGAACGGGAAACACCGCAACACACTGCGGCTAGACAGGAACACGATGCGGAATCCCATAGACAATGTCGGCTTCATGAATCTCCAGAATCTAGGACAAACCGAGAACAACACGATCGACAAATTTATCAAAAAAGAATGCTCTACCAACTAAGGCAAACCCAGCAGAACATTCAAAAACTTGCACGTTACTTAACAGACAATGAAACTATAATTATTCAACGCTACTGTGGGAAGATGAATGTAGTTTGTTCAAAATGTGACTCTCTGAATTTCATAGAGGAAAAACCATCTGACAATCAGTTTACTCAATGCTACCAAAAAGGAAAATTGATGCTACCAAGACGTCACTACTCAGATCTCTTTGAGCAGTTGATGAAAGGAACGCATGAACACAGTATAAATTTTATGGAAAATATCAGAAGTATCAACAGTTCTCATGCGTTTGCTTCATTTGGTGCCAACATTGCACCGCCCCCTGGATTAGGACTGAATTGTTTTAAAATTCATGGCCAGATCTACCACCGCACTGGAACACTTCACCCAGAACTAGGACAACCACCAACATTTGCACAATTATACATCTTTGATCCAAATGAGGCTACAGAACAAAGGATGAACCGAAAAGAAAATGAAAAGTGTAATGCAGAACTGATGAACCTAATTGCCGCACATTTACAAACAATCAGCCCATTTGCTGCCGCATATCGCATGCTAAAAGACGTTGAAGCTGAGGAGGAACAGAGAGCTATACAAAATGGGACGGAAATGCCTTCTATTATCATGGCCATTAAACAAGAACGTCAACAAGATCCCCGATGTTACAACAAACCACGTGTAAGTGAGGTCGCAGTTGTTTTTCAAAACGATGATGGAGAGCCTCCTTTTCAAAGAGATATATTAGTCCATCTTAAGCCAGACAAAAACAACCCTTTCGTTCCTAAAACACAACGTATTAGCATTTTGCACAGCAACCTTGATGCTCTTCTGTATCCGCTATTCTTTCAAAGCGCTGATCAAGGGTGGCATGAAAACCTACACCAGCAAGGAACTTCAAGAAGAATTACACAACTACAGTACTACAGTTTTCTTCTGTCTGTGCAAAATTACTACAATCCTATTTTAAACGGTGGGAAACTGACACAACAGTACTTAGTCGACGCATACGTTAAAATTGAAGCTAATCGGCTCAATTTCATACGAATGAACCAAAAACAACTTAAAGTTGAAGACTACTGCGTTCTTCAAGAACATTTGCAAAAACAATCCATTCAAAAAGGAATTCCAATTGGAAAAACAGTAATTCTCCCGTCGTCCTTTGAAGGTAGCCCCCGCAACATGCAACAGCGTTATCAAGATGCAATGGCAATAGTAACAAAGTATGGAAGACCTGACATTTTTTTTTAACAATGACCTGTAATCCTAAATGGCCGGAAATAGCAGAAAATCTACAACCCTGGCAGCAAGTTGAACACAGGCCGGACTTAGTTGCACACGTATTTCGACTAAAACTCAGCAGTCTTGTTAAAGACATCAAAAATAGGCTTTTTGGAACAGTCGTAGCAATGGTACACGTCATAGAGTTTCAGAAACGAGGTCTCCAACATGCGCATAAACTAATTATTTTAGACGCGGATTCCAAGTTTCGCACGGAGGACGAAATTGACAACACAGTGTGGGCTGAAATTCCTAACCAAGAAAAGTATCCTGAATTGTATAATATTGTAATCTGTAATATGGTTCATGGCCCATGCGGTGTAGCAAATCCAAAAAGTCCATGCATGGAAAACGGAAAGTGTACAAAAGGGTTTCCAAAGCAGTTGAAACAGCACACTGTTAAAGATTTGGACGGCTACCCATCCTACCGGAGACAACTGATTGATAACATTGTACACAACAAAAAGATTATAAATAACTCATGGATAGTTCCATACAACCCGTACTTATTAAAAAGCTACAACTGTCACATCAACGTTGAAATCGGCGCTTCAATAAAAAGTGTTAAATATCTTTTCAAGTACATCTACAAGGGGCATGACAAAGCTAACGTCGAAATACAACAAAAAACAGTCAATCACGATGAATCATCACGGTTTGTTGACTCAAAATATGTCAGTGATCCAGAAGCTGCTTGGAGAATATTTGCGTTTCCCTTGCATTCACAGTCCCATGCCATTATACGTTTAGCTATTCATTTACCAAATCAACAGCAGCTTTATTTCTTTGAAAATGCTCAAGTCGAAGATTTCTCAAAAAATTTAAGCACAACGTCAACATTAATGGAATGGTTTTTGCTGAACCAACGTGACGAAAACGCAAGGCAGTATTTGTATCGAGAGATTCCAGAGCATTACGTTTGGAATAAAACTTGGAAGCCAAGAAAACGAGGACTTAGCAGAATAATTGGACGCATGTATACTGTTAGTGTCAATGATCAAGAAAGATATTGCCTTCGGCTGTTACTACTGCATGTCAAAGGAGCTAGAAGTTACGAAGATTTGAAAACAGTTAATGGAGTATTGCACGATACATTTAAAGCTGCAGCTTTGGCTTTAGGACTTCTATTGGATGATACTATGTGGACACTTACTTTAGAAGACGCAGTTACCCTACATATGCCTAAGAAACTTCGTGAATTGTTCGCCTACATTTCTGTCTTTGGACCGCCTACAAATCCAGCTCAACTTTGGACAAATTTCAAAGAACATATAATTGAAGATTACTGCTTACGTCTTCACAACAAAAGTGGAAATTGTCAAAATTGCGAATCTTAAGCCATGCAAGATGTCCAAAATGTCCTACTACTGCATGGAAAAACGTTTTCAGACTTTATTTTGCCACAGCCTGCAAGTCAAGTTGCACAAATTCAAGAGTATGATGAAGCTTATGAATTATTGTTGGCAACAGAGAAGAAAAAATCCTTAAATCAACAACAACGGATTGCATATGACACTATTGTGAGCGCTTTAGAAAACCAAGCCGATCCAACGCCAAAAACGTCCTGGAGGCAGCGGTAAAACATACCTCTATGAAGTTTTAATGCATCACGTTAGAGGGTTGGGAAAAGTCGTATTGCCATCGGCTACAACAGGTATTGCAGTAAACCTTTTAAGAGGAGTTCGCACTATGCATTCCCTCTTTGGGATACCAGTTCCAGTCAATGAAATCTCCGTTTCCAGAATCAAACAAGACACATTTGCAGGAAAACAGTTAAACAGTGCAAATCTTTTCATACTTGATGAGTGCACCATGGCACCCAAATATGCTTTGAGCTTAATTGACAGACTTCTGCATGAAGTTATGACTACAAATATTGCAGAAAAAATGAAATTTTTGTCCTTGGCGGAGATTTTAGGCAATGCCTTCCAGTTGTACCAAATGGAACAAGAACAAATATTATCGAGTCAACCTTAAAAATGTCAGACCTTTGGAAAGAGTTTAATAAACTCCAATTAATTAACAACATGCGATCTTCTGACCCAGAGTACAGCAACTGGCTTCTTAAACTTGGTAATGGTGAACTTAGCAATAAATATAACCTTGGAGAAGACATTATTGAAATACCAGAAGACATGTTGTGCACTGACTGCATCGTAAGTGATGTTTTTGGACAACGCGTTGAAATAGATGTGAACGACCAAAGCAGTGTTGAGAGGGCCTCTTCCTATGCAATTCTCTGTCCCAAGAACGATGACGTAGCTCTGCTAAATTCATGTGTGATGGATAGAATGCCTGGAGAGTATAAATTGTACAAAAGTGATGATTCGGTGGATGTCGACAATGAAGATGAACGAGAGCATTATCCAGTTGAATTTTTAAATAGTGTTACGCCATCAGGAATGCCATCCCACGGACTACAACTTAAAGTTGGAGCAATCGTAATATTGCTGCGGAATCTAAATACAAGAAATGGTCTATGTAATGGAACTCGCCTTATTGTTCCTGGACTCCATTCCCACATAATTCAAGCAACAGTGATCACTGGATCTGCAAAAGGAGAGGAAGTGTTCATTCCACGCATTGATTTATGTCCTTCAGACACCGGTCTTCCATTTAGGCTTCGACGTCGACAGTTTCCAGTAAAACCAGCATTTGCCATGACAATAAACAAGTCACAAGGTCAAACTCTACACCGTGTTGGCATATATTTACCGGAGCCCGTTTTTGGTCATGGACAACTCTATGTTGCATTTTCAAGAGTTAAAATGAGATCCAATGTCAAGGTGCAAGTTTTGGATACCCATTTACAAGGAAAGTTGCTTACAGATAGTCCATAAGTATTCACCAAAAATCTTGAGTACAAAAATATTTTAGGTTGATATTGTTACAAAATATGTTCTAGGGTCTTACTTCTTTTGTCCGATGATTTATTGTAAAATATTGTTACATATTCATGGAATAGTTTATATATTTTGATCATCTGTTTAATAATTTTGTTCAGTTGTATTAAGTTCTATAACCAATAATAGTTAATAATAAAGTATTATTTTGTGTATTCCTTGTATTATTCTTAAATCTTCATAGCGACATCTGCAGCATGTGCTACTAAAGTGAATGCAGATTTGTGCCTCTCCACGCACTTAGTCCCGGCGTGGAAAGCAGCGAATCTACAGACAGCAGCTAATCACAGCAGTATCTGAGAGCGCGTGCTGCGCCTCCGATCCTGCGAGGAGCTGCTGAAAACAGGACAGACAGCGCTGGAGCAGAGAAAAGGAAACAAGGGGAGGATTAGGGCTTAGTTTTTTAACTGTGCTGTGGAGATGGGAGAATGAGTAGGTCATACAAAACCAGGATAAGGAGGCCATACAAGCTAAGATGAGGAAGGCGTACAATCCAAAATAAGTCAGCCATACAAACCAGGATTAGAGGAATGACGGAGCCATACAAACCACATTGACAGACCGCGCTGTGGATGCTGGATGTGACACGATGGGGGATAACCCCGGCCACAGCCCGTCATTCACTGTGGTGCGCGGAACAGCAGAAACCTGGCTGCAGCCACAAATAGTCGTGATGTAAGCGGAAGCAACAGCTGGCTGCAGGCGGGAGAATTACGTGCTGGCTGTGTGTCGTCAGCGATGTTGTCACAAGCAGGATTGACAACATGACGTAATGACAAAATTCATTAGGGGCACCGAGGGGATACATTGTGAAGTTAATTAAAAGTAGTGCACAACCCATTTAAACACTGCTTCGCTGCTTAGTCGCGCCCGGTCAGCCGCATGCATATTCTAGAATACTCGATGCATTAGAATCGGGCCACCATCTAGTATTTAATACATGGCCATCTTAGGTTCACGGTCTTTGATTGTGATCTTCCTCGCTGATAGTGTCTTTCTGCTGGAACCTGCAGCTTGTTGAAGATACACGGTCCTCGTACTCTGGCCTTGAGACGAGGAGCGGGTTAGAGTTAACCGCTGTCTCTACCCGGTCAAGGTTCCTACCTAAGAAGGCCTTGAGGGGAGCGGAGGAGTAAAGCTCCACAGTAGTGTTGAGCCATCCCCGTAGTGTTCGAGTTCGGTTCGGTTCGTCGAACACCCGTATGTTCGCCGAACTGTTCGTCGAACACCTTCGAACACCGTTAAAACCAATGGCAGGCAAACAAAAACACATAGAAACACATAGAAAACACCTTCAAAGGTGTCCAAAAGCTGACAAACTGCTCAGAAGACACAACTAACACATGGAAAAGTGACAAGTACATATAGTCATGCGAAAAGAAAAGAGGTGGAGGAGTAAAAGGAGGGGGAGACACAGATATAAGCATGTCATGTCCTTCTAAAATCAAAAAAGTGAAAAGCCGACACGGCCAGTCCGTTCCTGCCCGTGCGACCTCCGTGTCGCCGGGTTTGTGCCAGAGACGCAGTGGACCCTGACGGCCAGCCCCCCTCTCCCAATACTGGTGCCTGTCCGCTGGTGGGTCGAGCGAGCCCCCCTGTGGTGGAGGCAGGTCTAAGCTTTTTAATTTAAATAGTCTCTCTAATTTGAATGAATACACTTTAAATCCTTTTACAAGGATCTATTGGAGGGCAAGTCTCATGCCAGCAGCCGCGTAATTCCAGCTCCAGTAGCGTCCACTAAAGCTACTGCAGTTAAAAAGCTTTTATAACGATCGAGCTCGGCGGTCCACCGCAAGGCGTCCTACCGCCAGTCCCAGCCCCTATGACTTGGGGTGCCTCCTGATGCTCTTCACTGAGTATCCCGGGGTCCCGAACCATTTCCTTTGAAAAAATTAAGTGTCCAAACTACAGGTGGTGTAGCTTGCTTAACAGCTGGGATAATCCGCTGACTAGCAGACACTGCTACTAGGCACAAAGTATTTCCTGGGCTAGATGCAGTTAAAAATTTGTAATTAGATACTCTCGTTGGATGCTGAGAAAGCATTCCAATATGCCCCTGAAATGGGCACGACAGTCCCTGTCCCTGGCTGGAGTGGGGGGAGGGAACACTGAGGAAGGGGAACCCTGTAGTGCAGGAGCAGGGAGGAAGCAGTTCCTGGGTGCATTGAGAAGGGAGTATAAAAGGTGGGCACCATCTTCGTTCAGTGCAGAGAAGTCTGAGCAGAAGTGACAGGGAGCAGGGGCTCTGCATGAGCTCTGCTCCGGAGGAGGGCCTAGGAACAGAGGCCCAGGCCTGGAAGAGGGAGAAGGAAGGAAGAGGAGCGGTGAAGGCTCCAGGAACGAGGAACGAAGGGATCCTAGGGGTGCGGACGGGCGAGTCGCCACCGCACGCCCGAATCCACCTGCGTGGAGGGGTCAGGCCAAAGGGGGAGACCGGTCCCCGAAACCAGTGGAGGCGGGAAACGACCCTCAGCTAGAAACCGGAGGCTGTGACATTTTATGTGGCGTAGCCCCTCGCTACACCCGCTAAGAAGGCACCACATAGGGTCAGGGAAACTGGCGCCAAGTTTACCAAGAGGAGGCCCGAGGCAGCCGGACAGAAGCGTTGGTAAGAAAGGCCAGACAAAGGACACACAAAAGGGGTCATGTGAAGTGCTCCAAAGTTATCTGAGAGTTGTCTGAGCCCCTCACCTGGTGAGCACAGTACGACGTGGGCAGCCGTTACCTGCAGAAGTGGTCTGGATAATAAGAACTGTGAGTAAAGGCCCTGGACTGCATCACTGACTCCGTGTCGCTACTGCTGCTGCCCTGCACCATCACCCCCATCCTCCGCATACACTGCCCTGAGGCTATACTCCTCCCGTGTGGAGTTATACTACGCTCTGCTGCACCCACAACACCAGCCTCAGCGGTCTGCCCTGCAGCGGCGGTTCACTCTGACCGCAATCCACGGGTGGCGTAGTCGGATATTTAAACATCAAAACCACATATATAGTTCAGCCACTGGTTTGACCGCCCTGAGCCACGGAACCGGGTCGCCGCCACGGAGACTACAACCACCAGCATCCACCAAAAAGGGTCCGGCTCCGGGTGTCCCAAGGCCCAGGGGGCGCATCAGAACATTTTCATCACCTTTCATAATCACCAATGGGACAAGGCAGGGATGTCCTCTGTCCCCTCTCTTATACATCCTAGTGACGGAGCACCTGCTCTCATCAATTCGCCATAACCCCAATATTAGGTGGATTGAGGTGGGAGGCACCGAGTACAAGTGCTCTGCATTTGCTGATGATGTCCTAGTATATATCACTCAATCACATATATCCATCCCTGCTGTTATGGCTGAAATAGATCACTTTGTTACATGGTCAAATTTTAAAATCAATGCAGCGAAGTCTGAGGCCCTCAATGTCTCCCTCCCCAAATCCATATAGAATTCCATCCAGTCCAACTTTCCCTTTGCCTGGCCCTCACAGGGTATCAAATACTTAGGAATTCCTATTCATAGAGACCTCTCCCGTCTATGTTATCTTAATTTTGGGCCCTTTATTGAACAACTCCATTCAGACCACGGTTGGCAAGTTAGAACTGTAAGATTCACTACGTGAACCACTGGTGTTTTGTGGAAAAGCACATGTACACTGTGTTCCAAATTATTATGCAAAAAGTGTTTAGGAGTGATAAGGTAAGAATTTGTTTGTTTGTCGGTTAAACTCATTGATGGTGATGTGTGTCAGGGCTCTTTATATCACTGTAAGCATAAATGTAAGATAAATTGACAATCCTGCCTTCTATCCTTTGGAGAATTTAAGAATGAAAGTATGGATCCGATGATTGTGTTGTGGGTGTGTATCGGGATTGGTGTTTTTGGTCTGTTTTTCTGGTCGGCGTATAAGTCCTGGAAGGCTAGTAGTGGAATGGTTCAGAAACCTTTGTGGCCCATTGTCTAAGTGACCATTGTCTAAGTGACTGAGGAGTCTACTCTAAGTGAGGAGAACCCAAAAAAAAATGGGGAACCAAAATGCCAAGGAAGGCATTATAGCCAAAGACTTAGTGGTACGCAGAGAAGGGAAACAGGCACTGATTGGAATTGACAAAATATTATGTAAAGCGGGAATGAATGAGAATGGAGAGATGAATGGAGAGAAATGGAAATCCTTCTTTAACTGCTATCATGGATGGCTGAAAGATAAGGGTCTGTTGAAGACAGTGGATGTATGGATGAATGCATGTGCTCATTTTAAAGGAAAAATTGAAGAATTAGGAGACGGACGTTACAGACTGACAAAAACCGGAGTGACAGATTTTTCTCCCTGTCCGCTCCCGACGTCACCCAGCTCACCCTCACCTCAGTACCAGAATTCTCAGGAACCCAATTGTTGGGTTTGCCCCAGATGTGGACAGCAGAACCCCTTGACAGTAGACATCTGTGTGGCATGTGGAGGACCGAGACCCCACCCAGCTAGTCTTTTCCCAATGAGGACGGTAGTTGTGCGAGGAGCACCGGGAGCAGCAGCAGCAGCAGCGGGGGGGGGATGCAGTTGTTCCAGGTCAGAATGCTCGCATAATGTTAATGTATAGACCATGGAGTCCTTCAGAGCAGTTGGCACTGATCTCCCAGCTGCCAGACCCATCCCAGTCCCCTATGGGTTTCGCTAGAATGATCACCACCATACAGGATAATACCATGCCACTAGAATTGATCTGCAAGGGGTAATTAAGGGGAAATTGGCAGATGAAGCTCGGTATGACAGACTGACGGACGAAACTTATAAACAATATGACAATAGAACGGGCCCTGATGTAGCGGAGGCTAATGATGCAACAGCCAGGGTTCTGTACGTAAAAGCGTTGGTAAAAGCATGTAAAGATAGGCAAGCAGAAAAGCAAGTTACACTAGAAGATAGAGTGCAGGGGAAGGAGGAAGATCCTAAGGATTATTTCTATGCATTAAAGAAAACCTGGTCAGAAATGGGGTTCAACCCCGGAAATAAGACTAGTGAGAGGGTATTAGCAAGTGCTTTCATGAATGGACTAAAGAAGGAGATTGCAGAGAAGGTAAAAGCAAGTAGACCAGACTGGAGATCAGTGAAGGCAGAAGACTTAGCTAGAATAGCTCAGGGGGCACAGCATGACATAGCGCAGGCAAAGAGAGCTGCCAGAATACATATAGCAGAGACGACCCCCAGAAAGAACAGAGGCAGAGGACGGACTGAAGGAGGAGGACAGAAACTGTGTTATGGATGTAAAAAGCCAGGACATTTTAGAAAGGACTGTAGCACCAACCCGTATCCAAATGCTCAGAGTACGGGTCCTCCAGCCAACCAAACAACGCCCCCACAGGATGAGGGTGGCTTGCACATGAACCCCCTCATCTCCTTACCCCCAACTCTCAGTTGTATAGTGCAGGTGAACCTACCAGGGGGACATGAAATCGATTTCCAAGTAGATACGGGGGCCGACAATTCAGTAATTACGCAAGGTGATTGGCCATACACTGACACTGATTTTTCACATCATGTCATTGCCACCCCCTTCAATTCCCCGTCTATCCTGCTCCCTGTCACTAAGAGAATTCCCCTGCAAATTCAAGGAGCTACTGTACATAGCCAGCTCATGGTATCGCCCCAAGGCCAATGTAATCTATTGGGAAATGATGTGTTGTCCAAATTACAAGCACATATTGAGTATCATCCCGATGGCACTGTCACCATGACCCCAGGTTTAAAACCAAGTAGCCTTTGCAAAATTATGTCACTAGATATTGCCAGCATAGAAGAGACAAATGAGTTTCCCCCGATATTGGAGCATGCTGTACCACATGATTTTTGGGCCTCAGACAAAACAGATGTTGGTAGGTTAAGAGTTCAACCAGTAATGGTAAAATTAAAACCAGGAGCAATCTTGCCTCAACTGAAGCAGTATCCCCTTAGCTCGGCTCAGGAGAATGCCATAGCCCAGCAAGTCCAAAAATTACTACAGAGGGGAGTCCTAGTCAAAACCCAGTCCCCTTGCAACACTCCCCTGTTTCCGGTAAAGAAAAAGAGCGTGCCAGGACAACCAGCCGCATATAGAATGGTCCATGACCTCCGGTTGGTTAACAAAGCCACAGAACTTCTAACACCAGTTGTGCCCAACCCGCATACTCTTCTGTCACAGATACCTTCTAACTCTCTTTGTTTTTCAGTGGTCGATTTGGCAAATCCATTCCAGAGACTGCAAATTGATTATATTCAGCTGCCAAAGTCAGGATCATGGGAATATGTGTTGGTCTGTATTGATTTGTTCTCAGGATGGCCAGAGGCTTTCCCGATTGCCGAAGCCACGGCTGCGGCAACCGCAAAGAAACTGCCTGCGGAGGTGGTCTGCAGGTATGGGGTACCAGAAGTAATTGAGAGTGACAGAGGTACACACTTCACAGGTGAAATAATGAATGAAGTCATGTCAGCTCTAGGAATTCAACAAGCATTCCACACCCCATATCACCCGCAAAGTAGTGGTAAAGTGGAAAGACTGAATGGGACATTGAAATAAAAAATTCAGAAAGCCATGGCTGAGACAGGAAGACCATGGCTGGATTGTTTACCGCTTGCTCTGTTTTCAGTAAGATACACGCCTAATAGAAAGACTGGACTCTCTCCATATGAGATATTGTTTGGCAACGTACCCAGCCTAGGGTGTTTCTATCCGCAAGCATTAGAAATGAATAACCATGTGCTAAGTTCCTACGTGAGGGCTTTACACAAAAAGATTAAGCAAATACATGATAATGTCTTCAGTTCTCTTCCAGATCCAGATCAAGACTCTAGCAGCCATACGCTGCAACCTGGAGACTGGGTGGTTATAAAAAGACACGTGAGGAAAAGCCTAGATCCACGGTTTGACGGACCCTTTCAAGTTCTGCTGACCACAAGTACAGCCGTTAAGCTAGAGGGAAAAGAGACCTGGATCCACGCATCCCATTGCAAAAAGATACTAGGAGAACCAGCGGACAAAGAATGATGACATTGTTTATACTTACCTGCATACTTACAACCATAGGTGCATGGACTAGGTTGAGCACCACAGATGGAGACAACAATAGATTCATTAAACACCATCTTGCTCTAATCGATGGACTAAAGGAGCAAAACCAGACCATTGCTAATTGTTGGATATGTACACATGCCCCTGTGACGTCCACTAGCATACCCTTTCTCGCCGTCCCAGTCTCATGGGAAGAGATAAACTTTTGGGTGAACTGTTCAGATACTTGGGCCAATAATGCCACACAGAGACTGTGGAATACCACTGTTGGGATTCCCGTAGTAGCATGGACAAAATTTCCCTGGTGGCAAGGGAACCTGACGGGTCAAATAATTCCCAGGTTGTATATAGCATTTAAAGGAGGGGAGTGGGTACCTCGTAACAAAACAAAAATTACTGATCTAGGGAAAATACCTGAACAAGGATTGAAAATAAGTTTTAATGCCACTTCAGGAAGCAGTGATGCCTTTAAACCTTCCCTGTTGGAAAGATATCTACACACTTCTAATTGGGTGAATAATGTTTATTTTAAAAACGGGGCAAGTGATACCTGTGCCAAAATACCTGGCAATCTACAGTGTAATGTAATCAAGTTATCAGAAAGGTGCACCTACGTGTGGCAATCCTGATGCTGGCTATTGCTCCCCTATAGGTCAAGGGCCTGGGTGGTGTATGATGTCAAATGTCTCTAAGTTTGTTGATTTAGTTCACCGTCTAATACTGCAACATTCAGCATTATGGAATCTCCCCTTATCCATGTATTGGGTATGTGGAGACAAGGCTTTCAAGTGGCTCCCAGTAGGAGTAACAGGAACTTGTACCTTAGCCAGATTGACACCCGCAACTTATATTGTTACTCCAGACCAGCTAGATCCTTTGTCTATCCCAAAACATACACTGCATAAGCAATCAGCAGACAATAAAGAAAGACCAAGTGGGAGACCCCATATAGTTCAAATGGGAGGGGTAAACACATTTTTCAGTGCATTGTTTATATACCCTATGTTGACACAAATGTGGGATAAATTAGTAGAAGCTACAGACTATCTTGATGATCAGATTTGGGATATTTTAGAAGTAGTTAACGGATCTCTTGCAGTACAGAATCAATTGATTATTGTCACGAACCAACATACCCTTGTACTAGATTATTTAACAGCAGCACAAGGAGGGATGTGCCAGATAATAGGGCTCGCATGCTGTCATTATATAGACAATCCTAGTGTATTGACGCTGAAACATAAGTTAGAGGACGTTGTAAAATTGAGGAAGCTTTATGATGAGGCCAACCTCAAGAATCAGGATTCCTGGTGGGCAAACACCTTTTCCTTTCTAAATCCTGCTAATTGGTTTAAAGGTATCGGTGGGTGGGTGGCTGGTATAGTGTAAGCTATTATTCAGATTTTGCTAATGTGTCTTGTGGTTTATTTGGTTTTTAAGCTTTTTCTAATGTGTATTCAGTGTTGTACTAAAAGAAAATATAGAGATTCATACTGATAAATGAAGGAACCAAAGGATGGAATGTTATAGCAGAAGATGAGGCCCCTTAAGTTCAAAGACCCCATCTATGCTGTATAAGTCTGAAAGTTACTTTAGGTAAAAAAAAAAACACCAGCTGTGAATGTTCCTTCTTGAATCAATAATGCGTCCTTGCTAGTCATCAGAATGTATCTGATTAAATGTGTCTAATCAAATGCGTCCGATTGAATGTTTCAACACAAGCACGAGAATAGAAATCAGTCTTTGTGTGCTAAAATTGTATAATCAAACCATATATGGTAAATCCGTTTTCTGCCTTCAGGGTGAATATAAAACCCATGCTTTGTAATAAAGTTTAGAGCTTGTTTGACACACATCCTGTCCTGTGTCTCAGTCTCTCCGAGCTCGTAATCCAAAGGATAGAAGACTCAGAATGCAGTGACCACAACAGTGACTGGCTGGCAATCCCTGCATGTTCATTGGCTCTGTAAAGAGCGCCAAACATGCAGGGCGGAGACCCGAGCTCCCGCCCGAGTAACCCGAAAATGCTCGGTGCTCGCCGAACATCCCGAATAGTGAGATGCTCGAGCGAGTACCGAGCAGTGTCGAGCATGCTCACTCAACACTATTTGCTCTTGTCCTCCTCCTTCTCCTGATCCTCCACCACCATATCACCAGGGTGACCGTGGTCCATGATGCAACACCCACAGAATTTTTTTAAAGAGTGTTTATGATGCCCGTAAAATTTTTTTTTTTATACAGTATGTTCATGTATACCCCCAGGACTAAATGTTGGTCAGCCCATACACTTAGTGCATGGGCATTACAAGTATAGGACGCCAGCTCCTTTCTAATGGAAATATTTTTTTATGAGGCCCTCCTCCACGACTCTTCCAAGGGGCATTGAAGTGCCTCCAAATTTTTGGCAGCCCTTGCATTCACTGCATAGGCCAACACTATGGGAGACTCTCTCCTTTCTAATGGGAATTTGTCGTTACTGTGGCCCTGCTCTATGTGTCTTTAATTTCTTAGTGGGGTTTTTCCCAAATTTGTTCAGCTGTTAGACTCTTGCATACCCTATAACTGTATAGCAGACCCTCTCCTTTCTAAGGGGAACATGTCGTACTCGTTACTGTGACCCTGCTGTATGTGTCTTTAATTTCTTAGTGGGGTTTTTCCCAAATTTGTTCAGCTGTTAGACTCACTGCATACCCTATAACTGTATAGCAGACCCTCTTTTTCTAATGGGAACATGTCGTACTCGTTACTGTGGCCCTGCTCTATGTGTCTTAAATTTCTTAGAGGGGTTTTTCTAAATTTGGTCAGCCGTTGGACTCATTGAATACCCTATAACTGTATAGCAGACCCTCTCCTTTCTAATGGGAACATGTCGTACTTGTTACTGTGGCCCTGCTCTATGTGTCTTTAATTTCTTAGTGGGGTTTTCCTAAATTTGGTCAGCCGTTGGACTCACTGCATACCCTATAACTATATAGCAGACTCTCTCCTTTCTAATGGGAATTTGTCGTTACTGTGGCCCTGCTCTATGTGTCTTTAATTTCTTAGTTGCGTTTTTCCTAAATTTGGTCAGCAGATGGACTCACTGCATACCCTATAACTATATAGCAGATTCTCTCTAATGGGAATTAGTCATTACTGTGGCCCTGCTCTATGTGTCTTTAATTTCTTAGTGGGGTTTTTCCTAAATTTGGTCAGCCGTTGGACTCACTGCATACCCTATAACTGTATAGCAGACCCTCTCCATTCTAATGGTAACAAGTCGTACTTGTTACTGTGCCCTGCTCTCTGTGTCTTTGATTTCTTAGTGGGGTTTTTCCTAAGTTTGGTCAGCCGTTGGACTCACTGCATACCCTATAACTGTATAGCAGACTCTCTCCTTTCTAATGGGAATTTGTCGTTACTGTGGCCCTGCTCTATGTGTCTATAATTTCTTAGTGGGGTTTTTCTAAATTTGGTCAGCCGTTGGACTCATTGCATACCATATGACTGTATAGCAGACCCTCTTCTTTATAATGGGAACATGTCGTACTTGTTACTGTGTCCCTGTTCTATGTGTCTTTAAGTTCTTAGTGGGGTTTTTCCTATATTTGGTCAGCCGTTGGACTCACTGCATACCCTATAACTGTACAGCAGACCCTTTCCTTTCTAATGTGAACATGTCGTACTTGTTACTGTGTCCCTGCTCTGTGTCTTTAATTTCTTAGTGGGGTTTTTCCTAAATTTGGTCAGCCGTTGGACTCACTGCATACCCTATAACTGTATAGCAGACTCTCTCCTTTCTAATGGGAATTTGTCGCTACTGTGGCCCTGCTCTATGTGTCTTTAATTTCTTAGTGGGGTTTTTCTAAATTTGGTCAGCCGTTGGACTCATTGCATACCCATTAACTGTATAGCAGACCCTTTCCTTTCTAATGGGAACATGTCGTACTTGTTAGTGTGGCTCTGCTCTATGTGTCTTTAATTTCTTAGTGTGGTTTTTCCTAAATTTGGTCAGCCGTTGGACTCACTGCATACCCTATAACTATATAGCAGACTCTCTCCTTTCTAATGGGAATCTGTCGTTACTGTGGCCCTGCTCTATGTGTCTTTAATTTCTTAGTTGGGTTTTTCCTAAATTTGGTCAGTCGTTGGACTCACTGCATACCCTATAACAGTATAGCAGACCCTCTCCTTTTTAATGGGAACAAGTCATACTCATTACTGTGACCCTGCTCTCTGTGTCTTTAATTTCTTAGTGGGGTTTTTCCTAAATTTGGTCAGCCGTTGGACTCACTGCATACCCTATAACTGTATAGCAGACTCTCTCCTTTCTAATGGGAATTTGTCGTTACTGTGGCCCTGCTCTATGTGTCTTTAATTTGTTAGTGGGGTTTTTCCTAAATTTGGTCAGCCGTTGGATTCACTGCATGCCTTATAACTGTATAGCAGACCCTCTCCTTTCTAATGGGAACATGTCATACTTATTACTGTGGCCCTGCTCTATGTGTCATTCAGAGTCCCTCCATCATCAATGAAACAGGATGTGTCTGATGATGTGTCACACACCACATTGCCAGATATGGTTGTAGAATGTAAATATGACATTTCCCTGTAAATGCATTTGCCTTAAAAAATAACGTAAAACAAAACAAAACAGTAGGATCTTTCTTTAGTATAAAAACAAAGTCGCCAATGTAACCTCAATGTAATCACATTGTTCAGCTCCTGCACCTCCTCCTCCATCTCTGAAATTACCACATCAGTCACAAGCTGAAAGCACTGCAGCACTGCCTTGGCCAAGCGGCAACAGGCTGTGCTGAAGATAACATGCTTAATGCTTAGGTGACAAACCACCTAGCGCTGTAGAGATGTTGAAAGCTGTAACACAGCAGCTTGATGTGTTGCTCTCACCGCTGAACATACAGCCAGGCATGGTCGTGTGTGACAATGGGCGGAACCTGGTGACGCAGAAATGACAGCCGGAGTAGATACAGATTCCCTCTATGCCAGTCCTTTCACCGAGCTAAAGAATATGGCTGTGATGAAATACAACTCCCACTGAGAAGCTGTTTCAGATTGAAAAACATTGGGCCCACCAGAGGATTTGATTCTGAGGGTTCACCTTTCTCCCCCGCTCAAGAGCCCCATAGCAGCTGCAAAGTTAGCGCTATCATGAACTCTCCTGATGTAGAAGCCAGGGCACACCAGAGGATTCTTCGTGGGACCGTCCAACCCTGCCAAGAAGCAGTCCTGGCTAAAAAAAAGTGTGTGGGAAGATTCCCGGACACTCTATGGCTGCTTTTTCACTGAGGTGGAAACCCACGCAAACACGGGGAGAACATACAAAATTCTTGCAGATATTGTCCTTGCTGGGATTTGAACCCAGGATCCCAACGCTGCAAGGCTTCAGTGCTAACCACTGATCCAATGTGCTGCCGTTCACCCTCTGATATCTAACAGGCTGGGGAAACTTGCACCTACTGCCACTCTATCTTCAGCTCCTTTGTGAGAAACTAATGTATTTGGGCAGCCACTCAGTCTACCAAATAAAATTCCTGAGAAGGAAATTGTGGAAGGCTTCGCTACTGGTACTGGGACAGTGCTAATACCATGGTGTTGTACCATAGTTTACTGGAAATATTCCAGGCTGGTAGGAGGTAAGCAGATTCCCACAGAAAAGTACCAGCAGTAATGTTCAGGGACCCGCGCTTGTAGAAGGCGGAGACAACACCGGGAGAAATAGTGACGACTGGGGACAGAGTATGGACACGAGGCATGAGGTTGTGAAAAGCTTCCGCCTTCACGGGCCTAAAAGGCCACATTTCAAGTGAAAGCAGCTTTAGAGGACTTCCTGGAAGAAATCACAGCTGGAGTAGATATGGTTTCCCAAGTCCTTTCACCAAGCTTAAGAATATGGCTATGGTGAAATACAACTCAGCAAAAGAAGCTGTGGACTGGCTCCATACCGTCCCTGGCCACATTCACTTGACCACGTGTTTGTGCGCAGGCGGTCCTTCCCAGTAAGTGCACTGGGAAGGGCACGGGTAATGTTGTGGGACCCGTGCTTGTGGAAGGCGGAGACGATACCGGGAGAAATAGTGGTTGCTGGGGACCGAGTATTGACGCCCGGACGCCGCCGGCATGAGGCTGTGAAAAGCTTCTGCCTCTACGAGCCTAAAAGGCTCCATTTCAAGTCCAAGCAGCTGCCCAGAAATCTGGCAGTTTAGTATTGCAGCCTGTGGGTGGGTGGCTGGCTGCATACTTGCGCTTGCATTCCAAGTAACAGAAAAATAAGCAGATAGTGGCCTCTATCATTATCATGGCCTCACCTCGGCACTAAGAACTCTCCTGAAGGAGAAGCCAGGGCCCACCGGAGGAGTCTCCGGTTTTCAGGTGGGTCCGTCCAACCCTGCCGAGAAGCAGCCCTGGCTAAGAAAAGTGTGGGGGAAGATTCCCGGACACTCTATGGCTGTTTTTTTAATGTGGATTGGACGTGCTTGTGCATGTTATTTCTTAAACTGGATTGCAGATCAGGCCATTGCCCAACTCTGTAGTCCTGAAATTAAATGCGCAAAGAAAGATGTTTGTGTGTCAAAGCACCACCGAGAAGTGCTAGTTGATGTTAGATGGGCTGCCATTCCTTCTGCAAAAGCTGCTTCAGAGGACTTCCTGGGAGAAATGACACCCAGAGTAGATACGGTTTCCTTTTATGTCAGTCTTTTCACCGAGCTAAAGAATATGGCTGTGGTGAAATACAACTCAGCAAAAAAAGCTGTGGACTGGCTCTGTACCGTCCCTGGCCACATTCACCTGTCCACGTGTTTGTGGTTAGGCGGTCCTTCCCAGTAAGTGCACTGAGGAGGGCACGGGTAATGTTGTGGGACCCGTGATTGTGGAAGGCGGAGACGACACCGGGAGAAACAGTGGTGGTTGGGGACCGAGTAAGGACACCCGGCCGCCGCCGGCATTTGCTTATGAAAAGTTTCCGCCTCCACGAGCCTAAAAGGCCACATTTCCTGTGCAAACAGCTGTCAAAAATTTGGCAGTATAGTATTGCAGCCTGTGGGTTGGTGGGTGGCTGGCTGCATACTTGCGCTTGCATTCCAAGGAATGGTGTAGGGACAACTGAACGCTGCACTGGAACAAGGACGTGGACGGTGATTGTTGCAAGTCTGCAACGACAGGTGCATGGCGGGAGGCATCTACGCATGCACCAAGGAACACTTATGATGGGCACACTTTTAGGCAGTGACCTGGGAGTCAGAAATGCTTCCAGAGGTCTTCCCCATGCTGTTCCCATGTCTTTTCAGCACTGTATGCATGTGTCTGATGATGTGTCACACACCACATGGCCAGATAAGGTTGTAAAATGTTAAAATGACATTTCCTGGTGAATGCATTTGTCTTGGTTGAAAGCAATGCAAAAGTGCAAAAAAGCATCAAAACTGCTACGTGTGAACATAGCCCAAGGTGTGGAGGAGTATTTTTGGTTACTTATTTTGCCTTATATACAAGTCATTACCCTGGAAAGGATGTTCCTTAACATATTTCTCAGGAAAATCCATTTTGGTTTCGTTTTTGTATGTTTATGAGTCCGTAAAAGTGGCATAATACTCTGACATTGTTGTTGACAGCAGTGATATGAGAGTCAGAGATGCTTCCAGGGGTCTTCCCCATGCTGTTCCCATGTTACTTGAGCTCTGTTCCCATCGATTTGGGCAATTTTTAGGCCCTCTGCAGACCGAAGGGAGGAGCCGCCTGAAAAATGCTCGAGATTCCCATAGACTTACATTGGGCTCGTTGCTCAGGTCGAGCACCCGAGTATTCCAATGTGCTTGACCCGAGCAACGAGTACCCGAGCATTTTAGTGCTCGCTCATCACTACTAGACACTTATAAGAAAGGGGACAATCTGAACAATCTGTCTTCAGATATTTCTTGGCCAAGTCTAGATGTTTCCATTTCTGTGTCTTGTTCAGTGGCGGCTGGGTTTCGGCCTCCTCACCTTGGTTATGTCTCTGAGCACCTTGTACTTCTGGTCCTCCAGGGAGGTTGCAGATCTGGAATATGACAGCACTGGAGGACAATTTCTTCTTTGTCCCTTCATGTTTGATTCTTCTCAAATATTTGGTAGTTAATGTGAGTCTTATTTTTCTCACCATGTTTTTTGTGTACCTGTTGACTATTGGCAACAAAACTTTTGCTGGTTTTGTGATCGCACCTCAATATTTTAGCAATTTTAAGAGTGCTACATCCCTCTGTAAGACTTTTCAGTCAGTTAAATCTCTTTTTTTAGCCCATTTTGTCTGAGGAAAACAAGCTGCCTAATAATTCTGCACACCTTGATAATCGTATCCTTAGTCCGCACCCCCCTCATTACAGAAATACACATCACCCTGAGCCATAGTTTTTTTATTATGATGCAGGGTAAACCTGTATTTATTACCTTTGGGTGTTTCTTCTAAATATGCAATATACAAATGTTCCTATCCGAGAGTGGCTTCGTGATCCTGCCTTGCAAATGGAGGCAAAGTTGTTGCTTCAAGAGATGTAAATTTTGAATTAATAGTTCACATTTATCGAGACTGCAGAGATTAATTTTCTGTACATCAAAATGTTCATATGGTCACCTAAGCACCTTCAGCCCTGAATTGATTGAATGACCAAACACCATTGATCCTTTCCAACCATTGGATTTACTGGTGACATATGTTGGGAGCGGGCTCAGGATATGAACCTGCTCTGTACTCTGCAGGTGTCATCTGTGTTATACAGTCAGTGCCTGTGTGAACAGCAGCAACCAGAGCTAGCTTAGACTGCTGCTGATTTAACCATCTAAATGCCGCTGACACTCTCACACAGCTGTAGTAAAATATAACTTCTGTGGCGCAATCATCAGCAGATGATATAGGAGAGCATGTAGGAGGGACGCATATGTGGGTGTATTTAAAGGGGTTGTCCAGTCAAAACTGATAAGTCTGTAATCACACAGAATGACTGCAGACTTATGAATTATGCAGGCACTGTGCGCTGTGGGGATTCGCCGGTTTCAGACTCGGGAACAGAGGGTATGTATGAGTTATACATGCCCTCGACCAGTGGGTGCAGCTTCGCTCTCCATACACTTGATAGAGCCAAGGCCGCACCCCATCTAGTGACACGGATGGCCAATAAGCGTGTCCGACTAGAGGGGGCAGCCTTGCTCCTTACAAGTGTATGGAGAGCGACTCTGCGCCCACTGGCCAGGGGTATGTATATCTCATACATGCCGGTCTGAAACCAGCCAACCTGGGGGATTCATAAGTCTGCAGTCACACAGAGTAACTGCAGACTTATCTATTTTGACCAGACAACCCCTTAAAGTGAAAATTGCAGGTGTTGTGGGAAGAAGGCTGTTATAATTACTTTTTGGAGGCTCTTGTGACAATTCTGGGTAAGAGGCTGCTTGTAACCACCATGGGGTGGGTGGAGGTGGCTTTGGCTGCTTTGTTGGTGGGAATAGAAATTGCATCTAGTGACTAAGACCATTTTGTTATAGTGCTGCTGAGATTACCTAAGGGTAACTAACTTTTTGAGGAGTGGGATATACTACTGTGATATGAGGGTATCTGAAATTCCTCAGTGTGCATTATCAAGCACTACAAAAAAGAAAAAGGAAAAAATATAAGGCCCGGACACCTGAAGTGTTAAATTAATACACAGGTGCACAAATACGCTACACGGCCAATATACACACATATACTGTATATTTCTTCCATACGGCACTGTTGGTTTGGTATGAGTCGGACATATTTCTGTGTATAATACATGAACCATGAGACTGTTGTCTTTGTGGCAGCTCTAGCGTGATCTATATATACTAGTGTCTATCAATTATTTTTACAGATGGTTGTTGTGGAGGTCCTGCTATGTGGGATGTGCTCTTCTTTCTCTGACTGTTTTACATCTGCCACTATTGGTCATTTCTCTCACCTTAGCCACTTAGTGGACCGTATATATCTTTCTATTTTGTGGATAATAAATATATATTTTTATTAATAGCTCTATCTCTGGCAGTTTTTTTTAGATCAGTGCCATTTACAAATATTGTTTATATATTGGCTACAATTCTCTCTCCTTCGGTATTATATTCTGATAAGAGATAACTGTAATAGGTCTAAATGAGCCGGGAGAAGAGCTGAGTCGAGACGGGACGCAGGACAGTCCCGCCGAATACGGGACGGTTGGGGGCTATGGCTCCTGTCAGTCAGCTTTCCCACACTCTGTAATATGAAATCTACCCAACTAAGCAGGTAATGTGAGGGGACGTGTCATTACACCATGTACTATTCAGGATGTATGAGAGCTTAGTGATGCCCCCTGTAAGAGCAGTAATGGCAGCCATATTGGTTGTCATCCTGCATTCCCAGATAGAGATACCTGGGGAATGAAACAATAACTGCTCCTATCATGTACCTCGCTGTGGACGCCTCTCTACAGGGGATTCTCCTTCTTCATGAATGTTCTCTGGAGGATCTGATCATGTGGCGTCCATGATATGTGGGGTCCTGACTGCAGGGGGCAACATTGTTGCAGATCCACCATCTCCCACTGAGCCACATCCAGCGTATCCAGTCCAGGCAATGCTCTGTGAGTTTCATAGTTCCCAGCTGCACTGACACATTGTAACAAACCCTCTCCCCTATTATATGAGCAGTGCAATTACTGTCTGGTTTAGAAAACCCATTCTTTCCAATGTCCTTTGAGGAACATCTGGGTAATTAATGGAGGAACCCAGCTCAGTGTTCTCATTTATTAGCCAAAATGGAGAAAGGTAACAGCATCTCCTGCTCCGGACCCAACACTCCCAGGAATCACAGCAATTAGCTGATTTATCACCATAGGATAGTAACGATATCAGGGGCGTTCAAGCAAATTTATTCTAATGTGTATTGGGCCTTAAGACATAAGGGGCAGCATAATAATGACTACATGGACGTCCAATGAAATAAAGACAAGCACAAAGATATAAGGGGGGTAAAAAGAAGATTTTATTTATAGATTGAATTATTTTATATTTTAGTATTATGTATATGTGAAAATTATTCATCTATCAGACTTAACCTATTTATGGGCCGTGTTGATCCAGAGGAAGGCGAAAACCCCCTGTGAGGAATAAGCCAATTGTCCTCATATCAGGGGGGAAAATTCCTTCCTGACCCCAAATAAAGTATGGCGGTCAGAATATATCCCAGGATCAAAGGCTGATACCTAATGTAATGTAAATACAAATGAAAAAATATATAAATTATTTTTGTAGGTTTGGATTTGATTATTTCAATGTCTGAAATTACATATCTTTTCAACTAAAATTATTGTAATTTTATACCTTTTTTGTTCTGCTACTATAGTGTGAGTCTCCTTACTAACCTAGCATACTAAATGTATTATTATTTATTGTATTTATTTATTATTATTTATTACTTTTTGTATTTATTTATCAGACTTAACCTATTTATGGGCCGTGTTGATCCAGAGGAAGGCGAAAACCCCCTGTGAGGAATAAGCCAATTGTCCTCGTATCAGGGGGGAAAATTCCTTCCTGACCCCAAATATGGCGATCAGAATGAATCCCAAGATCAAAGGCTGATACCTAACCTGTGTAATGTACCTAACCTGTGTAATGTAAGTGTGATATATAAAAATCATTTTAGTTACTTAGACTAATTATCCTTTTTACTTTTGAGAACTAATTTTAATTGTCAACAAAGAAAATTTAAATTTTTCTAAAATTTCTCTTTTGCTACTAGTGTGTGAATCTACTTATTAATTTATGATACCAAACCTATTTAAGGCCGTGTAGATCCAGAGGAAGGCGAAAAACCCCTATGAGGAATGGGCCAATTGTCCTCATATTAAGGGGAAAAATTCCTTCCTGACCCCAAATATGGCGATCAGATTAAATCCCAGGATCAAAAGCCGATCTATGTCCTATATCTATGTGCGGAAATGTACGGTGTGCTATATGTATGCCTATAGTAGTGTGGGTGATGTGATGTGTGATGGGTGCGGTACTTACCAGGCCTGTGCTAAGGTGATAATGGCCGCTCTATACATTCTTCTGCTCAGCTGCCCAGGACTATTGCTTTTGAACACATCAGATGGAAACTTAGCACAGGCCATTCCTGGGGTAGAAGATCTTCTGGATGGAGGGATGTCAGTTGCCAGCCCAGTATTAGAGGAGGCCAAGTCAAGGGTCTGGGGCAGCAAAACAATGGCAGTGGTCCGGCATGAAGATGTTTTGGAGAGATATGATGTTGAAGGGCAGCCGAGGTGAAGTACACCAGCAGAGACGAGGTACGGGTCAGGAGGCATGAAGTTCTGGGCAGTTGGCAGGGGCTCATCCTGCAAGACATAAAAGGAAGACATTGATTATTCTCTCTGCCAGATCTTCTGTTATATTAGGGGAATGGTCTTTATAATGAACCATTCCCCTATGTAACATCAGATACAATGTACTGATATCATAGGTGTCCTGTGTGAACAGAGGTCACTCACCAGATGGTCGTGGATTCTTTTACAGTCCAGATCTTTTCATCCACCTAAGAGAAACAGAGACATAAAGTCATTGTTAGAAAATGTGAAAAAAGACAAGATGAATGATGATGATTACCACAATGTGAGAACACCTGATGGGAGTTATCCCCAGATGAAGAGATCCTTACCGGGCCCAGCTTGGTGACACGTACGTAAATCTGTCCACGGGGTGAAGGACTGTATGCTCCGGCCACTGCAGATGATGGTTCTCCAGAACTTGCCTGAATGGTGAAAATGGTGGCTCTGCTCTCCTTTCCTCCAATTCCTCCCAGCCGATGGTGGTAAAGAATGGATGCTCCCGGATGTTCCCGCTCACACCCAGGCGTGTCTGAGGGTCTTTGCGCAGCAGCTTCTTAATGAGATGTTTCACATGAGCATCAAGCCAAGATGGAAATTTTGGCTTTTCATTGATGATAGCTTTGAAAGCCATTTGCTTGATGGGGCCGTTGTAAAATGGGAATCGTCCTGCTGCCATCCTGGAAACGACAATCCCCAGGCTCCACCAGTCCACTGCTGCGCCGTATCGTTTTCTACGAAACACCTCAGGGGCCATGTAGTGGAAAGTGCCCGTCACTCCAGAGATGTTTTTGGAGGAGGTAACGCCATCTTGGGCGAGCCCAAGGTCGATTATACGGATGTGGCCATCTGCATCCAACATGATGTTATCTGGCTTTATGTCTCTGTAATGAAAAAAAAAAAAGAGAAATCTGTCCAGTGATAAAAGAGATGGAAATTGAGTCATTGCAAGATCAGATAGAATAAGTGGCAGGACACAAGGAAAGCTGGGGGTCATATCTCTAGAATGTAAAGGGGACAGAGAGAAGGAGGAACGTCCTGCTTACCGGTGGACGATGTTGTGTCCATGGAGGAACTGGAGGCCACATACGATCTCTGCTGTGTAGAATCTGATGGAGAGAACAGAGTGTAGTATCAATGTCATCAAATCCTTCTCTAGCAATCCCCAAATACCATGGCACCCCACCTGCTGCATCCAGCACACTAAATACTGTATATGACCTGCCATTGCTACCTTAGCTACATCCTGACCCCAGATTTTTTTTCCATCTCCTTAGTTCTCTTTTACATACATTCTCCACTTTCTCACCTCACATTGCCGATGTTCAGGCAGCCGCACATCCTGATCAAATTCTCTAGGCTGCCACCGGACAGATACTCCGTGATGAAATATGCCCTCTGCAGAGACTGGTGTGCGGCATAGAGGTGGCATAAGAATGGGCAGTCTCTGGCAGCCAGGAGTATCTGCCGCTCTCTCATGATGGTGTCCTCATTGTCCTCTTTTTTGGTTATCATTTTGACAGCCATTTGGATGTTTCGGCCGGGGACTGATGCCAGGACCACCTAAGAGAGACAAATGGAGAATACTTAGAAGGCATCTGCAGGGAGTGGAAGTAATCTGGATTTTATAGCACACAAGGCACATGAGTAAACTGAATGGTCGCTCAGTCTGCTGGTAACCAGGTCTAGGTAGAGGAGCAAATCCATCTATCAGCATAATGCACTGCCTGCTCCATGGATGGGCTATGGAAAGGTCTTAAAGGGAACCTGTCATTCCCTGTGTAGAATCTAAACTGCTCCTATTGCGTTAGTAATACAATGTGTATCACTAACATGCTTTTTTCATTAAAATTGGCGCTAATATAATATGTAAAATCCACTTTATATGTTTGTATCATACCTGCTCTTTTAGTCATAGAGGTGCGATTCTTCGCATTTATTCAGGGTTTGTGCCGCCCACGTATTTAAATTCTGCTCCCGGCTTGTGCTGATGTAAGTATGGGGCGCTTGCGCAGTATGTCATGCCAGCAAAGCTTGTAGCGCTGGGAGCCGCACATGTGCTGTGACGAGCGGCTCCGGCCGCACACAGTGAAGCTGGGAACTACACAGCAGTGTCACTGTGCAAGCGCAGGGAGCCGCTAGTCAGAGCGCATGTGCGGCTCCCAGCACTACAAGCTTTACTGGCAAGACATACTGCGCAAGCGCCCCATACTTACATCAGCGCCAGCCGGGAGCAGAATTCAAATGCGTGGGTGGCACAAACCCTGAATAAATGCCAGGAATCGCACCTCTATGACTAAACGAACAGGCTCCTAGCCTTTCATCAATGAGAAGCAAAGGAGAGCCAGGCTGAAGTTTGCCAAGACCATAAGGATTGGATCATAGAGGACTGGAGTAAGGTAATCTTCTCTGATGAGTCTAATTTTCAGCTTTGCCCAACACCTGGTCGTCTAATGGTTAGATGGAGACCTGGAGAGGCATATAAGCCTCGGTGATCGGTGATGATCTGAGGATGGTTCAGCAAGGCTGGAATTGTGCAAGTTAATCTTTGCGAGGGACGTATGAATCAAGCTGCATACAAGGTTATCCTTGACAAACACTTGCTTCCTTCTGTTCAGGCAATGTTCCCCAACTCTGAGGACTGTTTTTTCCAGCAGGACAATGCCCCATGCCACACAGCTAGGTCAATCAATGTGTGGATGAAGGAGCACCACATCAAGACCCTGTCATGGCCAGCCCAGTCTCCAGACCTGAACCCCATTGAAAACCTCTGGAATGTAATCAAGAGGAAGATGGATAGTCACAAGCCATCAAACAAAGAAGAACTGCTTACATTTTTGTGCCAGGAGTGGCATAAGGTCACCCAAAAGCAGTGTGAAAGACTGGTGGAAAGCAGCCAAGACGCATGAAAGCTGGGATTAAAAATCATGGTTATTCCACCAAATATTGATTTCTGAACTCTCCCTGAGATAAAACATGAGTGTTGTTGTTTCTAAATGAATAAGAACTTGTTTTCTTTGCATTATTTCAGGTCTGAAAGCACGGCTTCTTTTTTATTTTGACGATCTCTCATTTGCTACAAATAAATACAACATTTTTAGCTTTGAATTTTGGAGACATGTTGTCAGTAGTTTATAGAATAAAACAACAATGTACATTTTACTCAAAAATATACCTAGAAAGAGAAAAATCAGAGAAAATGAACATTTTGCAGTGGTCTCTTCATTTTTGCCAGAGCTGTATTATATTAGCGCCAATTTAAATGAAAAAAGCGTGTTAGTGATACACATTGCATCAATATCAACGCAATGGGGGCAGTTTACATAGTACACAGGACAAGACAGGTTCCCTTTAATGAATAATTATCATTTTAATTTGTATTTCATAAATCAATAGCACACATGAAAATAAGCAACTTTGCAATAAATCTTTTCAGAGAAATCTGTTTTTTCTCCGCCAGGACTGATTTTTAGCTTTCAAAATTCTCTATTTCATGGTAAAATCTATATTCAGTGAAGACAGATTGTTACATTACTGAGATAGGAGATGACAGTTGGTGCTGAAAATATTCTATGTAAGAGGGATGGGGGAGGAGGGGAAAGTGGAGGGAGGAGTTCTGCATTTAGCTCCTCGATCTCCCTCCCTCCCCTTTACATGGAATACTATCAGCACCAACTGTCATGCTTTCAGTTGGCATTAGTGTGGTCAATATCAATGTCTATCTATATTTAATAAAAACACAGAGATCAATGTCATTCACAATATGGCAGCCTGATTGTAGCCTATATTGACAATGACGTGAAAAAAAACAATGTCCCATACCCCCTACAGCTGTGACCCCTGAGGAAAAACATCCAGCATAAAAAATACCATGTTACAGCAGCACTAGACCTAACTATGGTGATATCTTAAATGTAATCTCACAGAAGAACGCTACAATGACAAACAACAAAGCATGACATGGCTGACAGCAGAGAAGAATACATGGGGATATAATAAATACTTCAGATTTCAAATAAATAAAAAAAGATGCAGGACTTACTTTGCCAAAGGCGCCCCTACCCAAGACTTGGTGGATGTTGAAGCGGCTGATGTTAAGCCTGGCATAGGGGCTGGATGATCCACGGTCTCCGCTGCATCCAGGTGTTGGCTCGTCCAATCGCCTCTTCTTGAATCCGGTCACGCTGGGCTCTTCTCTCGCTCTCTTCCCTTCGTTCTCTTGTCCATGTCCAGTAGACGCCATTCTCATAATTATCTTCCCGCCTGCAGACCTCGGTCAGATCGCTTCAGTCGACAGTTGAAAGTAAATGGCAGTTGGTCGTGTGCAGGTGATGCTAGAGGTGACGGAACCCTCCTGTGCTACCTACCAGGCAGCGGCTCATGGCCTGCTCTGCCCTATACACTGATGTGGGCATCATGGGTGACAGTTTACAGTCCAGAGGAACGGCAGAGAACTTCATGGCGACTGTTAGTGATTTTTTTTTTATATTTATTCCCATATACATCAGAAATAAAAAAAATCATATAAAAATTAATACTATTAATTTACTAGCTCTTCCCCTTACCAATATAATTATTCCATATTCCAGAATTTTTTTCTTCTTTTCATCTCATTATAAGATGCCACTTTTTATATGTCGTAGTTAGAGATTATTTTTCTATACACTATGCGGACAATTATTAGGCAATTTATATTTTTGATGATTACTTTTAATATTAAACAACTACAGTGCTGTCGGTCAATGCAAAAGGTTAATAAAAGTAAAACCTGAATATTTAAGAAAGTAAAAGTGCGGTTTTGTCTTTCTTTGGAGAACAATGTGTGCAGAATTATTGGGCAACTAAATAAAAAAATATATATTTTCCATCTCAATTACAGTGTACTTATTTTCATCTGTTAAAATAGAATAAGAACCAAACAGCTCAAAATGTACAAAATATATATCAGATGTTCAAAAATAATATCAGTGACCAATATATTAATATAGTCACCTTACGTCCTTGGAGTCTGTCAGTTTTTTAATCTGTTGATGATTAACTTCATAGGCGACACCAACCAGAGTTTTCTAGACACTAGTGATGAGCGAGCATGCTCGCTACTGCTCGGTGCTTGCCCGAACATCTCACTGCTCGAGATGCTCAGCGCTCGCCGAGTATTTCCGGGGTTGCTTGGCGGGAGCTCGGGTCCCCTTCCTGCATGTTTGGCGCCCTTTAGAGCGCCAATCAACATACAGTGATTGCCTGCCACTCTTTATAATGCCGCAGCCATGATGGTTGTGGCATTACAGTGATTGGCTGGCCGCACAGCGTCATCAGGTCTATATCAGACCTGGCGCCGCTGTGCTCGTCACAGTCACTCTGTAATCAGACAGTGTAGGGAGAGGTGCTGCTGCGTCACGGAGAGATTTGCTTGTGTATTAGGTAGTGTAGGGAGAAAAACCGTACATTACGCATATCCATCTTATCAAACAGTCATTTTGAGGACTAACTAATCCATCTGCAGAGATATCAGGCAGGCAGTGTATATAGGCAGGCAGGCAGGGTATATAGCAGACTGCAGTGCATATAGCACAAGAGGCTCCATTCCAATTCTGCGTCCTGCTGCTGTTAGATATTTCTATACTAAGGCCCAGGTCTCAGGGGCCAGGAATGCTTTTTTTGGATCTTAATCCTCATTATTTGCTTAAAAAGCAATCCAGGGAACACCATTTTTCTGTCCTTTCCATATTACAGCGCTAAAAATCCAGCTATTTAAAACTGTGGTTTCTCCGTCAAACGGATCACATATACGTTGTCAGAAAATACTGCCATTTCTGGCCTCCATTAAAAATTTCTTTCAGTGTGTCAGTGAAGCAATTCACAGCAGTTTGCTGTTCACACTACTTACCTACAGGCCAGGTATTTAAAACTGTGTTTTCTCTGTCACACGGATCACATATAAGTTCCCTCCAAACTCAGTCATTTGTAGTGAGCGTGGAAGATACTGTCCTCCATTTAAAATGGGCAAGGCACGTGCAAGGGACGGGGTACTGGATGTGATGGTGATGGTGCATGCAGAGGCCGAGGACAAGGCCGTGGGCAAGCTGAAATTGTGCCACAACAAACACCCACATCTTCTCGCCTGACCTTCCTGTCCCAATTTCTAGGGGACCGCAGCACACCACTATTGAACCCAGAGTAGTGTCAAAAGGTTGTTGGTTGGATAGCGGATAATGCTTCCAGTCACTTAGCCACCACCACCACCCTGTCTTCCACATGGTCAAGTCTCAGTAGCCGTGAGTCTGGACAGCATATTCCTCAACCTGATCCTCCTTCCTCCCACCTTGCCGAGTGCCCGGAGACAACTGATCCCACACTTGGACACTCTGAAGAGCTGTTTACTTTTACATTTATAGATTTGGGCCTCTCGCCCGGTCCACTTGAAGCGGGGCAAGAGGAGATCGCGTGTAGCGATGCCCAAATATTTGAGCAGCCACGGTCACACAAAGGCGACGGTGGGAAAGTGTCACAAGAGGTGGACGATGATGAGACACAATTGCCAGAAACTCAGGAGGAGGACCAGGGTGCGGAAGTGGAAGACGAGGTGGTGGATGATATAGTAACTGACCCAACCTGGCAGGAGGACATGCAGAGCGAGGACAGCAGCACACAGGGGGAGCGAGGCAGAGCACCCCAAAAGGCAGGAAGAAGCATTGTGTTGGCCGCAGACAGAAGGCAGGCAACCGTTCCCCATAACACCAATATGAAGGAAGTTGCCAGTACAACTGTTAGGTCTTCCCAAGTCTGGTTGTTTTTAAAAGACTCTGCCGATAACCCCAAAAGGCCATTTGCACCACCAGCCAGGCCAGCATCAGCAAGGGTGGCAAAACGACCAGCCTGACCACCACCAGCATGATCAGGCACATGGCAGGAAAGCACCTGACTTTGTGGGCCGAACCCCAGAGTCCAGGAACAGTGTCTGCAGGTGACACCATTGCTTCTTCCACTCTTGTGCATTCAAGCCAATCCCCTGTCCATGGTGCATGCGAAGATGCCTCCTGCCCTGCACCATTCGTTGAGCACTCTCAAGTAGCAGCCTCAGTAAGCACGTCCATGTCCTTGTACCAGCAGCGTGCGTTCAGTCGTCCATACCCCTGTCCTTGGAACGCAAGAGTAAATATGCAGCCAACGCCCCACAGGCCACACTACTAAATTCTCACATTTCATGACTGCTTGCGCTCGAAATGTTGCCTTTTACGCTCGTGGAGACGGAAGCGTTCCCCAACCTGATGGCGGCTGTCCCTCGGTACTCGGTCCCCAGCTGCCACTATTTCTCCTGGTGTGCCGTCCCCGCATTACACAAGCATGTGTCCCAAAACATTAGCTGTGCCCTCAAATACGCAGTTACTGGGAAAGTCCACCTAACCACGGACACGTGGACAAGTGCTTGAGGGCAGGGACGGTACATCTCGCTGACGGCACACCGGGTTAACATAGTGGAAGCCGGGACCCAGTTGGACCTTGGGATTAGAGATGAGCGGTGTTCGAATTGAACTGTTTGCCAATCTCAAATTCGAGCTGTTTTGGGCGGTGTTCGAGCCGTTCGACGAACCCGAAAGATTTGAAAAAAATCCGGCTGTTCGAGGTTATGTTCGATAACTGTTCGTGCACCAAAATCGTAACTGGATTTTTTCACAGTAATGCTGATAATCAATGTTAATACACAGTTTGAGTGTACAGCGGGGTGGGGGGAGGGGCATGGGATGGATCTCTGCAGAAATAATGAAGATCTCCATTTTTTTTTCTCTTTCCCGCATTTACAGTGGGGAGGTGCAGTCTGTCAGCCTATCAGCAGCGCACACACGGAGCAAAGTGCTTTTTTTCACACAAGCAAGGGCATGTGTCATTGGCTGTGTATGTCACATGTCCTTGCCCTATAAGACACAGCCATTTTCCCCGTCGCCACCATTTTCTCACTGCTGCAGCTGAGTGTTAGCCCGCACCGCTGCTGCTGTGTGCGCGCTATACAGTATAACTGTGAGAATTGCAAGCGAATTTTATCTGAAATAGACAGATAGCTTGGAAGTAGGGACTAGTTCTAATTGCAGCCCTATTGAGGGCTAGGTTACAGCATTTCCTACGACTTTTAGCAGGCAGGTCTGTGCTCTTAAATAGACAGATAGGTTGGGAGTAGTGACTAGTTGTAATTGCAGCACTTTTGAGGGCTAGGTTACATCAGTTCCTATCACTTTTTCCTAGGCAGGTCAGTTTTAGTGCTGTGCAAGTGTTTTTCACAGCATTTGGCTAAAACTAGCTAAGCAAATCCTTTAGGGCCTGTAATACACATTTTTTACTGCACGTAGCCAAGTAAAACCTTTTGGGCATATTAGCAGTGTGTGGTACTCATTCTATCAGGCCATCTATACTAAGCTCCACCAGCTTTCAAATTACTAATAATTTTTAGCTGCATCTTGCCTGGAAAATAATTTTGGGCCTGTAGCAGTGTGTGGTACTCATTCTATTAGGCCATCTATACTAAGCTCCACCAGCTTTCAAATTACTAATAATTTTTAGCTGCATCTTGCCTGTAAAATAATTTTGGGCATATTAGCAGTGTGTGGTACTCATTCTATTAGGCCAGTGATTTTCAACCAGTGTTCCGCGGCACACTAGTGTGCCGCGACATATGGTCGGGTGTGCCGCGGGGAAAGTTCCCCAAACTATGGTGCCCCCTGTGTTTTGTTTCCCGGCAATGCGCTCGATGCGCAGTCACGCCTTCTTACAATGTAGGAGACGTGTACAATAACACATGCGCAAGCTTTGAACCTCGTGCGACTTAATGACGTCACCGAGGCCGGTGCGTCATCCTGAGAGCGGAGAGACTCTCGCATTTGCCCGCCGCCAAGGTAATGCCCGCCAATAATGCTGACTATATGAGCTTTTGCCTGAGTATATGAACTGTTGGCAGAATACTCAGCATATGAGCTGGTACTTTTAGTACTCCAGCAGTATACTGCATATAACAATGAGAAATGTAAAATGAGAAATACTATAGTCATGAGGCTGGAGTACTACAAGTACCAGCTCATATGCTGAGTATATGAGCTGGCACTTGTACTCTGGCCTCATGGCCATAGTACTTCTCATTGTACCCCTTTATATTGCAGTATATGAGCCACATAATAATCAGCACCATATACTGTGGCGCTGTACAGTGCACATCACCACAGTATATGATGCTGATAATCATGTGCTCATATACGTGGGACTGTATTTATGAGGTTACATGGGATTGAATATATGAGGGGGTTATCCTTTTTTATTTCACTTTTTTAAAATAAATAATTTATTGAAAGGACCTTTGCCAGGCATATTTCACTCTTGAGGGCTAAAAAAGTAGCTCTTGTGGTGGTAAGAAGCTGATTTAAAACCCCCAAGAGTGAACTCCGTGAGAGTTGTATGTATGGAATAATAAATATTAGTACCGTTCTTCAGCAGTCATGTCCTGCTTGAATTGACTCTAGTGGCGTAGCACTTGGCAGCCGGCTCTATTCTACTTATAGAGAAAGCTGAGTGCTACGTCACTAGTGTCAATTCAAGCAGGAAATGCAGACCGTAGTAATAGAAGTTATTATCACACACATACAGCTCTCGCGAAGTTCACTCTTGGGGGGTTTAAATCAGCTTCTTGTCACCACGAGAGCTGCTTTTTAAGCCCTCAGGAATGAAATATGCCTAGCAGAGGTCCTTTAAGTGTGGCAGATAATGTAATACTCTTCTATTTTAGTGTGTGGCTGCGCACACTATCTCAGCAGTGATGGAGAAGTATTTGAGAATGGAAAAGGCAAATGCCGAACAGGACCCTGGACACAATTCTAACCCAAATGAAGGCCCTAGTATGAGAGTTCGACAAAAGAAAAAAGACAAGACGGTGAGCTCAAGGCAATACAGTGAAAGCTATCTTTCATTTGGATTTACTTCCACTGGGGATGCGACAGCACCAACACCACTGTGCTTGGTGTGCGGTGAGAAGCTTTCCAATAGCGCTATGGTGCCAAGCAAACTTAAACGCCATCTCCAAACGAAACACCCTTCCGTTCAAAATAAACCGATGGAGTATTTTGTACGCTTACGTACAAACAATGAGAAAGGGGCAACTTTTTTGAGAAAAAGCACAAAGGTAAATGAGAGAGCCCTCAAAGCTAGCTACCTTGTTGCTGAACTCATAGCTAAATCAAAAAAGTCCCACACTGTGGCAGAAACATTAATACTACCAGCTTGTAAAGCTATTGTAAATGAGATGCTTGGCCCTGAAGCAGCTAAAGAGATAGCTAAAGTGCCTCTCTCTGATAACACAATTGCCAGACGGATTGATGACTTGTCTGCGGACATTGAAACAGTTGTTTTGGAAAAGGTGCGCATCAGTAAGAAATTTGCCTTGCAACTTGATGAGTCGACAGATATCAGTGGACATTGTCAGTTGTTGGCCAATGTGTGTTTTGTGGATGGTGAAGCCATTAGAGAAAACTTCCTATTTTGCAAGGCACTGACAGAAAAATCAACAGGAGAGGCAATATTCCAAGTCACATCGGAATATCTTGATAAAAGTGGACTTACATGGGAAAACTGCACAGGTGTCTGCACTGATGGAGCCGCAGCCATGGTCGGGCGCATCAAAGGCTTTGTAAGTAGGGTTAAAGAAAGAAACCCAGATGTTCTTGCTACCCACTGTTTCTTGCACCGTGAGGCCCTCGTTGCAAAGACCTTACCAGCAGATCTAGCTCCTGTGTTGGATGATGTTGTGCGCATAGTGAACTTTGTGAAGACGCGACCTTTGAGATGTCGCTTATTTGCGTCTTTGTGTACAGAAATGGGAGCGGAACATAAAATCTTATTGCTCCACACGGAGGTCAGGTGGCTGTCACGCGGCAAAGTGCTGGCCCGTGTGTATGAGTTGCGAGAGGAACTTAAAATATTTCTTACAAACGAGAGGTCCGATTATTCAAAGCTGCTTGCAAGTGATGAGTGGTGTGCAAAGCTGGCATACCTGGCTGATATATTTCAATATCTGAATGAACTAAACACACGGATGCAAGGTCGAAATGAAAACCTGCTTACAAGCACTGATAAAATGAACGGATTCCGTTTAAAGGTGCAGCTCTGGCAACAACATGTGCAGGATGGCAACCTTCAGATGTTCCCACTCACCGAGAAACTGCATGATGACAATACTGCTGCAATGTGCGAAGCGATTGGCAGACATTTGAAAACTCTTGAGGAGAAGTTATCGTTCTATTTCTCTTCAGCCTTCACAGAATGCCTTGACTGGGTTAGGGACCCATACAGCTCATTATCCATTGCTGGAAAGGACATGACTTTAAAGGAGCAAGAGGAACTTGTTGAACTGAAGCAAGATCGCGGTTTAAAGCTAAAGTTTGCTGATCTTCTTTTGGACAGTTTTTGGTTATCTGTTGCCAAGGAGTTCCCCATTCTGGCCAACAAAGCTATTTTGACATTGCTCCCATTTTCAACCACATATCTATGTGAGCTGGGCTTTTCAAGCTTGACTGCGATAAAAGCTAAAAACAGGGAGAAACTGAGAACTGTTGAGGAAGAGCTTCGTGTGTGTCTTTCCACCATTCCTGCCAGGATATCCCTTTTGTGTTTATCGAAACAGGCCCAGGTTTCACACTGAGTGAGTAAAATAAATTTAGAATCTATATTATTAACTATATGTATAATATGACTGTTTTAGTGTCATTTTGTGCTATTTTGTTTGGTGGTGTGCCCCAGGATTTTCTAAGTATAAAAAGTGTGCCGCGGCTCAAAAAAGGTTGAAAATCACTGTATTAGGCCATCTATACTAAGCTCCACCAACTTTCATATTACTAATAATTTTTAGCTGCATCTTGCCTGTAAAATAACTTTGGGCATATTAGCAGTATGTGGTACTCATTGTATTAGGCCATCTATACCAAGCTCCACCAGCTTTGAAATTAATAATAATTTTTAGCTGCATCTAGCCCGGAAAATAATTTTGGGCATAGTAGCAGTGTGTGTGGTACTCATTGTATTAGGCCATCTATACCAAGCTCCACCAGCTTTGAAATTAATAATAATTTTTAGCTGCATCCAGCTCGGAAAATAATTTTGGGCATAGTAGCAGTGTGTGGTACTCATTGTATTAGACCATCTATACCAAGCTCCACCAGCTTTGAAATTAATAATAATTTTTACCTGCATCTAGCCCGGAAAATAATTTTGGGCATAGTAGCAGTGTGTGTGGTACTCATTGTATTAGGCCATCTATACCAAGCTCCACCAGCTTTGAAATTAATAATAATTTTTAGCTGCATCCAGCTCGGAAAATAATTTTGGGCATAGTAGCAGTGTGCGGTACTCATTGTATTAGACCATCTATACCAAGCTCCACCAGCTTTGAAATTAATAATAATTTTTAGCTGCATCCAGCTCGGAAAATAATTTTGGGCATAGTAGCAGTGTGTGGTACTCATTGTATTAGGCCATCTATACCAAGCTCCACCAGCTTCGAAATTAATAATAATTTTTAGCTGCATCTAGCCCGGAAAATAATTTTTGTTCCCAATAGTGGTAGCAATAGAAATATGGGGCGCGCGCCTGGCTAACAAAAATATACGCTTCATAACAAAAAACACCAGCCTAGCGCACTGCATTAATAAGATGGCATCGTCGTCTCTCCCCGTGCTAGGCCTACTACGCCGGCTAGCATTCCTGTGCCTAAAACACAATGTATGGGTCCGCGCTAGCCACGATGCTGAGGGGTCTAACCCTGCTGCTAACGCTTTATCACAGTTCAATTGGCAGATTTTCACAGAGCTCCCCCCCAACGCCCACCCATAGGGCAATAGTTACCCACCCTCCCTATGGGATCTAGTGGCGAATAGTTGATGCCATTAATCAGAGCGTCAGTTGCCCCGTTGACGTGGCAAGCATACGGTAAGGCATGGGAAGAGTGGACACGACTACTAGCAGGCAGACGGGTTGACCAATGTGAACAAGCCAGATTACAAGTCACCATAGAATTTCTCCACCAGCTAATGATGATGGGCTTATAAGGGGCGTGAGCACAGCGGTGTCTGACCGGAGTAGCATTTCACTTCCAACTACTGAATTGGGGAGATGTGACAAAGAGATTCATCATCAGACAATCCATAAAAGGGTGGAAAAGGGGTCAGCCAAGTCAGGAGTGTAGACGTCCCATCTCGTGTCACTAAAACGGATTTCTCACATCATATCCCTAACACCATTAACATGACACTCACAATTTGAAGCAACACTACTGTCTACTGCATTTGTGATCGCCTTCTTTGGGGCTCTATGCATAAGCGAATTAGTCCCTCAATCCAAAATTACCACCAGTGGAAGCTTATTACAGCAGGACGTAGTCATAGCCAATAATGAGATACGTCTACGCATACGCAAATCGAAAACGGTTCCAGCGGACAGGGGCACTTGGGTACTTCTACAACCCACAAACGGTACACTGAGTCGGGTAACAATAGTAAAAACATATATAACCATCAGATCACAAGTAATTTCTTCCTATCACACATTGATGGAACGCCATTATCAAGATACCAGTTCCAAGCTATATTTAATAAATGCCTAACATCGGCAGGGAACCACCCGAAAGATTATGGGACACACTCATTGAGCATAGGCGCGGCCACGGAAGCAGCAAGAGCAGGACTGTCAGAAACGGAAGTTCAGAGGACAGGGACATGGCGATACACATGTTTGGCGAGGTACATAAGACCGGACTTGTTATCCTAACGTGGTTTGTTTCTTTTACAGGTGACGCTAAGCCAACAGTGTGGGTGATAGGCCACTCGTATTTATATTGGGCAGAAAAAAGGGCGAAAGTCCGCCCAGGTGGGAGGAAATTAGAATTTCATAACACATATTTCAACTGGAGAGGTATTAGAGGCCTGCAATGGCCACAGGTACTAATGGAGGTAATCAAGGTAGGGAGAGAGGCAAGAGGTCCGGTCATCTTAGTCATACAGGCCGGGGGAAACGACCTAGGTCATCACAAGAGCGCATAATTAATGGCAATAATGAAACTAGACACTGAGCGCTTCAGAGAATTTTTCACAAAACTAACTATAGTATGGTCAGAGATTGTGCCGATAGCGGTATGGCAAGGTGCGCAAAACATCACGGCCATCGAATGGACAAGGCGGGTAATAAATATTTGGATGGCAAAATTTAGAAGAGACAGAGGCGGTGTAGTGATACGACACCGACAACTGGAAGGAGATAAAGCAGGCCTCATAAGGCCCGATGGTGTTCACTTAATGGATATTGTACTGGACATATTCCTGTCAGGACTCCAGGACGGAGTGGAACAAGCGTTAAGAGTGATGGATGGGGGTCAGAGTCCTGCATACGAGTACGCAGGATCCTTCGTGGCCTGGAAATAGAAAGGACATGTTGGAGAGTTACACTTGTTGACCAACTTGCCCATGTGGAGACACAGGGCATGCTGCAACAAGCTGAATTATTTTAGAAATAAAATGCCTTTCTAATGGAATGAGTAAAAAGAGTTAATAAAGCTGTGACCGATCCTCACCCATCCAGTTGTAAGAGTTACATTATTGTATTGTCAAGGAAAGGGGGGCGGTAGGGGGGCTGAGCATCTGTATTTGGTCGGGGGTCCCCACAGTCTGCCTAGGCTAGATGCAGTTAAAAATTCTTATTAGATACACAGGCGGTGTAGCTTGCTTCAGAGCTGGGCTACTACGCTGACTAGCAGACACTGAAGCTTTGGAGCAGACATCTGAGTAAACAGTTCTTCAGACTCAACCATCTATGTTACCCCAAGCCATAGTGTATGTAGTTTCTTACGGTTAAAAGAGGGGGGCGACCCAACCCACCTGGAATTGACGATGCCAACGTCACGTAAAACACAGCAAGGGGACTCCAAAAAGAGTCTCCATTTTTTCCAAAAATTGTGGCACAGACACCACTTAAGTGGCATCAATTGCCCCAGAGTTGCTTAAAACGGTTGGTGAGGTGATTTTACCAAATCCTCAAGCTTTTAGTCTCCCCAGGATGACACAGGGGTAGAAAAGTCCTTGCGGATCCATGATTTGTTCATCTTTATGAACGTGAGTCTGTCTACATTCTCAGGGGACAGCCCGATGCGCTTATCTGTCAGCACACCACCAGCAGCGCTGAACACACGTTCAGAGAGAACGCTGGCTGCAGTGAATGACTAGATCTCCAAAGCGTGAGTGGCGAGCTCCGGACATGTTTCCAGATTAGAAGCCCAAAATGAGCAAGGGTCCAGTGACACAGTCATGGCTTTGATGTTCACTTGGAGATACTCCTGTACCATCCTCTCTAGGCGTTGACTATGTGTCAGACTTCTTGTCTCCTGTGGCCTTGCAAAGGATGGTCTAAAAAAGTGGTGAAACGATTCCACAAAATTGCTGTTACCAGCAGATACTGTGATACTGTTACGGTTTGAGTGATGAAGACTTGACAGTCCCACGGTTTGCAAGTTAGAACTGTGAGATTCACTACGTGCACCACTGATGTTTTGTGGAAAAGCACATGTAAGATACTGCAACAGCCTCTGCTGATACTCCTGCATGCGTGAATCCCTTTCTATGGCAGGAATTATTTCGGCAAATTTACTTTTGTACCGGGGATCTAAGAGTGTGGCAACCCAGTAGTCGGGATTACTTCGAATTCTGACAATCCGAGTGTCATGTTGCAGGTAGTGCAGCAAGAAGGCACTCATGTGTCTTGCGCATCCAGGAGGAACAAGTCCTTGTTGTGTTGATAGCGAGGTAAGAATCATGCTTCCTTCCTCTGCCCTCTCCCCCCAACCTCGCACAACAGAGATGTGATCAAGGTCTCCCTCATCTGATGAGTCTTCCATGCCCATCGCCAGTTCGTCCTCCACTTCTTCCTCGGCTCCTGCACCTTCCTCAACAGTTTGGCTGCTACCTTGCGCCCTGGTTAATCCCTCTCTCCCACCCTCCCATGCCTGCCGCCTTGGTGCTGCCGACCGTCTGGACCTTGGAGATGTTATCCCTTCCGCATACGACTCCTCCTCTACTTCCTCCACCTCCTCTTGTCCCACCACCTGACTCCGAATTCTGTTTAACGTGTCCTCCAGCATGTAAATCACCGGAATAGTCATGCTGATAATGGCATCGTCAGCACTAAACATCTTCGTCGCATTTCAAAACTGTGCAGAAGGGTGCATAGGTCCCTGATCTGAGACCACTCCTGCAGCGTGATTTGCCCCACCTCTGGATCTCGTTTGCCCAGGCTATACGTCAGAACGTATTGCACCAGGGCTTGTCGGTGCTGCCACAGTCGCTGAAACATGTGCATTTCAGCCGGTGAACTGGCAGGCCCAACGACTTCTTTAGAGATGTAATTTGTTGAGCTGCGAACGGCGGAAGTGAGCACACAGCGACCGTGCCCTCTGCAGAAAGCCATCTAGTCCGGGATAGTGGGCTAAAAATTGCTGGACAACCAGGTTCAACACATGAGCCATACAAGGCACGTGTGTGACATTGCCCCGGCGAAGGGCCGCACCCAGGTTTGCAGCATTGTCGCACACAGCCTTACCTGGTAGCAGGTCCAGTGGAGACAACCATTCATGAAACTGGGTCTACAGAGCTGACCACAACTCCTCAGCTGTGTGACTCACATTTCCCAGACATTTCAAAGTAAACACCGCCTGATACCGTTGAGTCCTGCTGCCAGCATCGTAAGGAGGTGTGCAAGATTCCTTCTGCGCAGTTAGAAAGCGGGTGGCATTACCAGACAGGCTTTGGGTGCAGGTGGAGGACCGAGAGGAGGCTGAGGAGGCAGAAGCAGTGGAGGAACTTCTAGATAAAGAGGATTGACGCACAACTCGTGGGGACGGCAAGACTTGGACAGCAGCCCCTTGTCCTGCTGTCACCATAGTTACCCAGTGCCCTGTCAGCGACATGTAACGCCCCTGTCCATGCCTACTCGTCCAAGTGTCTGTGGTGAAATGCACCCTATCACACACAGAGTTTTTCAAAGAAGCAGTGATGTTGTGTGCGACATGCTGGTGTAGCGCAGGCACACCTTTCTTTGAGAAGTAGTGCCGACTGGGCATCTGGTACTGGGGCACTGCGACGGACATAAGGTCTCGAAAATCCTCTGTGTCCACCAGGCGGAAAGGCAGCATTTTTGTAGCCAACAGCTTGCAGATGGTGAAATTCAACCTCTTAGCTTTGTCATGGCTAGGAGGAAATGGTCTTTTACTTGTCCACATCTGAGGGACCGAGGGCTGGCTGTTGTGCATAGACTAGGTTGAGAAGGGTGTCCCCAGCAAACTGCCGGTCTGTGAGGAAGATGCAGGCTGAAAAGTTAGGTTGCCTTGATCCAAAGGTGGTGCTCTTGATGTCTGAGAGCGCTCAACACCAGCTGGTGTTTCCACTTCCAAATGAAATGATGACCTGCCAATCACACTGGCTGTTGCGGGTAAAGAGTTGGCAGGTCTGCGTCCAAAAACATGTGACTGCTGACCCCCCAGTCACAGATGATGAAGACGCCGCGGATGCACAAGATGGGGCAGACGGTGGTTGGCCCAGCCCGCTAGGCTGCATTGTAGCACAGTGAGCTTCCCACTGCAACTTATGCTTCATATCCATTTGACTTTTCATGCATGAAGTACTCAAACTATGGATTTTTTGGCCTCTACTTAGCTTTTGGTGACAAATATTACAGATAACACGAGTTGGGTCATCCTTATCGATCTGAAAAAATGCCCAGGCTATGCAAGGCTTAGAGCCCATGCGACCTGAACAGCCACCACGACTTCTGGTCAGAGGCAGAGTTGTGGTTGAGGATGCAGTAGTTGACGTGCTTCCAGTACTCCGTCTCTGTCCAGTAAGGCGCAACCTAACCTCGTCGTCAATAGCATCTGTGACGCCCAGCTGCGCTTGGTATCACAGATCCTAAAAGAGTGCATTGATGGAATCCTCCACAAGAGGCCCCCATAAACATTCACACATCTCCACCTTCCACATCAGCCGAGCAGAGGAAGCCCGTTAGGGATATAAATAGGGAAGGTGGAGCTAGGCAGTTCAGTTCGTCTGAAGAGTTCCTGCAGTAGAGAAGCCTAAGAGAGGTCAGTGTGCAGTGGAGCTCAGTCCAGTCTAGAGAACTCAGTTAATAGTTCAGCAGTGGAGCACGAGGCTCCTGCTAGCTAGATTCAGGGAGCCCAGTTAGAGCTTAAGGTGTGCCGGTGCCATAAGATCGGTGAAGCGCGGCAAGCTGCCGTTAGTGTGTATAGCTTAGTGAGGGCCCGAGTAGGCCGAAGGCGAGTGGAGAGTTAGTACATAGGGGGCAGAGGAGCTTAACCAGCTCACCCCAAAGCTTTACCGGACACCGGATCCGAGTTTACCGGGATCTCTATGACCCAGTAAGGCATAACCGGAATCCCTGGAGAACTACAAGTCCCAGGATTGCTAAGGTGCTGATACGTAACAGAGCCAGGAGACGCTTAGGCCCCGCATACTGAGAGCGTGAACTCCAAGACAAGGCCCTACCACAAGGTCAGCCATCGCAGGACAGAGACAAAGTTAGGCCTAGCTCCAGGCAGGTCAGAAACTTACTACGCAGAGGCAAGAAACAGGAGGCCCTACACCCGCTCATTGGGTAGGATCCTGATATGCACCCTTCACCCTACAGTGCTCCCGGATGTGCCTGAATTTCCACCAGTAAAAGGTACTGAAGTGACTACCGTGTCCGTTCCCATTCTTGCTCTGACCCAGCTGGGTCTCGCCTGTCCGGCATTCCCCCTGCATAAGCTGCCCTGAGGCCTAGCTTAACCTGTGGGGAGCTATACCATCGAGCTGCCTTATCACCGGCCTCAGTGGACTGCTGCAGCGCTGGGGCTTCTCACCAGATACCACAGGTGGCGTCACGAACTCTTATAAAAGTAACAATTATCCACCCTTTTAAAGAGTGACCCCAGGGTACAGGCCCGGGAGCCGACCACCGCGACATCCCCAAGGCCAGGCAAAGGCCCGGGTACCGAGTCATCCCCATCCCTTGGGCTAGTCACATTCTCCTCCACCTCCTCTGCTGACCTCATCGACTGGCTGACTGTGGGTTGACAGTAAGTGGGATCTCCAACCTCGTCATCATCACCCTGTGTGTTGTCACACCCATCGTCCTCAGAGCCAACCTCTTCCTGCCCTGACCGAAAAGTCAAGTTGTCGCTCCAATCAGGTATTTGAGTCTCATCATCGTCTTCATCGCTGTCTCCACCAACAGGAGTTACAGTTTGGGAACGAGGGTCTACATTATGCTCAGAACCTTCTTCATCTGGTCCTGGATCCGACTCAAAGATTCTGGGCATCAGTGCAGATCATTTCCTCGTCTGGATTAATAGAAGCTCTGGAGCAGACCTCCGTTTCCCAGGCTATAGTATGAGTAAACAGCTGTGCAGACTCAACCATCTGTGTTACCCCATACTCAGATGGGCAGCTGGAGACTTGGGAGCTGTGAGGAAGCCAGTGCGATTGGGGTGACACCTCTGAGGACTGGAGTATTTGTGATGTTGAAGTTGAGGTGGAGGAGAGCCCACTTGAAGGAGCACTTGACATCCGTTGAAGCACCTGCTGTTTTTGTGCCTCATCTGGAATTTGTAGCGATGGGCGTGTCCGTAAGAAAGGGATCGTACCACATTGTCCACGAAAAGAAGTAGACATCTTAGTTTGGCTGGAAGATGGTCTTTCTTCTGCAGATGTTACCCCCCCCCCACCGTGGTTGGGCTCGACCCACCAGCGGACAGACACCAGTATTGGGAGAGGGGGCTGGCTGTCAGGGTCCACCGCGGCTCTGGCACAAACCTGGGGACACGGAGGTCGCATGGGCAGGAACGGACTGGCCGTGTCGGCTTCGCACTCCAGCGTAGTCCCTCTGCCCGCTCGCTCCCGTAACCTCAAAGGGATGCGCAAGCGGCTTTTCTTCCCAGGGCTGTTCCCCGTCCAGCAGGAACGTGGGTGAGCTCAGGTCGGCCTTCCACTGTACTCCCTTACCTCCCTCGCCCTCTTTCCTTCTTTCATTCTCCATCTAACCCCTCGGCTCTGTGGTGTCCGCTCTCCCTCCAGCTCTCTCCTTCTCACAGGTGGACTACCACGTGTATTCACACTGTGGCAAATCTTTTGGGCCCAGACATAAGAAGTTGTCGAGGTAATGGATAATATGTGCCCCCTTAGAAACGTCCATTACAACCCATTCAAGGAAGCAACTAAACGCCTCCAATAGTGACCAGGATCTGGAGCACCCCATGGGCAAACAGCGATCTATATAGTATGCTCCTTCCCAGAAGCAGCCCAATAGGTGGACACTATTCGGAGGCACAGGTAGTAAGTAATCGGAACTCCGCATCTATGTCTGTTTTGGCCATTAGGGTGACCCTTCCCAACTTCTTGATCCGCCTGATTGCCTTGTCAAAGGATGTACAGTATATACTACTGTACTTGGTTCCGCGTCGATGTTGTCGTTTACGGACCTGCCCCTTGGATATGACAAATGGTGGATTAGTCCGAATGTATTGGGTTCTGTTTTTGGCACAACTCACAACGGGGATACCACTACGTCTTGTAAGGAAAGTGTTCTGAATGGAACCGCCATTCTACCTAAAGATATTTCTTTTTTAAATTTTCTTGTCACGACGTCTGGGTGTTGGTAGGCTGATTTTAGATTTTTTCTCCAGCCTTTCTTGATTTTAGAATGTCATGACATGCCTATATCTGTGTCTCCCCCTCCTTTTACTCCTCCACCTCTTTTCTTTTCGCATGACTATATGTACTTGTCACTTTTCCTTGTGTTAGTTGTGTCTTCTGAGCAGTTTGTCAGCTTTTGGACACCTTTGAAGTGTTTTCTATGTGTTTTCTATGTGTTTCTATGTGTTTTTGTTTGCCTGCCATTGGTTTTAACAGTGTTCGAAGGTGTTCGACGAACATACAGGGGTGGCTCAACACTACTTTGGATGGAACACATCCTCCCGACGCCAAGGATTGCGGGCCGTAGGTCAATCAGGGTTGCCCCCACGGTCTACAGCTCCTGCACCTCATCCTTCTTAGCCTCCTCCTCTTCAGCCTCCATCTCCGAAATGACCACATCAGTTGCAAGCTGGAAACACTGCAGCACTGCCTCGACCAAGCGGCAATAGGCAATGCTGAAGCTAATATGCTTAGATGACAAACCGCACAATGCTGAAGAGTTGTGGACAGCTCTGAAAGACCAGGCAGATCTGTGGCTCACACCGCTGAACCTACAGCCAGGCATGGTCGTGTGTGACAATGGCCGGAACCTGGTGGCGGCTCTGAGACGAGATGAGCTCACACACGTACCATGCCTGGCCCATGTGCTTAACCTCATGGTTCAGCGGTTTCTCAAATCCTACCCGGAGCAGCTGGATCTGCTTGTTAAAGTACGCCGCCTTTGTGCCCATTTTAGAAAGTCAGCTACAGCTTCCGCCGCCCTTGCCGTGTTTCTGCAGCGTTTGCAGCTTCCGGCTCACAGACTGGTGTGTGATGTCCCCACGCGTTGGAACTCTACACTGCAGTTGTTGGGAAGGATATTTGAGCAGAAGAGGGCAGTTGTTGAGTACCAGCATCAATAAGGCCGTCAGTATTCAGTTCAGACTCCACACATAAGACCTCTGGAGTGGACCTGGATGTCAGACATATGTACCATCCTCCAAAACTTTGAGGACTCCACCACGATGGTGAGCGGAGATGACGCCATAATTAGTGTCACCATCCCGCTTCTCTGTCTTCTGAAATGCTCTCTGCTCACAATCAAAGAGGATGCATTGCAGGTGGAGCACAATGAGATGGAGCAAGGAACCATACAGGTTGATTACACACAGCCAAGCCTCATCTCATCCCAACGTGGATTGGGTGAAAATGAGGAAGAGGAGGAGGAGGAGGAAGGACAGGAGCTAGTTTCATGCACTATAGACTGTTCTACCTGCACAGCTGTCATACCGTCTGTTCAGCGTGGATGGCCAGAGGACAGAGAGGAGGATGAGGAGGAGAGCATGGTCAGTCATCCTCTTTGTGAGGACACGGAAGTCTTGCCTGTTAGTAGTCTGGCACGCATGGCTGAGTTTATGTTACGCTGCCTTTCCCATGACCCTTGCATTCTCAAAATTTTGGGTGACAGTCATTAATGGTTGGTGACACTTCTAGACCCACACAACAAGGAGAACTTTATATCTCTTATTCCTGAGGTGGACAGGCCTGCAAAAATGGGGCTGTACCAGAAGGCCTGTGTTGCGGCACTATTAAAAAAATTCCCATCTGAAAACGCTGGCAGCAGAGGGCACACTTCATTGGACAACCAAGGAGTACAAGCGAGAGAGACGCAACTTCAATCCAGCAGAGGCAGGGGAACACTGTCAAAGTTCTGGGAGAGTTTTCTCAGACCCTCCCATCGCAGAGGGCCTGAGGCGCGGGGTACTCTCACAAGGAGTTCAAAGTTTGGGAAGATGCTGAGGGAGTACCTTGCCGAACGTACCAAAGTCCTCTGTGATTCCGCTGTGCCTTATAATTATTGGGTATCCAAGCTGGATATGTGGAATGAATTGGGTCTCTATGCCTTGGAGGTCCTGGTCTGCCCTGCCGCCAGCGTTTTATCAGAGCCGGTTTTTAGTGCCGCTGGTGGAATTATAACTGATAAGCGCATCCGCCTGTCAACTGAAAATGCTGACAGGCTGACTCTTATAAAAATGAACAAGTGCTAGATTGGGCCAGACTTCTCAACACCACCGAATAATAGCAGCGTAACAAACTCAAATCCAGTGTCTTTTCTTGGGAGGTGTATTCCCATGCACCTTTTCACACCCACACATGGGTATACACTTCCTGATTTTGACTATTTGCTCTTGTCCTCCTCCTTCTCCTCATCTTCCACCACCATATCACCAGGGTGACCGTGGTCCGTGATGCAACACCCACAGAATTTTTTTGAAGGAGTGTTTATGATGCCCGTAAAAAAAATGTTTTATACAGTATGTACATGTATACCCCCCAGGGGAGAATGTTTGTCAGCCCATACACTTAGTGCATGGGCATTACAAGTATAGGAGGCCCGCTCCTTTCTCATGGGAACATTTTTTATGAGGTCCTCCTCCACGTCTCTTCCAAGGGGCATAGAAGTGCCTCCAAATTTTTGGCAGCCCTTGCATTCACTACATAGGCCAACACTATGGGAGACTCTCTCCTTTCTAATGGGAATTTGTCATTACTGTGGCCCTGCTGTATGTGTCTTTAATTTCTTAGTGGGGTTTTTCCTAAATATGGCCAGCCATTAGACTCACTGCTTAACCTATAACTGTATATGTGGCGCCCTGCTGCGCTTGGTGCCACAGAACCTAGAAGGGTGCATGATTGGATTTCTCCACAAGAGGCTCTCACTACATCCAAACACCTCCACCTTCCACCTCTTACCAGCAGAGGGAGCCCAGATAGGGATATATAAAGGGAAGGTGGAGCCAGGCAGCTCAGTCAGTAGTTAGAATCTAGCTAGAGTTGAGAGTTAGTGTTCAGACAGTGTCACCAATCTGTACACAGTAAGCAATGGTTGTAAGCACGCCCCAGCCCTTTGACTGACAGCTAGCTCTACAGTACATCAGTGCAGAGCCACCTGTCAGTGGCTCACGGGAGGAATAAAGTTAATTTACTCCCATGTGCTACACATTCAGTATAGTGGCCAAGCACTTCCTAATGGTATTACCCTGCAGATTAACCCTACATCAGCAGGTTAATAGCGTTATCCAATGTGACAGGTTCCCTTTAACTTAAAGGATCATGTTCACAACAGGAAAAGTCTTCAAACGCTTGTTTCTAATCTATTACTAGTTATTGGACTTCTTGGTTGATGGTGTGTGGTGTGGAGTATTTTTACCGAATACAATTTTCCATTTTGATAAAAAACAACACATTTTTACCCACATGGAGGCGAATTCCCTCCTCTTCACCAGCCTCCATTATTGGTTTTATCAGATCGTATACTCACTTTATCAAAGTTTAGTGGGTACTGTGCTGCAAACTCCAGCTGACGGACCACCACTTCATTAGGAGCCACGTTTCTGTTCCTCATGTCCCGCAGAATATTGGTCAAGTAGACGTCATCTAACCTCTTTATGGCCGCATTAATCAATGTGCTGTATACATTGATATTTGGATGGAATCCACAAATCTGTAAAACAAGTTACCGATCAGATATGCAAAAAGATCCTTGTCACTTGTTTTCTATAAAAAGGCAAATCAGTTTAAAAATGACATTATTTTCTAGACTTTATCAAGTAGGAGTAAAAAAAAAAAAAAGACACTAAATGAACTATGTAAACCAGCAATGTCATTACCGCCATGTCTTCCAGGAGCTGTAAACCATCTTTTTCTTTAAGGCATGCCCTAGCGAGATTGCAAAAGGTATGGATGTTTGGTGCAATGCCTCTCTGTGCCATCATAGGCAACAGCTGCTGTAAAGAAACCATTCAGACGATCAGTTTTTACACTGTACGTGTGGCATGAAGTGTGGAAGAATCGGCACTAAGTTTCAGAATGTGTCAGTGTTCTCCATGACAGCCAACCAGATGCCACGTTTCATTTTACCAGGGCAATAAAAGAAGAGCTCTGATTGGTTGTTATGGGTATCACTGTCCGTTTCGACAAAAAGTTTGTTTCTGCATGAGGCCCGACGCATTTTCAGAAAAAGGGAAATGCTAAAATCTGTATTAAACAGTATTCACACATAAAATATTGCTGCGTCCAACTGAATGTTGCATTTTGGCGGCAGCGCACAAAACGCCTTCATATAGGCTCAGGGCACAATTCCCTGCCGAAGCGCAAATTCACACAAGCACAATGCTTTGTGTTCAGGGGAAAAAAAGGCCATTTTTGATCCGTCCAGCGTCCATTTGTCATCCATAACTAAAAAAAAACCTAATAGAAGGCCAGACACACTTTCCTATGTAATCTATGCAGTGCGTCCGGTAAAACATACCTGCCACACGGATTGTGTCTGATTGTTGTGCAGCCTTTGAAATCTACGGTTATATCTCATTTAAAAAACGGATGGATGAGATAAGCGCCTGTAGCCATTATTCCCCACAGTCTGGTGGTCAATCCATTCATGTGGAATATTACACTGGGTGACATGGACATCACACAGACCAAAAACACAAATGGAGGAAATCTTTCTTGATGGTGCGGCCAGAAAAAGCAAAAGGCCTCATTCACACATCATGTTGCACGTGGAGGTTTATCCCTTTTTTCATGGATACATCACATACCCAGTATAATCTATGGTGCTATTCACATGTCCGTCTGTCTGTCTTTTTCCGATATCACAGATGAAAAGAGCCGATACAAGTCTATGGGTCTGTGCAAAAACATTCAGCACCCGGATGGCAAAGAATAGGAGAAGCTCTGTAATTCAAGGATTTATTTATCCATCCGTCAAACATTGATGGGAAAAACGGACCCACAGTCCGAACACTGATGACACACGGAACAAACACTGCTGACACCAGGGCCATTTTTTCCATGTACGTGGTTAAATATGGACATGTAAATGAGAAAATGTGTCATACTTTAGACTCTTTTGCTGGCTTGCCTTGCATCACTTTTTTTGCCCCCCAATTTTCAAACAATTTAGTGCATGCTGTTGTATTTAAAGCCATGCCCCTTCTGTCAAAGCCATGCCCCTTCTGTCAAAGCCATGCCCATCTTTCAAAGCAATGTCCCTTCTTTCAAAACCATGCCCCTTCTTTCAAAGCCATGCCCCTTCTTTCAAAGCAATGCCCCTTCTTTCAAAGCCATGCTTAGAAACAATTAGGCCGATATAAAAAAGTGTAGTTTCTATATGAATCGGTTGGAACTGTGGCGTCCCTAAGGGTTCAGTCGCCACAGGGGTACTGCACCTCAGATCGAGGTGTGGTATCTCCTCTCCGAGGTAAGGATGGAGCACCACGCGGGACCCAGCCTCAGCACTCAACACTACACCACTCCTGTCCTGTGGGGGGCTTATATGCACCAGGGTGCTGCCCCAGCCAGGATAGAGGAGATGGGGGGGAGACCAAAGATAGGGGGAACCATGTAGTGGGTGAGGGTGGAGGACACACTTTTAGGTTACACTTACTGATACATATTTAATACATGGCCATCTTAGGTTCAAGGTCTTTGATTGTGATCTTCATCGCTGATAGTGGCTTTCTGCTGGAACCTGCAGCTTGTTGAAGATACACGGTCCTCGTACTCTGGGCTTGAGGTGAGGAGTGGATTAGAGTTAACCGCTGTCTCTACCTGGTCAAGGTCCCTACCTAAGAAGGCCTGGAGGGGAGCGGAGGAGTAAAGCTCCACAGGCAAAAGGATCCCAGGGGATACGGACGGAGCAGCATACACCACCTGTATTTCTTACTCTGGCCTAGTCAGAGGGATTCCTGCTGCAAGAGGGGTACCGGCCCCCGATATCTGACTCTGTTACTTCACGTCTCAGTCGGAAAAGCCCAGAGGCCTTCTGGATCCCTAAGGGGGATATGGACGGAGCGGAGTACGCCACCCGTATCCCTTAAACTGCGCTGATGCAGCGGGAACCGGCGTTTCACCAAGTTCATACCACACACACACAGTCAGGAGGAGACTTAATGGGAGAACTCACCAAGGAGAGGAACATTCTGGTCCAGGGGTCTCGTTAAGTGCACCTAAACTACCCGGAGTGTGCTGAACCCCTTCCTGGTGGTCGCAGCGCGCCGTGAGGAGCAAGGAGAAGCTTTGTGCTTACTACTGAAACAACGTGAGTAAAGCTTGGAAGACTTCACCCCTTGCCTCCGTTATCCTGTCCTGCGCGGCACCGCACACACACCACCAACCTCCAGACTTTCCTCTCTCTCTGCCCTGAGGCCCTGCTCCGCCTGTGGGGAGTAGTACCAGCTGAGCTGCCACGACACCCGCCTCAGAGGACTGACGCAGCGCTGGTGGTACGTGAAAAAAGGGAAAAGAGGTGTGCTATGAAGCAGTGATCACCCAGCAATACTTCAATAAATTATCAAACGTTATAATAAGTGACAATAAATTTTATTCATTACAAATATAAATACATACAAACAACGTAAAAAAACCCAAATTGCTAAAACACAAGTAAAATCAATATAGTGGGGTTACCCACTAATTTGAAGCCCACCTGCTCCAAAAAAAACATCCCTAGTTACAACAGAACAAGCAGTACCATAATACAAGTGCCAGTATTATCCCTGGTGATCAATATCGTACACATGCAAATTAGTTATGACTGCCTGACATTAGTATACAAGGAGGTGTACTATAGTCCAGAAAGATGAAGAGGGAAATATGTGCCTACTACAGCAGAGTATATATTGAAAAATACAAAGAGTCCCAAACATAAATGAAGCCCATATAGAATATCTGAGCTAACAAATACTATATACTCACATACCACAAAAAGTACTATTCAGGGTATAAATAAATACAAAACCCTTTCATGCTGTAAGTATCCCTCCTGCACATAATAGCGCTACGATCAATCACCTCCCTGAGCACAAAATCCTATGCTGGGATGAAGCAGGCGGGCATTCAGTGCCCAAGCGCTGGTGGTAATCACCGGGAACCACAGGTGGCGTAGTCGACAAATAACCACTCATCTGCTAGCCCATATTTTTAATGTGTGCGCCCTGGGCACAGACCGGGTCAAGGCTACGACTGCATCCCCCTCTTCCACCGGCCCATCGTCCAAGTACACCTTTCCCAGGGAGGGCTAACGCTACCTGAGTAGTAGTGGGTCACACAGAACCATTTGCTTTGGATCGTTATTAAGCCATAGTAAAAAAAAAAAAAGGTATTCACTTTTAAGAAAAAAATATATATAAAAAGTCAGGCAGATCTGTCACACGCTTTACAAATGATTTCATGCAGCAAATATAATCCCACAATGCGGTAACATCATTCACCTACTGTACCTCAGCCTCTTTACTGTCAGATAGCGTGGATCTTCTCACAAGCCGTGTTAATTATTTTATGATGGCTTTTTAACATTTAAATGATAAAATAAAAACCATTCCCTTACCAAAGCCGACTGCAGCTTCAGAGCTTTACTCCTCTTCAACACCAAAGTGTTAAAAAAGGTGAGATCTGGCTGTACTCCGTAGGCGTCCATAGTGGCCAGGACGGCAGATTCTGACCCCACTTCTGCTCTCATGACTGCCGCTAGGAGGGTGAAGGTCTTTATTGTAGGACAGACGTTGTCTTCTTTCATCTTCTGAAGAACGCCCCCTAAGTCGCCAATCACTGCCAATCGGTCAGATGGGGTATTGACATTAACAAGTGACACAATTTTTCCCGTATTTACAGACAGGTCCAGGAGGTTTGGCACATTACTGGCATCAAAAGAGGGCACGCTGGGAAAATGGTCAGCCGTACTCACCACGACCAGTGCCTGTGAGCCTGCCAAGTCCTCAGCTGTGCCATAGTTGCCACTTGGAATTGAGGAATGGCCCAGGAGCATGGGCTGCCCACCTCTCCAGGACTATCCTTTCTTTTCTTCACTTGCTGGCTTTTCCTGTCTTGCTTCTCTTTGCCTGCACTTAAAGTCAGGGCTGCCAGTTCCTTAGAGTGCGTGAGTAAATGTAGAGCGTCAGCGGTGTCTCCAATCCCACAGTCTCGGGGGGCACAAAGAAGCAGGTTATAGGTGATTACATCCGGCTTTACCCCCATGTGCCGCATCTGCCTCCAGACCTGAAGCACAAGATGGCGTATACAGTCATTATCCACATTACATTCACGCAAATATGTACACCCCGTCACAGAGAAAGCAGTAACTGGACACGGACTAGCTGGCATGTAATGGCAGTACCCTATTATAATGATGCTCCCATATGTCAGAGGGTCACATTGGTAAAGCCGGTGCCCTCCAGGATGAAAAGCTTTGTGGAGGGCTTGGGCCATCTACTTATGTCATTTCCAAACGTGTGTCTACATAATAAATAGGCAACTCCTACTAGTAAATTCTGTGCTATTTTCTGTATCTGTGAAGCCTTGCCCACTGGTTTTCCCATTGTCTCCGAACAGCGCGCTTACCCATGTAATAAGACCCCGATGCCAGCACGCCTACCCGTGTAATAAGACCCCGATGCCAGCGCGCCTACCGGTGTAATAAGACCCCGATACCAGCGCGCCTACCCGTGTAATAAGACCCCGATACCAGCGCGCCTACTCGTGTAATAAGACCCGATGCCAGCGCGCCTACCCGTGTAATAAGACCCCGATGCCAGCGCGCCTACCCGTGTAATAAGACCCCGATGCCAGTGCGCCTACCAGTATAATAAGACCCCGATGCCAGTGCGCCTACCCATGTAATAAGACCCTGATGCCAGCACGCCTACCCCTGTAATAAGACCCAGATGCCAGCGCGCCTACCCGTGTAATAAGACCCCAATGCCACAGCGCCTACCCATGCAATAAGACCCCGATGCCAGCACGGGTATTCCGACTGGCCGTTACAGGTTGCAGATGGAAGTGCCGTTGGGAAGGGGGGGGATATGCCAACCGAAGACAGCGAAAATCATGCAAAACGTCAAAAAATAACTTATCAGCATGCTGCCTACTGTAACAGTCCACCTAAAGTGGCCGACCGCTGTATTCCCTTTGTTACTAAAAATCTGGCACAAAATCCTTATCTACCAGCCAGTCTAATCACCAGCCAGTCTAATCACTAGCCAGTCTAATCACTAGCCAGACTAATCACTAGCCAGACTAATCACTAGCCAGACTAATCACTAGCCAGTCTAATTGCTAGCCAGTCTAATCGCTGGCCAGTCTAATCACTGGCCAGTCTAATCACTAGCCAGTCTAATCACTAGCCAGTCTAATCACTAGCCAGTCTAATCACTAGCCAGTCTAATCACTAGCCAGTCTAATCACTAGCCAGACTAATCACTAGCCAGACTAATCACTAGCCAGTCTAATTGCTAGCCAGTCTAATCACTGGCCAGTCTAATCACTGGCCAGTCTAATCACTGGCCAGTCTAATCACTGGCCAGTCTAATCACTAGCCAGTCTAATCACTAGCCAGTCTAATCACTAGCCAGTCTAATCACTAGCCAGTCTAATCACTAGCCAGTCTAATCACTAGCCAGTCTAATCACTAGCCTTGCGCCAAACTTCTAACAGAAATCTCCTATCAGAATCGCAAGAAAGGAATCAGCAGGTGATCTCTTAGACCAGTCTGAACTAGGACTAAGTAAAGGAGCTAATACAATATAAAGAGGTGAAACTGTTACCAAAGCCTTGTTATTCCGCTCACAGTAACGTCTGAGCCAGCGTCGCTGACACCTCTGCGGGCCGATTTATGCTTTTAGAAAAGTCACATGAGTATCACTACACATGAGACTTCTGCAGCCGGACAGGAGTCCTACCCCGGCTTCTGCCCTCCGCCACGCGTCATCTACAAATATGACAGGCGGGTGGGAGACGCCACATCTCTACTTAGATAAATGTCCTGCTTTATCTCCTGTGCATTGGCACAAGGACGGGTATGTGCCTGCGGGCCGTCAGCATCTTCCCTGAGGAGAGCGGGCACCTTCCCGGCCGCCGCACACCGGAGATGCAGGTCCGGTGCAGGAATAACTGTGTTCCTTTGGCAGGATTGCCAGAACTTGTTCCCTCTACTTGTCGGCACCACCTGGACTAACTACACAGCAATAAATCTCCCCTCCTGGCAGTGATGTGGAGCAGGTTGCTCTGTAGCTGCACGCTCCGGCCCCCCAGAGCCTGAGTAGTACAGACATACACTACATGGCTGCACAGACCACCAGAGGGAATAAAGGACATAATAAAGGTGGACAGGATAGGGGAAAATAACCACATGGATGCAATTAAAGGGTTATTGCCAAAATAGAAAATCATCTCTTATCCAAAGGTTAGGGGATAACTTACTGATCACTGAGGGTCTGACTGCTGGAACCCCTAGCAAAGCCAAGAACAGGCAGCATGCTCAGCCTCCCCTCCATTCACTGTCTATAGGACTGCCCAAAAATAGCCAAGAGCAGCGCTCCACTAGTTCTGGCAGTCCCACAGACGATGAGTACGACGCGCCCAGGGGATGGGGACGACTCGGTACCCGGGCCTTTGCCTGGTTTTGGGGATGTCGCGGTGGTCGGCTCCTGGGCCCGTACCCTGGGGTCACTCTTGAAAAAGGGGATTGAAACTTGGATAAAATAAATAAACAGTTTGTGACGCCACCTGTGGTACTTGGTAATGATTACCAGCGCTGCTTCAGACCTCCGGGGGGGTGAAGGGATGGCAGCTGAGGTGTTTCTGCTCCCCACAGGTGGAGCGGGCCCCCAGGGAAGTGTGGAGTTTGGTGGGAGGTGATGCTGGGACTTGTAGTGCAGGCGGGATGGCGCAGCAGGAGTAACTGACAGAGACAGTGGATTCGCTTCAATACCTTTACTGGTGCAGATGTCAGGTACGCTCCAGGGTACTCAGTAGGATGGGTGCACTTCAGGACTTCTCCCCAGTGAGCGGGTATAAGGCCTCCTGGTCCGTGTCTGCCTCTCTGTATGCTCCTGGCCAGCCTGCAACTGGGCCTAGCTTATGTGTCGTGCTGTTCCTTCACCTGTCGCTCAGTAGTAGGACCTTCTGCTGGCAACCACTATCCCTGGTCGTCGGGGCCATCATGGTTCCTGGTCCTGTAATGGGTCTAGCTTCAGGTCTGCCAGGGACTTGTAGTCCTCCTGGAATGCCGGTGGTCCCTACTGGGTATAAAGGACCCTGTAGGCGCGGACCCGGTGTCCGGTTTGTATCTTTGGGGTGAGCCTTGTGATGCTCCTCTGCCCCCTCAACTCCTCTCATCTCTCCTCTTTACCGTCGGCCACACTCGTGGCCCTCAGAACCCAGCAGCAGACGCGCCGCGTCTTCGCTGCTCTCAGCGTCAGCACGCTCTCAGACTCTCTCAGTCTGACTACTAACTCTGACTGAACTGCCTGGCTCCACCCTCCATATATATATATCCCTAACGGGCTCCCTCTGGTGGTATGAGGTGGAAGGGTGGAGGTGTTTGTATGTAGTGAGGGCCTCTTGTGGAGAAGTCCATCCATGCACCCTGGGTCCTGTGGTACCTGTTGTAGCAGGGTGCCGCAAATGGAGTGGTGGTTGAGTATACGCACTGCTCCGTTCATTCTTAATGGGAGTGCTGAAGACCAGCCAAGCACAGAGCTTCAGTCGTCCCATAGAGAATGTATGGTGCAGCACTGATCGACCATCACATCAGTCACAAAGGACTCTTCAAATCCCCAGTTTTCAGGATTGGTGAGGCTCCCAGCAGTCAGACCCCATCCATCGGGAAGTTATCCTATGGATAGGAGATATCTTTTAAACTTTGTACACCCCCTTTGAAGGATTATTCAATCTAATTCTAAAGTCGGGGGATACTGACAGCCGCCCTCCACTAATCACACCATGTTGGCATATTGTAGTGATATCCCACCGCATTGTGATGGAAAGAAGAATATAACTGTATACAGAATAACATGGAGATGTTTGATAGAATACAGCAGCCCGGAGGTTATGGGAGCGCCGCCAGCTTCTGTACCTCTGTACTAGATGGTATACAGCAGTGACCGTCCCTACACGGGACCCTGATCATCAGGAATATTGCCTCTTACACCCGAGCCCAGGGAATTCTAATTACTAGTGTACACTGTTATATCAGTTTATTATCACCTCCGGCCATGAAAGAATTGTCAAATTATTTATTTTATAGAATTTTGTCTAGCATGGAAGTTATGAAACCTTACAAATCCATGCTCAGTACTCTCTATATACATGTATAAATTAGATACATTGTAAATGAAAACATCATATATTTAGGAGTTTGTGAGCTACATATCCATATAATAGATGGTGGCCCGATTCTAATGCATCGGGTATTCTAGAATAGGTATGCGGCCGACCGGGCGCAGTCAGCAGAGCTGTGTTTAAATTTTGCACCAAAATCGCTGATTGGTCACGGTTGCCGGCCTCGACCAATCAGCAAAGCGGTGTTTAAATTTTGCGCCAATACTGCTGATTGATCTCGACCGGCGGCCTCGACCAATCAACGATTTTGGCGCCAAATTTAAGCAACGCTCTGCTGATTGATCTCGGCCGGCGTCCTCGACCAATCAGCAGAGCGTTGCTTAAATATGGCGCCAAAATCGTTGATTGGTCGAGGCCGCCGGTCGCGACCAATCAGCGATTTTGGCGCAAAATTTAAACAACGCTCTGCATCGCTCTGCTCATTGGTCGCGGTCGCCGGTCTCGACCAATCAGCAGAGCGTTGTTTAAATTTGGCGCCAATCTCGCTGATTGGTCGCGGATGGCGGCCGCGACCAATCAGCAGAGCGCTGTTTAAATTTGGCGCCAATCTCACTGATTGGTCGCGGCTGGCCGCCGCGACCAATCAGCAGAGCGGTGTTTGAATTTTGCGCCAAAATCGCTGATCGGTCGCGGGCGGCGGCCGTGACCAATCAGCAAGCCATGTTAGTGAGGACTGGAGAGCGTGTTTAAATTTGACACCAAAATCGTTGATTAGTCGCGACCGCGACCAATCAGCATAGAGGTGTTTAAATTTGGCGAGAATACTGCTGATTGGTCGCGGAAGCCGGCCGCGACCAAACAGCAGAAAGATGCAGAGCGGGGTTTAAATTTGGCGCCAAAATCGCTGATTAATCGCGGCTGACGGCCGCGACCAATCAGCAGAGCGTTGTTTAAATTGGGCGCCAAAATCGATGATTGGTCGCGGTCGGCGGCCTCAACCATTCAGCAGAGCGTTGTTTAAATTTGCCGCCAATTTCGCTGATTGTTCGAGGCTGGCGGCCGCGACCAATCAGCAGAGCGGGGTTTAAATTTGGCGCCAATAATGCTGATGGGTCGCGGCCGGCTACCGCGACCAATCAGCAGAGCGTTGTTTAAATTTGGCACAAAAAACGCAGATTGGTCGCGGCCAGTGGTTGCGACCAATCAGCAGAGTGAGGTTTAAATTTGGCGCCAATACTGCTGATTGATCTCGGCCAGCGACCGATCAGCAGAGCGGTGTTTAAATTTGGCGGCAAAATCGCTGATTGGTCGCAGCTGGAGTCCGCGACCAATCAGCAGAGCGTTGTTTAAATTTGGGGCCAATCTCGCTGATTGGACGCGTCCGGCGTCCGCGACCAATCAGCAGAGCGTTGTTTACATTTTGCGCCAATACTGCTGATTGATCTCGGCCAGCGACCGCAATCAATCAGCAGAGCGCTGTTTAAATTTGGCGCCAATCTCACTAATTGGTCGCGGATGGTGTCCGCGACCAATCAGCAGAGCGTTGTTTAAATTTTGCGCCAAGCTCGCTGATTGGTCGCGGCTGGTGTCCGCGACCAAAGAGCACAGCAGTGTTTAAAAGTGGCGGTAAGATCGGTGATTGGTCGTGGCGGCTATTTAAATGTAGCGCCCAAATTGGTGATTGGCCGCGGGCAGCGGCCGCGACCAATCAGCAGAGCGGTGTTTAACTTTAGCGCCAAGATCACTGATTGGTCGCGCTCTCCGCACGCGACCAATCCGCAAATCGTATTGGTGAGGAGCAGGGAGCGTAATCGTATTAGTGAGGACCGGTGGACATGAGCGGGCGCTCGGAGCAGAAGTATCCCGACCCGCAGCGCCGCTCCCCGGTCCTCTCTTCACACCCTAGCCGCTGATGTCCCCACAGTATCCGCATGGTGTTACAGAGGTCCAGACATTTGTGTTAAAAATCGGTGATTGGTCGCGGGCAGCGTCGGCGACCAATCAGCACAGCGATGTTTAACTTTTGCGCTAAGATCAGTGATTGGTCGGGTCCGAAGACCGCGACCAATCATCGAATCGTCTTGGTGAGGACCGGCGCTGCCTCTGCGGCTACTTCCGCTGCGAGAACCCGGGACATAGCGGGCGCTCGCAGGAGAAGTATCCCGACCCGCAGCGCCGCTCCCCTGTCCTCCGTTCCGCATGGAGGTCAGAGGCGCCGGCGGTCCTTCCGCTGATACCGGCCGGGAGATGAGCGCCTCGCGCCGCTCATTTCCCGGCTGCATCTCCGTCCCGCAGATGGGTCCGGCGGTCGGGGTCCTTCTGCTGGTACCGGCCGGGAGATGAGCACCTCGCGCCGGTCATCTCCCGGCTGCATCGCCGCTGAGCTCCGTCCCGCAGATGAGCTGCTAACGGCCGCCATCTTTTTTCAGAAATCCCGCGGCGCTGATTGGCCGCTGGCGGACCAATGAGCAATGCGGGATTTCCTGGACAGACAGACAGACAGACAGATGGGATAAGACGATTATATATATAGATACTCCCTGCAACCACTTTGATGTTGCACTTTACTGCAATGCTGTGGCAGCCAAAAAAACGTCATTCTGGCATTTTGATTTTTTCCCCATTACAATGTTTACTGATCAGATTAATTAGGAGACTTGAAGTGGCGATCGTCTGATCGCTTGTGCTGTACATACACTGCAATCTATAGCAGAAATCACCATCTTCTATGAACGCCGGCCCATAGGAGGGTCATAATGACATGTATGGGAGGTCATCAGCAGACCCCCAGCTGTCATGACAACCCATCGGTGCCCCACAATCACGTGGCAGGATGTATGACGCGCTTCCAGCCGACGTGCGTTAAATCCCGCTGTCAGTGATTGGTTAATAGCAGCAGGCGGAGCAACAGTACATCAGCAGCTATTAAAGGCACATGATGGTTGATTAAATCAGTCATCATGTGCAGGGAAATATGTGGGCTCGGTGTGCGAGATCACATCAAAGGCAGGGACACGACCTTTGACGTAAATATACGTCAAAGATGGTGAAGCGGTAGAGCAAAGCACAGGTTGCAGCCTCTTCTCTAATATTCAAAGACTGGCTAAAAATACTCCTGAAAAATACTATGAGGAGGATTTTTACTCTTCTGTAAAAAATGTAGAGCGACCTCTGCAATGCGGTATACATTTCTTTACAATGGGTCCCAATAGTGGACGGATGCCTCATCATCCATCCTGACAGTGGCCACTAGGGGGCCACACACCTTCTATGTGTATGCGCCCAACAATGGCCACAAACGTAATGTGCACCGAGCCCAACAGAGTCATCAGAGAATCCAAGAGTCCCACCCTCAGCCGGCATGCCCCATCGTCACTTCAGCAGAAATACTGCAGCAAGAAATATCTGTATTAGTAAAATGAACAGTTGCTCCATGATTCCTCAATGTTTTTGCGCATCTCATCATGTCGGAAGTGTGAGACATAATTCCCAGGTAAGTGTGCACTGTACGGATATAGGATGCAGGATGTGTGCAGCAAGCCATACCTGCAGAGCTTGTAGGAAGCCCAGCTCTTCATCCTTTATGCATCCCATAAACAGGACGGTGAATGTTTCAGGGTCAACGACACGGAATTTTTGTGCAATTTCCTATAAACTCAAGAAGACCATATTAGCTTGTTATTATCCAGCTCGCGACATCACTGCTTGAGTATTGCAAGAAAAATCTAACAAAAATCAAAATCTCAGGGAAAGCGTCACTTTGCCGTTCCCAGAACAGCCGGGTGGCCAGTGAAAAACACAGTGAAGGGGGCGCAGTGCTGCACCAGTGCCCAGGATCAGTGGGGTCCAGCGCCGGACTGGAGTACCTGGGGCCCACCAGGAAAAAATCAATCTTGGGGCCCACCAGCACCATGCAGTTACCGTATATAGGAATAACATAAGTCCACAAACTCTTTCAAAATTAATCAACTTTATTAACCAATAAATAACCAATATAACGAATAAATAACAAACTAAAGAAACACTCCTGGCGAAAGAGGAACACTGTTATCTTATTCACACCAGTGTGTGATAAAGTGCCATAACAGAACAATAACAAGAAATACTTTCAAGGTACATTCTCTTAAAGTATAAGTGCCACAAATTGAACCTGCATCCATCTGGCATCCCAGCAGCCGGCATCATTGTAGCAGCACCAAACTTGGCCGCTGGGAAAAGTAAAAGAATTCTGTAAGCATTTTGGAAGTTTGTATTGCACGATTTCCTCTCCTCTATAATACAATACCATTCAATTGTTAGTGAAAGGCCCAAAACAACAAATAAACTCACACTAACAGTCAATCAGCAGCAAAATTACAAACGTTTTTTTTCAGAACAGAAGATGACATTGCATACGTATTAATAATGTCATCATAGTCTAAGTTCCTTGAAATGTCACACTCAATGTTCAACAGAAGGAGGGACTCTAAAAGCTCCTGTCCAATCGAAGCCCTCAGACGATTTTTTACAATTTTCAGCTTTGAGAACACTCTTTCACATGAAACCTGGGTGCAAGCAAGTGTAAGAAGGGTCTTGTAAACTGCAAAAATGTTTCCATAAGCAGCAGAATGTAAATTGTAGTCATATAAAAGTCTGTAGCAGCAGGAAAGACAGTTTTTTTGCGGGACGAGTTGTACTTTCAGATGCAATCATTTATTTTACCATATAGTGTACAGGGAAATGGCAACAAAAATTCCAAGTGCAGTAAAATTGCAAAAAAAGTGCAATTGCACGTTTGTTTATTGGGTTTTTTAGTCACCATGTTCACTATATGGAAAAACCGATGTGACAGGGTGATGCCTCGGGTCAGTACGAGTTTGTAGATACCAAACATGTATACCTTTACTGGTATCTAAGTGGTGAAAACAAATTCATAAGTTTGAAAAATCACACTTTTCACGCCATGTTCTGCGCACCGTAGTGTTCTCATTTTTTTGGGTCTGGGGCTTTGTGACGGCTTATTTTTTGCGTCTTGAGCTGACGTGCATCTCTGCTGCTCTGTAGTAGTCACAACACAGGGAGAGGTTAACCATCCAAGTATTTAATATGTATTGCAAATAAAGAATGTTCCCATTCTTAATATCCGAAAAAACAAATGACTGACAACTATCCCTAGACTAATAATACCATATAGAAGAGAGAAATACCGCCACACCATGACCAGAACACATACCACCACATAGTGATGAAATACTACCAAGTACAAGGTATATATACTGCCACACCATGAGAAGACCACATATTACCACCACATAGTGACTGTCCGAATAATACCACATACAAGGGACAAATTCCGCCACGCCATGACCATGGCACATAATGGCACCAGATAGTGACTGATAATGAAAATGTAAAAAAGCTCTGTATATAGAGTCAGTGTACAGATAATGTAGAGATTATCAGTGACATTATGCACAGGACTCCTGTGTATAGGGTCAGTGTAGAGGTAATACAGTGATCACCAGTGACATTACACACAGGAGCTCTGTATATAGTGTCAGTATGTGTGTATAGGTAATACAGCAATCACCAGTGACATTACACACAGGAGCTCTGTATATAGTGTCAGTGTGTGTGTACAGGTAATACAGTGATCACCAGTGACATTACACACAGGAGATCTGTATATAGTGTCAGTGTGTGTGTATAGGTAATACAGTGATCACCAGTGACATTACACACGGGAGCTCCGTGTATAGTGTCAGTGTATGTGTATAGGATGTACAGAGATCACCAGTGACATTACACATTGGAGCTCTGTATATAGTGTCAGTGTGTGTGTATAGGTAATACAGTGATCACCAGTGACATTACACACAGGAACTCTGTATATAGTGTCAGTGTGTGTGTGTACAGGTAATACAGTGATCACCAGTGACATTACACACAGGAGCTCCGTGTATAGTGTCAGTGTGTGTGTATAGGTTGTACAGAGATCACCAGTGACATTACACACAGGAGCTCTGTATATAGTGTCAGTGTGTGTGTATAGGTAATACAGTGATCACCAGTGACATTACACACAGGAGCTCTGTATATAGTGTCAGTGTGTATGTATAGGTAATACAGTGATGACCAGTGACATTACACACAGGAGCTCTGTATATAGTGTCAGTGTGTGTGTATAGGTAACACACATACTCACCAGTGATGTCTCTAGGTGAAGTTCTTTATCTGCCGCAGACCGATATATCTCATCTTCTATGCAGGACTTATCTCTGCAGAAAATAACATAGTTTGCTATAACTGATCACTTCCAGAGCACAGTCTACACTTTTCTCAAGATTTCTACACTGCATGAAATGACAAAAAAAGAAATCTAGTGCCGCACTACACAGTAACATTGCTCCAGTGTCATTCTGTGCCGGCTCATCTCTGTCAGCAGACATATTGTCAGATGGCAAAGATGCAGCAGAGCTGAAGACAGAAGACCTATGGATTACGTTGGATTGAGGATTTTTCTTTATTAAAAATGGAGTCCCTAAATGTGTTTTATTTTTAATAGAAAAAAAAAAATTCTGTCTTTTTTTTCTGTTTACTAGAAATTCATGGTGGCTATGTCTAATTTGGCGTGACACCATGAATTTCGGGCTTAGTACCAGCTGATAATACAAAGCTGGCCTGGTACTAACCCGATTATTACCCAGGGTGCCACTCACCACCAGGGCCGCTGGAAGAGGCGGGTAAAGCACCTGGAAATGGTGCTATGAGGAATGCGCCACTTTCAGGGGTGGCTGCGGGCTGCGATTTTCAGCGTGGGGGGCCAAGAACGCTTGGGCCTTACCATGCTGCGAATCCCAGCCCCCAGCTGCCTTGTTTTATCTGGCTGGCGATCAACATATGGCGGGAGCTGGGCAATGGGCATGATTATCAAATAATATATACCAGACAGGGGCCCATACATTCTCCTGCCTCCAATAATATATACCTGACAGGAGCCCATACATTCTGCTGGCTCCAATAATATATACCTGACAGGGGCCCATACATTCTGCTGGCTCCAATAATATATACCTGACAGGAGCTCATACATTCTCCTGCCTCCAATAATATATACCTGACAGGAGCTCATACATTCTCCTGCCTCCAATAATATATACCTGACAGGAGCCCATACATTCTACTGCCTCCAATAATATATACCTGACAGGAGCCCATAGATTCTCCTGCCTCCAATAATATATACCTGACAGGAGCCCATACATTCTGCTGCCTCCAATAATATATACCTGACAGGAGCCCATAGATTCTGCTGGCTCCAATAATATATACCTGACAGGAGCCCATAGATTCTGCTGCCTCCAATAATATATACCTGACAGGAGCCCATACATTCTGCTGCCTCCAATAATATATACCTGACAGGAGCCCATACATTCTGCTGGCTCCAATAATATATACCTGACAGGAGCCCATACATTCTCCTGCCTCCAATAATATATACCTGACAGGAGCCCATACATTCTGCTGGCTCCAATAATATATATCTGACAGGGGCCCATACATTCTGCTGGCTCCAATAATATATACCTGACAGGGGCCCATACATTCTGCTGGCTCCAATAATATATACCTGACAGGAGCCCATAGATTCTGCTGCCTCCAATAATATATGCCTGACAGGAGCCCATAGATTCTCCTGCCTCCAATAATATATACCTGACAGGAGCCCATACATTCTCCTGCCTCCAATAATATATACCTGACAGGAGCCCATACATTCTGCTGCCTCCAATAATATATACCTGACAGGAGCCCATACATTCTGCTGCCTCCAATAATATATACCTGACAGGAGCCCATACATTCTCCTGCCTCCAATAATATATACCTGACAGGAGCCCATACATTCTGCTGCCTCCAATAATATATACCTGACAAGAGCCCATAGATTCTGCTGGCTCCAATAATATATACCTGACAGGAGCCCATACATTCTGCTGCCTCCAATAATATATACCTGACAGGAGCCCATACATTCTCCTGCCTCCAATAATATATACCTGACAGGAGCCCATAGAATCTGCTGCCTCCAATAATATATACCTGACAGATGCCCATACATTCTGCTGCCTCCAATAATATATACCTGGCAGGAGCCCATACATTCTGCTGCCTCCAATAACATATACCTGGCAGGAGCCCATACATTCTGCTGCCTCCAATAACATATACCTGACAGGAGCCCATAGATTCTGCTGCCTCCAATAATATATACCTGACAGGAGCCCATACATTCTCCTGCCTCCAATAATATATACCTGACAGGAGTCCATAGATTCTGCTGCCTCAAATAATATATACCTGACAGGAGCCCATAGATTCTGCTGCCTCCAATAATATATACCTGACAGGAGCCCATACATTCTGCTGCCTCCAATAATATATACCTGACTGGAGCCCATACATTCTCCTGCCTCCAATAATATATACCTGACAGGAGCCCATACATTCTCCTGCCTCCAATAATATATACCTGTCAGGAGCCCATACATTCTGCTGCCTCCAATAATATATACCTGACAGGAGCCCATACATTCTCCTGCCTCCAATAATATATACCTGTCAGGAGCCCATACATTCTGCTGCCTCCAATAATATATACCTGACAGGAGCCCATACATTCTGCTGCCTCCAATAATATATACCTGTCAGGAGCCCATACATTCTGCTGCCTCCAATAATATATACCTGACAGGAGCCCATACATTCTGCTGCCTCCAATAATATATACCTGTCAGGAGCCCATACATTCTCCTGCCTCCAATAATATATACCTGACAGGAGCCCATACATTCTCCTGCCTCCAATAATATATACCTGACAGGAGCCCATACATTCTGCTGCCTCCAATAATATATACCTGACAGGAGCCCATACATTCTGCTGCCTCCAATAATATATACCTGTCAGGAGCCCATACATTCTCCTGCCTCCAATAATATATACCTGAAAGGGCCCATACATTCTCCTGCCTCCAATAGTATATACCTGACAGGAGCCCATACATTCTGCTGCCTCCAATAATATATACCTGACAGGAGCCCATACATTCTCCTGCCTCCAATAATATATACCTGACAGGAGCCCATACATTCTCCTGCCTCCAATAATATATACCTGACAGGAGCCCATACATTCTGCTGCCTCCAATAATATATACCTGACAGGAGCCCATACATTCTGCTGCCTCCAATAATATATACCTGTCAGGAGCCCATACATTCTCCTGCCTCCAATAATATATACCTGTCAGGAGCCCATACATTCTCCTGCCTCCAATAATATATACCTGTCAGGAGCCCATACATTCTGCTGCCTCCAATAATATATACCTGACAGGGGCCCATACATTCTCCTGCCTCCAATAATATATACCTGACAGGGGCCCATACATTCTGCTGGCTCCAATAATATATACCTGACAGGAGCCAATACATTCTCCTGCCTCCAATAATATATACCTGACAGGAGCCCATAGATTCTGCTGGCTCCAATAATATATACCTGACAGGAGCCCATACATTCTGCTGCCTCCAATAATATATACCTGACAGGAGCCCATACATTCTCCTGCCTCCAATAATATATACCTGACAGGAGCCCATAGATTCTGCTGGCTCCAATAATATATACCTGACAGGAGCCAATACATTCTGCTGCCTCCAATAATATATACCTGTCAGGAGCCCATACATTCTCCTGCCTCCAATAATATATACCTGTCAGGAGCCCATACATTCTCCTGCCTCCAATAATATATACCTGTCAGGAGCCCATACATTCTGCTGCCTCCAATAATATATACCTGACAGGAGCCCATACATTCTCCTGCCTCCAATAATATATACCTGACAGGAGCCCATACATTCTCCTGCCTCCAATAATATATACCTGACAGGAGCCCATAGATTCTCCTGCCTCCAAAAATATATACCTGACAGGAGCCCATACATTCTCCTGCCTCCAATAATATATACCTGACAGGAGCCCATACATTCTCCTGCCTCCAATAATATATACCTGACAGGAGCCCATACATTCTCCTGCCTCCAATAATATATACCTGTCAGGAGCCCATACATTCTGCTGCCTCCAATAATATATACCTGACAGGAGCCCATACATTCTGCTGCCTCCAATAATATATACCTGTCAGGAGCCCATACATTCTCCTGCCTCCAATAATATATACCTGTCAGGAGCCCATACATTCTCCTGCCTCCAATAATATATACCTGTCAGGAGCCCATACATTCTGCTGCCTCCAATAATATATACCTGACAGGAGCCCATACATTCTCCTGCCTCCAATAATATATACCTGACAGGAGCCCATACATTCTCCAGCCTCCAATAATATATACCTGACAGGAGCCCATAGATTCTCCTGCCTCCAATAATATATACCTGACAGGAGCCCATACATTCTCCTGCCTCCAATAATATATACCTGACAGGAGCCCATACATTCTCCTGCCTCCAATAATATATACCTGACAGGAGCCCATACATTCTCCTGCCTCCAATAATATATACCTGACAAGAGCCCATACATTCTGCAGCCTCCAATAATATACACCTGACAGGAGCCCATACATTCTGCAGCCTCCAATAATATATACCTGACAGGAGCCCATACATTCTCCTGCCTCCAATAATATATACCTGACAGGAGCCCATACATTCTCCTGCCTCCAATAATATATACCTGACAAGAGTCCATACATTCTGCAGCCTCCAATAATATATACCTGACAGGAGCTCATACATTATCATGCCTCCAATAATATATACCTGACAGGAGCCCATACATTCTGCTGCCTCCAATAATATATACCTGACAGGAGCCCATACATTCTCCTGCCTCCAATAATATATACCTGACAGGAGCCCATAGATTCTGTAGCCTCCAATAATATATACCTGACAGGAGCCCATACATTCTCCTGCCTCCAATAATATATACCTGACAGGAGCCCATACATTCTCCTGCCTCCAATAATATATACCTGACAAGAGCCCATACATTCTGCAGCCTCCAATAATATACACCTGACAGGAGCCCATACATTCTCCTGCCTCCAATAATATATACCTGACAGGAGCCCATACATTCTCCTGCCTCCAATAATATATACCTGACAAGAGTCCATACATTCTGCAGCCTCCAATAATATATACCTGACAGGAGCTCATACATTATCATGCCTCCAATAATATATACCTGACAGGAGCCCATACATTCTGCTGCCTCCAATAATATATACCTGACAGGAGCCCATACATTCTCCTGCCTCCAATAATATATACCTGACAGGAGCCCATAGATTCTCCTGCCTCCAATAATATATACCTGACAAGAGCCCATACATTCTGCAGCCTCCAATAATATACACCTGACAGGAGCCCATACATTCTGCAGCCTCCAATAATATATACCTGACAGGAGCCCATACATTCTCCTGCCTCCAATAATATATACCTGACAGGAGCCCATACATTCTCCTGCCTCCAATAATATATACCTGACAAGAGTCCATACATTCTGCAGCCTCCAATAATATATACCTGACAGGAGCTCATACATTATCATGCCTCCAATAATATATACCTGACAGGAGCCCATACATTCTGCTGCCTCCAATAATATATACCTGACAGGAGCCCATACATTCTCCTGCCTCCAATAATATATACCTGACAGGAGCCCATAGATTCTGTAGCCTCCAATAATATATACCTGACAGGAGCCCATAGATTCTCCTGCCTCCAATAATATATACCTGACAGGAGCCCATACATTCTGCTGCCTCCAATAATATATACCTGACAGGAGCCCATAGATTCTGCTGGCTCCAATAATATATACCTGACAGGAGCCCATAGATTCTGCTGCCTCCAATAATATATACCTGACAGGAGCCCATACATTCTGCTGCCTCCAATAATATATACCTGACAGGAGCCCATACATTCTGCTGGCTCCAATAATATATACCTGACAGGAGCCCATACATTCTCCTGCCTCCAATAATATATACCTGACAGGAGCCCATACATTCTGCTGGCTCCAATAATATATACCTGACAGGGGCCCATACATTCTGCTGGCTCCAATAATATATACCTGACAGGGGCCCATACATTCTGCTGGCTCCAATAATATATACCTGACAGGAGCCCATAGATTCTGCTGCCTCCAATAATATATACCTGACAGGAGCCCATAGATTCTCCTGCCTCCAATAATATATACCTGACAGGAGCCCATACATTCTCCTGCCTCCAATAATATATACCTGACAGGAGCTCATACATTCTCCTGCCTCCAATAATATATACCTGACAGGAGCACATACATTCTCCTGCCTCCAATAATATATACCTGACAGGAGCCCATAGATTCTGCTGGCTCCAATAATATATACCTGACAGGAGCCCATACATTCTGCTGCCTCCAATAATATATACCTGACAGGAGCCCATACATTCTCCTGCCTCCAATAATATATACCTGACAGGAGCCCATACATTCTGCTGCCTCCAATAATATATACCTGACAAGAGCCCATAGATTCTGCTGGCTCCAATAATATATACCTGACAGGAGCCCATACATTCTGCTGCCTCCAATAATATATACCTGACAGGAGCCCATACATTCTCCTGCCTCCAATAATATATACCTGACAGGAGCCCATAGAATCTGCTGCCTCCAATAATATATACCTGACAGATGCCCATACATTCTGCTGCCTCCAATAATATATACCTGGCAGGAGCCCATACATTCTGCTGCCTCCAATAACATATACCTGGCAGGAGCCCATACATTCTGCTGCCTCCAATAACATATACCTGACAGGAGCCCATAGATTCTGCTGCCTCCAATAATATATACCTGACAGGAGCCCATACATTCTCCTGCCTCCAATAATATATACCTGACAGGAGTCCATAGATTCTGCTGCCTCAAATAATATATACCTGACAGGAGCCCATAGATTCTGCTGCCTCCAATAATATATACCTGACAGGAGCCCATACATTCTGCTGCCTCCAATAATATATACCTGACTGGAGCCCATACATTCTCCTGCCTCCAATAATATATACCTGACAGGAGCCCATACATTCTCCTGCCTCCAATAATATATACCTGTCAGGAGCCCATACATTCTGCTGCCTCCAATAATATATACCTGACAGGAGCCCATACATTCTCCTGCCTCCAATAATATATACCTGTCAGGAGCCCATACATTCTGCTGCCTCCAATAATATATACCTGACAGGAGCCCATACATTCTGCTGCCTCCAATAATATATACCTGTCAGGAGCCCATACATTCTGCTGCCTCCAATAATATATACCTGATAGGAGCCCATACATTCTGCTGCCTCCAATAATATATACCTGTCAGGAGCCCATACATTCTCCTGCCTCCAATAATATATACCTGACAGGAGCCCATACATTCTCCTGCCTCCAATAATATATACCTGACAGGAGCCCATACATTCTGCTGCCTCCAATAATATATACCTGACAGGAGCCCATACATTCTGCTGCCTCCAATAATATATACCTGTCAGGAGCCCATACATTCTCCTGCCTCCAATAATATATACCTGAAAGGGCCCATACATTCTCCTGCCTCCAATAGTATATACCTGACAGGAGCCCATACATTCTGCTGCCTCCAATAATATATACCTGACAGGAGCCCATACATTCTCCTGCCTCCAATAATATATACCTGACAGGAGCCCATACATTCTGCTGCCTCCAATAATATATACCTGACAGGAGCCCATACATTCTGCTGCCTCCAATAATATATACCTGACAGGAGCCCATACATTCTGCTGCCTCCAATAATATATACCTGTCAGGAGCCCATACATTCTCCTGCCTCCAATAATATATACCTGTCAGGAGCCCATACATTCTCCTGCCTCCAATAATATATACCTGTCAGGAGCCCATACATTCTGCTGCCTCCAATAATATATACCTGACAGGGGCCCATACATTCTCCTGCCTCCAATAATATATACCTGACAGGGGCCCATACATTCTGCTGGCTCCAATAATATATACCTGACAGGAGCCAATACATTCTCCTGCCTCCAATAATATATACCTGACAGGAGCCCATAGATTCTGCTGGCTCCAATAATATATACCTGACAGGAGCCCATACATTCTGCTGCCTCCAATAATATATACCTGACAGGAGCCCATACATTCTCCTGCCTCCAATAATATATACCTGACAGGAGCCCATAGATTCTGCTGGCTCCAATAATATATACCTGACAGGAGCCAATACATTCTGCTGCCTCCAATAATATATACCTGTCAGGAGCCCATACATTCTCCTGCCTCCAATAATATATACCTGTCAGGAGCCCATACATTCTCCTGCCTCCAATAATATATACCTGTCAGGAGCCCATACATTCTGCTGCCTCCAATAATATATACCTGACAGGAGCCCATACATTCTCCTGCCTCCAATAATATATACCTGACAGGAGCCCATACATTCTCCTGCCTCCAATAATATATACCTGACAGGAGCCCATAGATTCTCCTGCCTCCAAAAATATATACCTGACAGGAGCCCATACATTCTCCTGCCTCCAATAATATATACCTGACAGGAGCCCATACATTCTCCTGCCTCCAATAATATATACCTGACAGGAGCCCATACATTCTCCTGCCTCCAATAATATATACCTGTCAGGAGCCCATACATTCTGCTGCCTCCAATAATATATACCTGACAGGAGCCCATACATTCTGCTGCCTCCAATAATATATACCTGTCAGGAGCCCATACATTCTCCTGCCTCCAATAATATATACCTGTCAGGAGCCCATACATTCTCCTGCCTCCAATAATATATACCTGTCAGGAGCCCATACATTCTGCTGCCTCCAATAATATATACCTGACAGGAGCCCATACATTCTCCTGCCTCCAATAATATATACCTGACAGGAGCCCATACATTCTCCAGCCTCCAATAATATATACCTGACAGGAGCCCATAGATTCTCCTGCCTCCAATAATATATACCTGACAGGAGCCCATACATTCTCCTGCCTCCAATAATATATACCTGACAGGAGCCCATACATTCTCCTGCCTACAATAATATATACCTGACAGGAGCCCATACATTCTCCTGCCTCCAATAATATATACCTGACAAGAGCCCATACATTCTGCAGCCTCCAATAATATACACCTGACAGGAGCCCATACATTCTGCAGCCTCCAATAATATATACCTGACAGGAGCCCATACATTCTCCTGCCTCCAATAATATATACCTGACAGGAGCCCATACATTCTCCTGCCTCCAATAATATATACCTGACAAGAGTCCATACATTCTGCAGCCTCCAATAATATATACCTGACAGGAGCTCATACATTATCATGCCTCCAATAATATATACCTGACAGGAGCCCATACATTCTGCTGCCTCCAATAATATATACCTGACAGGAGCCCATACATTCTCCTGCCTCCAATAATATATACCTGACAGGAGCCCATAGATTCTGTAGCCTCCAATAATATATACCTGACAGGAGCCCATACATTCTCCTGCCTCCAATAATATATACCTGACAGGAGCCCATACATTCTCCTGCCTCCAATAATATATACCTGACAAGAGCCCATACATTCTGCAGCCTCCAATAATATACACCTGACAGGAGCCCATACATTCTGCAGCCTCCAATAATATATACCTGACAGGAGCCCATACATTCTCCTGCCTCCAATAATATATACCTGACAGGAGCCCATACATTCTCCTGCCTCCAATAATATATACCTGACAAGAGTCCATACATTCTGCAGCCTCCAATAATATATACCTGACAGGAGCTCATACATTATCATGCCTCCAATAATATATACCTGACAGGAGCCCATACATTCTGCTGCCTCCAATAATATATACCTGACAGGAGCCCATACATTCTCCTGCCTCCAATAATATATACCTGACAGGAGCCCATAGATTCTGTAGCCTCCAATAATATATACCTGACAGGAGCCCATAGATTCTCCTGCCTCCAATAATATATACCTGACAGGAGCCCATACATTCTGCTGCCTCCAATAATATATACCTGACAGGAGCCCATAGATTCTGCTGGCTCCAATAATATATACCTGACAGGAGCCCATAGATTCTGCTGCCTCCAATAATATATACCTGACAGGAGCCCATACATTCTGCTGCCTCCAATAATATATACCTGACAGGAGCCCATACATTCTGCTGGCTCCAATAATATATACCTGACAGGAGCCCATACATTCTCCTGCCTCCAATAATATATACCTGACAGGAGCCCATACATTCTGCTGGCTCCAATAATATATACCTGACAGGGGCCCATACATTCTGCTGGCTCCAATAATATATACCTGACAGGGGATCATACATTCTGCTGGCTCCAATAATATATACCTGACAGGAGCCCATAGATTCTGCTGCCTCCAATAATATATACCTGACAGGAGCCCATAGATTCTCCTGCCTCCAATAATATATACCTGACAGGAGCCCATACATTCTCCTGCCTCCAATAATATATACCTGACAGGAGCTCATACATTCTCCTGCCTCCAATAATATATACCTGACAGGAGCCCATACATTCTCCTGCCTCCAATAATATATACCTGACAGGAGCCCATAGATTCTGCTGGCTCCAATAATATATACCTGACAGGAGCCCATACATTCTGCTGCCTCCAATAATATATACCTGACAGGAGCCCATACATTCTCCTGCCTCCAATAATATATACCTGACAGGAGCCCATACATTCTGCTGCCTCCAATAATATATACCTGACAGGAGCCCATACATTCTGCTGCCTCCAATAATATATACCTGACAGGAGCCCATACATTCTCCTGCCTCCAATAATATATACCTGACAGGAGCCCATACATTCTGCTGCCTCCAATAATATATACCTGACAAGAGCCCATAGATTCTGCTGGCTCCAATAATATATACCTGACAGGAGCCCATACATTCTGCTGCCTCCAATAATATATACCTGACAGGAGCCCATACATTCTCCTGCCTCCAATAATATATACCTGACAGGAGCCCATAGAATCTGCTGCCTCCAATAATATATACCTGACAGATGCCCATACATTCTGCTGCCTCCAATAATATATACCTGACAGGAGCCCATACATTCTCCTGCCTCCAATAATATATACCTGACAGGAGTCCATAGATTCTGCTGCCTCAAATAATATATACCTGACAGGAGCCCATAGATTCTGCTGCCTCCAATAATATATACCTGACAGGAGCCCATACATTCTGCTGCCTCCAATAATATATACCTGACTGGAGCCCATACATTCTCCTGCCTCCAATAATATATACCTGACAGGAGCCCATACATTCTCCTGCCTCCAATAATATATACCTGTCAGGAGCCCATACATTCTGCTGCCTCCAATAATATATACCTGACAGGAGCCCATACATTCTCCTGCCTCCAATAATATATACCTGTCAGGAGCCCATACATTCTGCTGCCTCCAATAATATATACCTGACAGGAGCCCATACATTCTGCTGCCTCCAATAATATATACCTGTCAGGAGCCCATACATTCTGCTGCCTCCAATAATATATACCTGTCAGGAGCCCATACATTCTCCTGCCTCCAATAATATATACCTGACAGGAGCCCATACATTCTCCTGCCTCCAATAATATATACCCGACAGGAGCCCATACATTCTGCTGCCTCCAATAATATATACCTGACAGGAGCCCATACATTCTGCTGCCTCCAATAATATATACCTGTCAGGAGCCCATACATTCTCCTGCCTCCAATAATATATACCTGAACGGGCCCATACATTCTCCTGCCTCCAATAGTATATACCTGACAGGAGCCCATACATTCTGCTGCCTCCAATAATATATACCTGACAGGAGCCCATACATTCTCCTGCCTCCAATAATATATACCTGACAGGAGCCCATACATTCTCCTGCCTCCAATAATATATACCTGACAGGAGCCCATACATTCTGCTGCCTCCAATAATATATACCTGACAGGAGCCCATACATTCTGCTGCCTCCAATAATATATACCTGTCAGGAGCCCATACATTCTCCTGCCTCCAATAATATATACCTGTCAGGAGCCCATACATTCTCCTGCCTCCAATAATATATACCTGTCAGGAGCCCATACATTCTGCTGCCTCCAATAATATATACCTGACAGGGGCCCATACATTCTCCTGCCTCCAATAATATATACCTGACAGGGGCCCATACATTCTGCTGGCTCCAATAATATATACCTGACAGGAGCCAATACATTCTCCTGCCTCCAATAATATATACCTGACAGGAGCCCATAGATTCTGCTGGCTCCAATAATATATACCTGACAGGAGCCCATACATTCTGCTGCCTCCAATAATATATACCTGACAGGAGCCCATACATTCTCCTGCCTCCAATAATATATACCTGACAGGAGCCCATAGATTCTGCTGGCTCCAATAATATATACCTGACAGGAGCCAATACATTCTGCTGCCTCCAATAATATATACCTGTCAGGAGCCCATACATTCTCCTGCCTCCAATAATATATACCTGTCAGGAGCCCATAAATTCTCCTGCCTCCAATAATATATACCTGTCAGGAGCCCATACATTCTGCTGCCTCCAATAATATATACCTGACAGGAGCCCATACATTCTCCTGCCTCCAATAATATATACCTGACAGGAGCCCATACATTCTCCTGCCTCCAATAATATATACCTGACAGGAGCCCATAGATTCTCCTGCCTCCAAAAATATATACCTGACAGGAGCCCATACATTCTCCTGCCTCCAATAATATATACCTGACAGGAGCCCATACATTCTCCTGCCTCCAATAATATATACCTGACAGGAGCCCATACATTCTCCTGCCTCCAATAATATATACCTGTCAGGAGCCCATACATTCTGCTGCCTCCAATAATATATACCTGACAGGAGCCCATACATTCTGCTGCCTCCAATAATATATACCTGTCAGGAGCCCATACATTCTCCTGCCTCCAATAATATATACCTGTCAGGAGCCCATACATTCTCCTGCCTCCAATAATATATACCTGTCAGGAGCCCATACATTCTGCTGCCTCCAATAATATATACCTGACAGGAGCCCATACATTCTCCTGCCTCCAATAATATATACCTGACAGGAGCCCATACATTCTCCAGCCTCCAATAATATATACCTGACAGGAGCCCATAGATTCTCCTGCCTCCAATAATATATACCTGACAGGAGCCCATACATTCTCCTGCCTCCAATAATATATACCTGACAGGAGCCCATACATTCTCCTGCCTCCAATAATATATACCTGACAGGAGCCCATACATTCTCCTGCCTCCAATAATATATACCTGACAAGAGCCCATACATTCTGCAGCCTCCAATAATATACACCTGACAGGAGCCCATACATTCTGCAGCCTCCAATAATATATACCTGACAGGAGCCCATACATTCTCCTGCCTCCAATAATATATACCTGACAGGAGCCCATACATTCTCCTGCCTCCAATAATATATACCTGACAAGAGTCCATACATTCTGCAGCCTCCAATAATATATACCTGACAGGAGCTCATACATTATCATGCCTCCAATAATATATACCTGACAGGAGCCCATACATTCTGCTGCCTCCAATAATATATACCTGACAGGAGCCCATACATTCTCCTGCCTCCAATAATATATACCTGACAGGAGCCCATAGATTCTGTAGCCTCCAATAATATATACCTGACAGGAGCCCATACATTCTCCTGCCTCCAATAATATATACCTGACAGGAGCCCATACATTCTCCTGCCTCCAATAATATATACCTGACAGGAGCCCATACATTCTGCTGCCTCCAATAATATATACCCGACAGGAGCCCATAGATTCTGCTGCCTCCAATAATATATACCTGACAGGAGCCCATAGATTCTGCTGCCTCCAATAATATATACCCGACAGGAGCTCATACATTCTGCTGCCTCCAATAATATATACCTGACAGGAGACCATAGATTCTGCTGACTCCAATAATATATACCTGACAGGAGCCCATACATTCTCCTGCCTCCAATAATATATACCTGACAGCAGTCCATACATTCTGCTGCCTCCAATAATATATACCTGACAGGAGCCCATAGATTCTGCTGCCTCCAATAATATATACCTGACAGGAGCCCATACATTCTCCTGCCTCCAATAATATATACCTGACAGCAGTCCATACATTCTGCTGCCTCCAATAATATATACCTGACAGGAGCCCATACATTCTGCTGCCTCCAATAATATATACCTGACAGGAGCCCATAGATTCTGCTGCCTCCAATAATATATACCTGGCAGGAGCCCATAGATTCTGCTGCCTCCAATAATATATACCTGACAGGAGCCCATACATTCTGCTGCCTCCAATAATATATACCTGACAGGAGCCCATACATTCTGCTGTCTTCAATAATATATATCTGACAGGAGCCCATAGATTCTGTGGCCTCCAATAATATATACCTGACAGGAGCCCATACATTCTCCTGCCTCCAATAATATATACCTGACAGGAGCCCATACATTCTGCTGCCTCCAATAATATATACCTGACAGGAGCCCATACATTCTCCTGCCTCCAATAATATATACCTGACAGGAGCCCATAGATTCTGCTGCCTCCAATAATATATACCTGACAGGAGCCCATACATTCTGCTGCCTCCAATAATATATACCTGACAGGAGCCCATACATTCTGCTGGCTCCAATAATATATACCTGACAGGAGCCCATACATTCTGCTGGCTCCAATAATATATACCTGACAGGAGACCATAGATTCTGCTGCCTCCAATAATATATACCTGTCAGGAGCCCATACATTCTCCTGCCTCCAATAATATATACCTGACAGGAGCCCATACATTCTCCTGCCTCCAATAATATATACCTGACAGGAGCCCATACATTCTGCTGGCTCCAATAATATATACCTGACAGGAGCCCATACATTCTCCTGCCTCCAATAATATATACCTGACAGGAGCCCATACATTCTCCTGTCTACAATAATATATACCTGACAGGAGCCGATACATTATCATGCCTCCAATAATATATACCTGACAGGAGCCCAGAGATTCTGCAGCCTCCAATAATATATACCTGACAGGAGCCCATACATTCTCCTGCCTCCAATAATATATACCTGACAGGAGCCCATAGATTCTGCAGCCTCCAATAATATAAACCTGACAGGAGCCCATACATTCTGCTGCCTCCAATAATATATACCTGACAGGAGCCCATACATTCTCCTGCCTCCAATAATATATACCTGACAGGAGCCCATACATTCTCCTGCCTCCAATAATATATACCTGACAGGAGACCATAGATTCTGCTGCCTCCAATAATATATACCTGACAGGAGCCCATAGATTCTGCTGCCTCCAATAATATATACCTGACAGGAGCCCATACATTCTGCTGCCTCCAATAATATATACCTGACAGGAGCCCATACATTCTCCTGCCTCCAATAATATATACCTGACAGGAGCCCATACATTCTCCTGCCTCCAATAATATATACCTGACAGGAGCCCATACATTCTGCTGCCTCCAATAATATATACCTGACAGGAGCCCATACATTCTGCTGCCTCCAATAATATATACCTGACAGGAGCCCATACATTCTGCTGCCTCCAATAATATATACCTGACAGGAGCCCATACATTCTCCTGCCTCCAATAATATATACCTGACAGGAGCCCATACATTCTCCTGCCTCCAATAATATATACCTGACAGGAGCCCATACATTCTCCTGCCTCCAATAATATATACCTGACAGGAGCCCATACATTCTCCTGCCTCCAATACTATATACCTGACAGGAGCCCATAGATTCTGCTGCCTCCAATAATATATACCTGACAGGAGCCCATACATTCTCCTGCCTCCAATACTATATACCTGACAGGAGCCCATAGATTCTGCTGCCTCCAATAATATATACCTGACAGGAGCCCATAGATTCTGCTGCCTCCAATAATATATACCTGACAGGAGCCCATAGATTCTGCTGGCTAAAATAATATATACCTGTCAGGAGCCCATACATTCTGCTGCCTTCAATAATATATACCTGACAGGAGCCCATACATTCTGCTGCCTTCAATAATATATACCTGACAGGAGCCCATACATTCTCCTGCCTCCAATAATATATACCTGTCAGGAGCCCATACATTCTGCTGCCTTCAATAATATATACCTGACAGGAGCCTATACATTCTGCTGCCTTCAATAATATATACCTGAAAGGGCCCATACAGTGCTGCCAATATGATTAGCGAACCAGGGGGGCCCTCTGTTCTCTGTACAGGGCCCAGGGGGGGGTAGGGGGCGGGGCTTGGGGGCGTGGCCAATGGGACCCAGGGCCCACCGGTGGATTTCCTGATCCTCCGTTGGGCCAGAACGCCCCTGGTGGGGTCCCTGTGCCCCCCTAACAGGTGACATACTAACTAGCTGAAAATTTACACCCCAGCACCATCTTTCTATCTCTTAAGCTGACAGTGGATGTGTTGGTAGTGTGGCGCCCCTGAGGGTTCAGTCGCCACAGGGGTACTGCACCTCAGAAAGAGGTGTGGTATCTCCTCTCTCAGGTAAGGATGGAGTATCACACAAGACGCTACTTCACACTCAACACTACACCACTCCTGTCCTGTAGGGGGCCTAAATGCACCAGGGTGCTGCCCCGGCCCGCGATAGAGGAGATGGGGGGGAACCAAAGATAGTGGGAACCATGTGGTGGGTGAGGGTGGAGGAAGCACTTTACTTTAGCATCATATATATACAGTGGCCATCTTTATAACCTAGTCTTTTGCCGTGGTTCCTTGGGAAAGTCAGTCAGCACAAAGCTGCGGCCGGCTCAGGGGTCACGGTTCCCGGTCTCAGGCCTCGAGACGGGGGGTTGGGGCAGAGTTGAGTTATAGCTAGCTCTGTCCCCGGTCAGAGTCCAATCAAGAAGGCCCAGGAGGGGAGCAGAGGAGATAGGCTCCACAGACGAAAGGATCCCAGGAGGGTACGGACGGAGCGGAGTCGCCACCTGTATTCTTCACTCTGGCCTAGCCTGAGGGACTCCTGCCGCAAGAGGGGACCGGCCCCCGATATCTGACAGTGTACTTCACGTCATCGTTAGAAAAGCCCGGAGGCTTAGTGGATCCCAGGGGGACACGGACGCAGCGGAGTCGCCACCTGTATCTCTCAACCTGTGTATATCCAGTGGGACCCGGCCTTACTCCACGTTCACATCACATACCGTCAGGAGAGGACTGAGTGGGAGAATCTAGGAAAGAGAGGAACACCCCAGCGGGGTCTTGACAGGTGCTCCTGATCTACCTAGGAAGAGCTGAACCCCCTTCCTGGTGGACGCAGCGCGCCGCGAGAAGCAGAGAGAAGCTTCGCAGCTGCTACTTCATCAAAGTGAGTAAATCTTGGATGACTTCACATACTGCCTCCGTTTGCTCATTCCTGCGCGGCACTGCACCCACCACAACTCCCCAGATCCTCCATACTGCCCTGAGGCTTACTCCGCCTGTGGGGAGTAGTACCAAACAAGCTGCCAGAACATCAGCCTCAGAGGACTGCTGCAGCGCTGGTGGCCATCACCAGAAACCACAGGTGGCGTAGTCGAACATCCACTCATCCAATAGCCCATTCTTTTTATGTGACAGCCCTGGGCACGGACTGGGTCGCGGCCACGACGACACCCACATACCCCCACCATATATTGACCCAGCACCGAGTAACCCCACCGCTCAAGGAGGGTGTCGCAACGTGGCGTAGTCGGCAGGATCGCGTGCCCGCAGCAACGGAAGAAGATAATCCCATTGCCGCCGGGTACTGTGCGCCTTTCACAAAAGACTGTCGTTACACACTCAATGTGGTGCCCGCCCAAGAAGAATGGACACCATTAGGTGCCAAAACAACAGCAACTTAAGACCTCCTATCGTGGGCCAGGTTTCCCAATGGTGCGAAGAGCTAAGACCGCTCCTTGCATTAGAGACTGTCCGCATAGTTGTGTCCGTCAAAACGGATGGGACTTCCCAAGGAGTGCCCGTCAGCCAGCCGCCCGGGAGCCTCCCAAAAAGGAGGAGGCAAAAAAGGCCGCACCTTGCAGCAGAGATGGACGCAGCCAAGGAGATGTCCTCCGACGCTGGCCCACCAGCTGCCACCTCCCTCGGTATGGAGGGAATGTACCTGACCCAGGAGGAGGCCGAGTTCCTCCGCGGTGAAATCCAGGACCTGACCCGGAGGGTCGAAGAGGCCAAGCGACTGGCCGCTGCGGAGTGGAGAGAGGAGGTGCTGCAAAAGATCCAGGCCTGCCGCCAGAGCTTGTCATGCCTGTCTACAAAGGCCTTGGCCCAGGGGGAGGAAGCCCCGGAGGCCTTGTGCAGCCCAAGAACGGGTAAGGCGGAAACCCCTATCCCGGGCGCGGGGCGCACCAAAGCCCTCCTCGATCTCCTGCCGGCACCCCTTTCCCCGGGTGCCATCATTTGGGAGCAACTCTTGGCTCTGACGGCTGAGACCCAAGCCACCGCCATCACTGGAGGCCTGATATGCCACACGACTCCCGGTCCAGAGATCCCTGCACTTTCTGGGGTGTCCACCTGCCCCAACCCGGACTGGTCCGCACCAGCAGAGGGCCCGCAGCAACCCCTCCTGTCGCCGCTGCCCGCGCCTCCGGTCGCCTGCCCGGCGGCAGAAGAGTTTGCCTGGGACAACCAGGAGGGTGACCTGATGGGCTTCCCTCGGGAGACCCGGTCTGAAACGCGGAGGCGGGAGGAGTTCTGCCGCAGGGAGCTTCTCCAGCTCGAGAAGGAGCATCGACAGAGGGAGATCCGCTGCGAGCACCTGGAGGTGCGCGCCAAGGCCGCAAAGTCGCAGGCCCGCCAGGCAGAGGCCGCCCGTTCAAGCCCCCGGGAAGAAGGCCTTATTGTGCGCTTCCACCAGGAGGCCGGATGGGGCTTCATTCGCAGCCCACAGTTCCACCGGGACGTCTTTGTCAACCGGCGGGACGTTGAGCCGCGGCTGGAGCAGGGCCACTAATAATTTTTTTATGTACAATCAGGAATTTTATCTCCAATGTAGAGGAGTATCCATGGGATCTAGCTATTCTCCATCGCTAGCAAATATGGTAATGTCCCATTCGGAATATGTTGCACTGTACACTTTCGCTAATCCATGGGCCCGTGATGTTTTCTGGTATGGCAGATACATAGATGATTTGATCTTTATCTGGCGTGGGGATGTGTCTGCCATACCGGAATTCATCAAGTATTTAAATAACAATGAATTTAATCTTTCTTTCACTTACACCTCTGATTCTAAGTGTATATCATTTCTTGATCTAAAATTGGAGATTCTTGACGGTTCCATCACTACTTCCACATTTTCCAACCCATATCTGGGAATACCATTCTACATGCCAAAAGCGGACATCCGCGCCATACTATAAAAGCTATACCTGTGGGGGAACTGACAAGAATCAAACGTAATTGTAACAATGCCAACAAATTGGATGAAGAATTCATCAGGTGTAAAAATACATTGAAATCTAGGGGTTATCCGGATTGGTCTCTAAAGAGAGCAGAAAAAATTGTGGACAGTAAAAATAGACTGGATCTGATTGATCTGTCTAGGACAAGGATTAATCGCAATGATATTACAGCACATAAAAATCTAAATGTTATTTCCTTTAGATATAGTTCACAATTTCAACTGATCAAAAATATAATACTGAAACATCTTCCTATTTTATATGAGGATACTGTATTATCTAAAATTCTTGATTCTGGAGTTTTGGTGGTGGCAAAAAAAGCGCAAACAATAGGGGGGCTATTGGCATCTAGTCGCCCAAATAATCTACAAAAACGGCATACCTGCTTAATTGTAAAGGGTTTTACAAGTGTGGTTACACCAGATGCGGCATTTGTCGCTATGTAAAAATCACTAAAAACTTCCTAATGCTGATTCTAGTGAAACACACAATATAAAAAGCTGTCTGAATTGCAACAGTAATTCTGTGGTTTACATCATAAGATGTGCCAGTTGTGATCTGTTATATGTGGGATGCACCATAAGAAAACTAAAACAGCGAGTGGCAGAACATCTTTCTGATATTTTTAATGTCACTAATCAGAACATTTCTTGCGCCTCCAGACATTTTATTGAGCAGCATAATAGAGAGACATCCTCATTTCAGGTCTTTGGCATTGAAAAACTTACCTTTGATCCTCGAGGCAGGGATAATAGGAGACGCCTACTTGATCGAGAAGCATTTTGGATGTATCATCTGAACACTTGCCAACCAAATGGACTAAATTTACGGAGGGAACTGCTGTTCCATTACAGCGAGTAACTTTTCTATGCATATGTGATTTCTTCTTTGTCATGTGATTGTTTTTACTATGCATATACTTTGGAAATCGGTTTTATATTTCTGTATGCTAATATATGCATCATGTGACTTCCATTTTGTATGTGATTGGTGAACAATGGTTTATATACCATGGGTATGCCATTTGCAAGCCAGTCTTGACAAAGAACGCATCTTTAGCGTTCGAAACGCGTTGCCCTGGCTACACTATGTGACTATGGAATCTGTTTTTAAAGAGCTTTTTTCACAATAAAGTAACCTAATTTTTGAACTATTCATGAAGCTGGTAATCCTTTCTCTTTATGCTTTGTTTGCACCCGGTTTATTTAGGATGACATTGTGCCTGCGGATGATGAGCAGTCTACAGACTGGATTGTGGATGGTTTGCACCTGTTTAGGTGATCACTATTGGTTTTATACAAAGCCATTTCTACCTCTGACCTCAGAAGTAAAACCTGTCTGGAGTGGCTCTCCTGGAGGTCCAACTCAGGATCTCCATGCCCTGCAGCCACCCCAGGGCCTACGTTGAGGGTTTTGGGCAGGTCCCTCATGCTGCTGAACTGACACTTTTGTACAAGTATTCTATATCTATAATGTCTTCCTAATGTTTTATATGTTTATACTATATCTATATAACCTGCAACGTTAAAAGTTTTTGAGCCTCCCATAAAGGGAAGATAGTTATTTGTTTAAAAAGCATTTAAAAAGTTTGAATGTCTGTACCAATCTTTTGCTCTATTGCAGCCCGCGGACATGCTGTGTTTCACCAGGGGAGAATGTGGCGCCCCTGAGGGTTCAGTCGCCACAGGGGTACTGCACCTCAGAAAGAGGTGTGGTATCTCCTCTCTCAGGTAAGGATGGAGCATCACACAAGACCCTACTTCACACTCAACACTACACCACTTCTGTCCTGTAGGGGGCCTAAATGCACCAGGGTGCTTCCCCGGCCCGGGATAGAGGAGATGGGGGGAACCAAAGATAGGGGGAACCATGTAGTGGGTGAGGGTGGAGGAAGCACTTTACTTTAGCACCTTAAGCATCATATATATACAGTGGCCATCTTTATAACCTGGTCTTTTGTCGTGGTTCCTTGGGAAGGTCAGTCAGCACAAAGCTGTGGCCGGCTCAGGGGTCACGGTTCCGGGTCTCAGGCCTCGAGACGGGGGGTTGGGGCAGAGTTGAGTTATAGCTAGCTCTGTCCCCGGTCAGAGTCCAATCAAGAAGGCCCAGGAGGGGAGCAGAGGAGATAGGCTCCACAGGCGAAAGGATCCCAGGAGGGTACGGACGGAGCGGAGTCGCCACCTGTATTCTTCACTCTGGCCTAGCAAGAGGGACTCCTGCCGCAAGAGGGGACCGGCCCCTGATATCTGACAGTGTACTTCACGTCATCGTTAGAAAAGCCTGGAGGCTTAGTGGATCCCAGGGGGATACGGACGGAGCGGAGTCGCCACCTGTATCTCTCAACCTGTGTATATCTAGTGGGACCCGGCCTTACTCCACGTTCACATCACATACCGTCAGGAGAGGACTCAGTGGGAGAATCTAGGAAAGAGAGGAAAACCCCAGGGAGGTCTTGACAGGTGCTCCTGATCTACCTAGGAAGTGCTGAACCCCTTCCTGGTGGCCGCAGCGCGCCACGAGAAGCAGAGAGAAGCTTTGCAGCTGCTACTTCATCAAAGTGAGTAAATCTTGGATGACTTCACATACTGCCTCCGTTTGCTCATTCCTGCGCGGCACTGCACCCACCACAACTCCCCAGATCCTCCAAACTGCCCTGAGGCCTACTCCACCTGTGGGGAGTAGTACCAACCAAGCTGTCAGAACATCAGCCTCAGAGGACTGCTGCAGCGCTGGTGGCCATCACCAGAAACCACAGGTGGCGTAGTCGAACATCCACTCATCCAATAGCCCATTCTTTTTATGTGACAGCCCTGGGCACGGACCGAGTCGCGGCCACGACGACACTCCCATACCCCCACCATATATTGTCTGGTACTGAGTAACCCCACCGCTCAGGGAGGGCGTCGCAGTAGCAGATAGTTCAAAGCTGTCCACCTTTCTCGAATTTAGTAAGTGACCCCCTGGTCCCCACAGAAGAACTGAACTCTGGTGGTGCCATCTGATGGCTGCTAAGTCCCCGGCCAGACATGGTGCACTGGTGATTCCCCGTGGAATGATTACAATGATGCTGTTCCCTCCCGGTTAATCTACGATACGGGCATCTTATAAGGACTCCATTGTGGGTGACCAGGACTGTGACCTTGACTTACCTTAAATAGCTCACAGCTCCCTTGCAGTCCTGAGCTCAGTGTGCAGACCTTCAGCGAGCTCCGGTAAGTGATGGGATTAAGCGCAATGTTCTTGTCCATCAATTTTTTCCGCAGCTTCAGTGCGTGCTGCAGACCCGAGTCTTTCCATGGCGACTCCGCGCAGGCGTTGAACAGGGCAGTATATGTGGCATCTGTGGGAACCAGACCTCGCTTTTTCATCTAAATGATGTAACAAGAAATGAGTCTGTACTGTAAAAACTGTATGTAATAATAGCAATAATAATGTAAGTACATAATATACAGGGCATTATCAGATAATGTAAAGGTAATTTACTGTATTACGTTATTAGTCCTCCCAATTAACAGAACAAATGGTCCATGGTGCTCACTGGGGCGCTGACGCCCCTTCACAGCAAGATCCATATAAGTGTGTGCGCCTCGTACTGCCGGCCTCGGCCAGATCCCCACAGCTTGTACACTGATGGACAGCGTACACAATGAATGTTATATTGAGGGCATAACAGTCATGTCAGATGGCTACTGCTATGTGTATATTCTATTCTGGCCCCTGTGTGTCCTGCAATTGTCACCAGTTCTCCCCTCTGCAGGCTCTAGCGCTAAGCTTCAGTTATCTCTCAGCTAGTGGGTAGAGAATGCTGCACTGACTGCTCACGTACACATCGCACACAGGCGGGAGGGATTCCCGCTTTCCATTCAGCACATGTTCAGAAGCAGTGGCAGTGATATGGTTGTGTAGAAGTGCTCAGCACTGAAGTGAGATAAACTCCTTACTAGAATAAGCTGCAGCACGATCTGCCCGTGTCTCCCTCTGATTGTCCTATCACTGTGCTCCTGCTCCAGCCTAACCTGATTTCATTGATCAATAGTGCAAGTAAAGATAAGACACTTTGTAATATACATTATCAGATAAACCTTCTTCTTTTGTCACTTAAGGCTGTGTGCCCACGTAGCATTTTTCAAGCGTTTTTGATGCGGAATTTCCGCAGCGTAAACGCTTGAAAAACGCTTGGTAACACGCACCCCATGGTCCCCAATGGGATTCCGCAAGTTCTATGCACATGCTGCGGATTTTTCCGCAGCGTTTATGCTGCGTTCAAAAATCCGCAGCATGTCATTTAATTTTGCGTTTCCGCAAGCAGAATTGCCTTTGTTCAATGCATAAAAAACGCAAGGCAATTCCGCATGTGGAAAACGCGTGATAAACGCGCGAAAAACGCGTGCGGAATTCCGCATGCGTTTTTCCGGGAGAGGACTTGCATTTATGCAGCAGAAATTTTCTGCTTCATAAATGCAACGTGGGCACATAGCCTTAAAGACATTTTTTGGTCTCCTGCACTAATCATTCACTCTCAATATCTGCTAAATCTGTGGGAGAAGGGAAGGGAACCTGTCACGTGAAAAAACGCTATCAACCTGTAGATATGGGGTTACTCTGCAGGTTAATAGCATTCTGAAACTGCCCGGTGCCGGCATTTAGACTCCCTCTGCCAGGAGGAAATTAACTTTATTGTACCTGGTAGTGTTTGGGTATCAGTCATGGGGGCGGCACTGGTTCAGTCACCTCTCTGTGTATAGAGAGTGACGGCTGTCACCGTGCCCCCAGCCCTGATTGACAGCCGGCCCTAATGCTGAGCTGCCGTCAGTCACTACAGGGGTCGCAGTTACAGGCGCCACTTTCTATACACAGAGCAGTGCCACCCCGGTGACTGGAAGTCGAACGCTACCGGGAGGAACGTGACAGGTTCATTTCAACAAAAATGTCTGCGATGCCCCTATAAACCTATGGAAGGGGGAGCTGGAGGGAGGAAAAGCAGAGCACAGAAAAGGTAAATGCTGAGGCTTATAATGTAGAGAAAAACTGCAGGATACCCATCATATAATGTACACTCCCCATACATTCATGTACACTCAGGAGCGTATAATGAGTGGCAATTATTCCTTATATAGTTCTCCTTATTCTAAAAAGTCATCTGAAAGTGCTGTTAAATCGTAAGGGAATCTGCCACCCGGTTTTAGATGCCCCATCTGAGAGCAGCATGATATAAGGGGTGAGACCCTGATTACAGTGATATCTCACGCTTTTTGCTGCTTACTGCTATTTTGATAAAATCAGTATTTTATCTGCTGCAGCTCTAGTAGTTCTCTGAATGCTGAGCTTTGTATAACCCCACCCACACCACTGATCGGCAGCTTTACTCCAGTCAGTGGTGGGGATGGGGTTATACAGAGCACATGAATACCGAGGACTACCTAGCAGCAGGCTTACTAGTCCTCTAGTGATAATCTCCTGCTGATAAAACTGTGATTTTATAAAAACTACAGCAAGCAGCCCAGTAAATGACACATCGCTGGAATCAGGGTCTCTGCCCATACATTATGTTGCTGTCAGATTAGATAACAAAAACCTGGTGACAGATTCACTTTAAGGGGGTTATCCTATTTCAGACAACCCCTATTCCAACACAGCATTTTTTTTTTTTTAAGAAACAAACCGTGCTTCAAGCCACATATCCAAGCCCTTTCCACTTCCTGCCAACGTCAACTCAAAAACATCTCCCGGATCCGCACATTCCTCAACCACGAATCTGCAAAAACACTAGTGCACGCCCTCATCATCTCCCGCCTCGACTACTGCAACCTCCTGCTCTGTGGCCTCCCTTCCAACACTCTTGCACCCCTCCAATCTATCCTAAACTCGGCTACCTGACTAATCCCCCTGTCCCCCCACTGTTCCCCGGCCTCTCCTCTCTGTCAATCCCTGCACTGGCTCCCATGTACCCAGAGACTCCAGTTCAAAACCCTAACCATGGCATACAAAGCCATTCACAACCTGTCTCCCCCATATATCTGTGTTTCAATGTTTTTTATTGAATTTTTTTTTTATAAACCTTCATACATCTCTGACCTAGTCTCCCAGTACTTACCTGCACGCAGCCTCCGATCCTCACAAGATCTCCTTCTCTACTCCCCTCTTATCTCCTCTGCCCACAATTGCATACAAGATTTCTCCTGTGCTTTCCCCCTACTCTGGAACTCTCTACCCCAACATGTCAGACTCTCGCCTACCGTGGAAACCATCAAAAGGAACCTGAAGACCCACATCTTCCGACAAGCCTACAACCTGCAGTAACCACCGCTCCACCACACCGCTGCATGACTAGCTCTACCCTCACCTGCTGTACCCTCACCTATCCCTGGTAGACTGTGAGCCCTCGCGGGGAGGCCCTCTCTCCTTCTGTAACAGTTTGCCGTTGCGTTTTTGTTCAGGATTATTGTACTTGTTGTTTGTTATGTATATCCCCTTTTTCACATGTTAAGCTCCATGGAATAAATGGCGCTATAATAATAAATAGTAATAATAATAATGCTTTGGTGTCAGTCATTGTCTGCAGCGCTGACGTGACGGTGAAAGCACTGCAGTCAGTCAGTGAGCTCTGAAGGTCGGCCCGAGTTAACGGCACGAGCCGCTGAGCGTAGCTACAGGCTGCAGAGCTGTAGATGTGTTGTCAGCGCTGCAGACAATAACAGACAGCAGGAGCAGCAGGAGAAACTTTGCGCTGGACCTGGGGAGGATGAATAGAGAACAGACGGTTTTTGTAATTTCTTTAAACAAACTGCAGCCAGGAACAGCGGTTTTGTGAAACAAGAAAGTCCCTTTAAAGGTTGTTTCACAGAGTAAATAAGATCATTTTAGTATTAAATCATTAAAAAGCTACAAACATGCCACAGTTAATGTGACCATTATCTGGGCTTTGTTATAAAGATTTCAGAATAAGCTGCAACATGCTGTACAGATCTGACTAATGTGTCCAGGGCCTGATGAGCACAGCCACCACGGCATGGACCCCGGCTAATCTCATCCATGTGAACACAGGCAGAAGGACTTTACTGGCCACTCCTTGTATCTTACCCAATGCTGCTTTATCATGGCTCATTATCAAGGGGTCACAGATCAACCTTATAAAGCCCGCCACACACATTAGATGGCTCTTGGATGAAAGACGGCCCGCGCTTAACAGTTGTCTGGCAGCCATCTCTCCCATACACTCCTGTGTTCTCTATGAGAGTCACCACCAGACATGTCTACTGGCACCTTATCTCCAGAACATAATGATCAGCCAAATTAAATGATCAGTTATGCTGTATCATTAACTCCCCCAAAAAATTGTCCGGGACCCCATACATATTAGACTGTCAGACAGAGCCGTCAATACGTTATATATACGATATATCCAACTCTTCCGCAGCCTCCGATGAGAACAGTGTAGTTACTTTCCTCCGGCTGCAGCCGCTCCTCTTTCAGCATCTGTTCCTGGAAGAGGTCCAGGGCTTCGGCCAGCTGCACACAAGAGGGACATGTCTTCAGAGGAGAGCAATAGAAGTGCTAGAAGCAGAGCAGGATATACAAGCAATCAGGACCCAGCACTTCACACTTATGTCCTTACTCACCTCCTCCCTCTTTACCCTACTAAATAAATAGATGAGACCCCAAGACAACTCTGACACATACAGACATGTGTATGATTTTTTAGGTGCATTTTCTAATGGTAAAATTTATAGAAAAAGTAAAGAAAGAAAAAAAATAAGTAAATCACGAAACTTAGAACATGCTGTGATTAGCAACAAAAGAAAAAAACGTAAAAATGCACAGATGCAACAAAAGAAGCAAAAAGACAAAATAATGCAAAATAATGCAAACATAAAAAAATAAATAAATAATCCAAGCAAAAAAAAACCAGTCGCAATTTCTTAAAAACACTTGTGAATATTTTTCTTTATTGCTCTTGGACATGATTTCCATAATCGTAGCAGAGCCGGGCTGTGTTGTGAAGACTGCAATAGTTTTGCTGTGATTACAGACATTGCTTGAAAAAAGGAGAACAACATGGCACAAGGGCGACTTATGCAAATGCTATAACAGTCATGGCTATGATCCTAAAAAATAATGCTTCTCATCAATGGCTATCTCCTCCGTCCGGACACTTACCAGGCTTCACTGTGTTTCTTAGGTGCTAGTGGTGATGTGGCACCCCAGGGGTCTGGTTACCACAGTAATAGAGATATTATGTCTGAGAGCAAGTGGGAGGTTTCTCTGGCCAGGAGCCCTAAGCATGCAACACGGTCCGCCCAGACCTGGAAGGGGAGGAATCTGCCCTTATAAACTGGGTCTGGTGCGGGATTAGTGAGTGAAGCTAGAGACAGAGCCTGCAGAACAAGCAGAGCAGTCAGAGCCTGGAGAGGGAAAGTGAGAACAGGAGCTCTGTAGGAGCAGCAGCTGAAGGCCAGGGGCTGTGAGCAGAGATATAGCTCGCCCTGGCTGAAGTTACTAAAACCGGACACAGGAGTCCGAGGCTGTGGGGACTGATATATACCCAGCAGCAGAAACCAACCGGCAGGGGATTCCAGGTCCTCTGGCCATAGAAGCCCGGAGGCTCAGTCACAAAGAAGGGACCAGCGCCGCCATCCAGGAGCGGAGGCTAACAGAAGGCCCCAAGTCACCAGCCATACGGGTGAGCACCACACGGTATACTCAGGGACGTGGGCTACTTGTAACCGCTGACATCAAGGTAGCCAGGAAGAGTGCAGATAAACGGGGAGGCCTACAACTCCACCTGGCCAGGGGAACTCCTGCTTGCTCGCAGACTGACCAGGCCCCTTATACTAGCCAGTACTCCCGGGAGGGTCTGCCTTGTACCATCAGTAAAGACCCTGAACTGCACCTCACGTCTCTGTGATTCCTTGCCGCACCAGCACCATTAGCACTGGGACCCTCACATCATCACTCCCATCATCTCTCACATTAGCTGCCCTGAGGCAATACTTCTCCCGTGGGGAGTTATCCCATACTCGGCTGCGCAAACAACATCAGCCTCAGCGGTCGGCAGCGCAGCGGCGGTCCCCACTGACCGCAATCCACGGGTGGCGTAGTCGGACATTTGCTATACATTAAGACTGCCACTGGTTTGACCACCCTGGGCACGGACCGGGTCACCGCCACACGGAGACTACAACCCCCAGCATTTTACAATAGGCCCGGTTCCGGGTTCCCCTGCACAACACAGGCCCAGGGGGCGCGTCAACTTTGGCGTAGTCGGCAGGATTTCGTGCCCGCAACCACCGGGTACTGCGTGCCTGAAAAAGAGACTTTTATACTTACCTGTGGTGAAGTTTCCCGCCGTCCGGAGTCGTTTCCCGCCATCCGGAGCCGATTCCCGCCATCAGACGCCATCTTGGATCGTTTCCCGCTGTCTTCTGCCTTCTTCCCGCCATCCGCAGCTGCTTCCCGCCTTCGGACGCCATCTTCGGGAAGCCGCACGGGAAGAAGAGGGGCGTGGACGCCGAAAGCGCGCGAGATCCGAAGCTCCGCCCCACGCTCTGACGCTGCGCAAGGTCCTGGAAGGGAGGAAGAGCGACGCTGACGTCATCGGAGCGCGACGCCAGGTCCTCAACCCCGACGATCGACTGCGGAGCCGCGGCCTACGGAAGAAGAGCATCGCAAGGTAGGCCACGGTCCACTAGGGGGGAGGAGGATGCCGGATACCGAGGGGAGCTCCACTGCCACAGCCACCGCCAGCGCAACCGCTGCAGCAGTCATGCCATTCACCATGCCTTATATCCCGGGGGCAACCTGGCTACCCCAGTACTCAGGGGAGTCACATACTCTAAATGACTTTAGAGAAAGACTGGATAGCCTCTTCCAGGTGTACCCCCTCACAGAAGAGCAAAAAGTGAGCATCCTGGTGGCCCAATTAATCGGGGCAGCCCAAAGGGAGGTAAAGTCCTGGTCACCTGGGAGGAAGAGGACTGTCAGGGAAATACTAGCCCGGCTGATACCCGCACCTCAGCCGAAATAAAGCTCAGATTTTACGGGTGTAAACAACGGGCACATGAGAGTATAAGAGACTATGCTCTAAACCTACAAGAGGCCCTGAGAGCCATTAAGCAGGCAGACCCTGACAGCGTGGGAAATGAAGATAAGCTGTTGACTGAACAATTTATTGAGGGTCTACTGTGCAATGCCCACCGAACCCAGTTGCGGGCAATGGCCTTACAGGACCCTGACCTGGACTTTGCACAGTTCAAGGACAGAGCCATCCGGGTGCTCCGAGAACCGGCACCAGGTGGCGCTGTGACCCACAGGCCCCCTGCTATCACTTACCACCAGGAGACGGCGCCCTTGTCTGCAGGGCCTGTGGGAGCTGATGCGCAGGCTTTAAACAGTGACCCGGCTACAGACCTGCACCATCAGGTCCAAGAGCTGACTAAGAGCGTTGCCGCGCTAACCAGAACTGTGCAGTCTTTACAGGTCTCTTCTCCAGGAAAGATCCAGCTGGCATCCGGACTGGAGGACGTCCCGTGGCGCCGACTGAGGAGGACCCCACCGGCCAGAGGAAGACCCAGCGACAGATACAACGAGGACGGACGACCCATCTGCCGCCGCTGCAATCAACCCGGACATGTGGCAAGGTACTGTCATTTAAACGGGCACAACCTGGGGTAGAGGGCCAACCCCCAGGCATAAGACCATCAGGCCCATCAAACTGGCGTGATAAATACATAGGGGGACGTCCAATCTTGCCTGTGGTACTGGATGGCATTCCTATGAGTGCCCTACTAGACACTGGGTCACAGGTGATCACAATCCCGTACGTGCTCTTTAAACAGTACTGGAATGACTCGGACATAACCCGCTACCCAGATGACGACCTGAGTATCATCGCCAGCAATGGTCAGCCCGTGCCGCAATTGGGATTCAAAGAGGTGACCATTAAGATCGGTAAAGTCGAACTGGCGGTACAAGGACTGATTATAGTGGACATAGACCGTCATGAGAGTCACCCTAGAATAACCTTGGGAACTAATGTGATTGAAAATTGTCTTGCAGAGGTGATTCTCATTTTACAGCAGGTTGCCAAGAACGCCAGTTCCGGCCAGCAGCGTGTGCTCCAAAAAGAGATCCGGGCACTGATGAAGCGGCAACAGGTGGAACTATCTGGTGGTGAGATAGGTAGCGTGAGAATGTGTGACCCGTTCCCTATTGCCATGCCCCCAAAAAGTGAGATGATGATTTGGTGCCGGGCAGCTATTGGTCTAAGAGGTAGAGACTACCAAGCAATGGTAGAACAAGTCTACTCAGACAGTAGGCCCACCATTTTGACGGCACGAGGGGTGGTCGATGTACGCCATGGGAGGGAGCCCGTTCGCATCATAAATATCGGGGAGAGAGAAGTACACCTGCCCCGGTATGCCACGCTAGCCAAATTGTTCACCATAAAGCAGAATTCTGTACAGGCCGTGGAACCCTTGCCTCCATCTCAACCAGAGGAAGGTAACGGCTCTAAGAAACCAATGGAGGACTGGAGTCAGCAACTGCATTTGGGTACTGACTCCACTCCCTCACACCAGAAACAGGGAGTCTATCGGGTGGTTCAAGAGTACGAGAGAGTGTTTAGTAAACACCCGCTGGACTTCGGGCGAGTAACGGGGGTAGAACATCACATCCCCACGGGAGACCATCCTCCCATAAAGGAGAGATACCGACCCGTACCCCCTGCACACTACCAACACGCCAAGGGGATGCTAAAAGACATGAAGGAGGCTAGGGTAATTAGGGACAGCTGTAGCCCCTGGGCAGCTCCACTAGTCTTAGTGAAAAAGAAAGACAACACTATGAGAATGTGTGTAGACTACAGGAAGGTCAACCGTATCACACACAAAGATGCGTACCCGTTACCAAGGATAGAAGAGTCCTTAGCTGCATTAAAATCTGCTAACTTCTTCTCTACTTTGGATCTCACTAGCGGGTACTGGCAGGTTTCTGTAGCAGAGGCAGACCGGGAGAAGACCGCATTCACCACCCCGATGGGTCTCAGCGAATTTAACTGTATGCCGTTCGGGCTCTGCAACACACCAGGAACCTTCCAACGGTTGATGGAATGCTGTCTGGGACACCGGAACTTCGAGACGGTCCTGTTGTACCTGGACGATGTCATCGTCTATTCCAAGACCTACGAGGACCACCTGAAACACCTGGCAGAAGTGTTTGAAGCTCTGGCAAACTACGGCCTAAAAGTGAAACCCTCCAAGTGTCACCTCCTGAAACCAAAAGGTGCAATACCTGGGACACGTGGTGAGTGCTGACAGAGTGGCTCCTGACCCTGATAAGATCACCGTGATTAAGGACTGGCCAAGACCCTCCAGCATAAAGGAAGTGCGGCAGTTCCTCGGGTTGGTAGGCTACTACCGAAGATTCATTCCCGGTTTCACCAAAATGGCAGCCATAGCAGGACCTCCTGATAGGTCAATCGCGGAAAGCCAAAAACCAGAAGCCGCCCTTTAGGTGGGAAAAGCTGGAAGAGGAGTCCTTCTGCCAGCTGAAGATGGCCCTCACGGGGGATGAAATCCTGGCATATCCAGACTACAGCCAGCCCTTTATCCTCCACACGGACGCAAGCAACATCGGGCTAGGAGCCGTACTGTCCCAGATCCAGCAAGGGAAAGAACGGGTAATCGCTTAAGCCAGCCGAAAGCTACGGCCCACGGAGAGGAACCCTGAGAATTATAGCTCATTCAAGCTGGAGTTCCTGGCAGTAGTGTGGGCAGTGACCGAACGTTTCAAGCATTACCTTGCCTCCTCCAAATTCACCGTGTACACGGATAACAACCCGTTGACACACCTGGACACTGCAAGGCTCGGTGCCCTGGAACAGAGATGGATGGCCCGCCTGTCCAACTTTGAATTCACCATCAAATACCGGGCAGGACGCTCAAATGCCAACGCGGATGCCCTGTCTAGAATGCCGAACTTACCGGACGTAGGGGAAGATCCAGAAGAAGTTGAGCTCCCTGCGTTCCACCGTCATGGGATTACCCTGTATTCCCACCGTGTGAAGGACAGGCGCTCCGTGACGTTCAATCCCTTGCCCCACTACAACTGGGCAGAGACGCAAGACAGTGATCCCGCAGTCCATTTGGTGAAGGAAATGCTGACCCAGGCCGATGCTCGTCTTGACCCAGATGCTCCGGAGGAGACCAAGCAACTGTGGAAGGAGAAAAGTAAGCTGTTCCTCTACAGGGAGAAGCTGTGCCGGAGAATGGTTAACTCTCGAACACATGAGTTGACCTGGCAGGTAGTGGTCCCAAGACGAGACGCGGCTATGGTTCTGGAGGCATACCACAACGGAGCAGGGCATTTCGGATGGAAGAAGCTGGAGTTCTTGTTGCGTGAACGGTTCTACTGGGTAGGCATGAGAGGAGCCATCGAGAGGTGGTGCAGAGACTGTGGCCCGTGCCACCTGAGAAGAAAAGACCGAGCCAGCCAGAAGACTCCCCTGCAGCCCATCATCACCAGACAGCCACTGGAACTGGTAGCCCTGGACCATGTGAAACTGGCTCCAAGCAGATCTGGGTATGTCTACGCCCTCACAATCGTAGATCATTACTCCCGGTTCCTGGTGGTGGTCCCGGTCAAGGACTTAACGGCTCAAACAGCAGCTAGAGCCTTCCAGCAGCACTTCTGCCGTCCACACGGGTACCCGGACCAAGTGTTGACAGACCAAGGACCAGCCTTCGAAGCGGAGGTCTTCCAGGAGTTCTGCAACCTGTATGGCTGCAAGAAGATAAGAACAACGCCCTATCACCCTCAAACCAATGGACTCTGCGAGAAGATGAACCAGGTGGTGATAGATCTGCTAAAAACATTGCCCCTGGAAGAACGCAGTCTGTGGCCTGAGAAACTGCCCGATCTGGTGGACCTGTATAACCACATCCCTGTAGGTTCCACCAACTGTACCCCGGCTTACCTAATGAGAGCAAGACCTGGTAAGCTGCCTATTGACCTGGATATGGGAGTCCTGACGCCTGAGGACACCTCGCCAGAGGCAGACTGGGATACAGAACGGCAGCAGCAGTATCGGAAAGTACAGGAGAGCGTCGAGCGAAGTCTGTCTCAAGCTAGAGAAAGGCAAGAGAAGGCTTATAACCAGTATGCTCCCGCTGTTCCCCTGGTACCTTGAGATCAGGTCTTGAAGAGGAAGAGGCGGCTCCACAAGTTGGACGACCAGTGGGAGAAGGACCCGTACACCGTACTGCCATCAAGCCATGAGAACCCAAAAATCTGCGTAATCAGTAAGGATGGAGGAGAAACCACAGCCATTGTCTCCAGAGACCACCTGAAGAAGTGTCCCGAGCAGCTGCAAAGCCCTGAAGAAGATCAAGGAAACCCTCAACCCGCAGAGGAAAGGGAAGAAATGATCAGTACCGTACTCGGAGACTTCCCCCGGTCTTGGACACAAGTAAACGGCGCTGTCGTGGTACCCGTCCTCACCTTTCTCCAGCCAGCCCCGCAAGTGCCTACAGAGGAACCAGTAGAGCTGGAAGAGCAGCCGGCCCAAGAGGCAGAAGAGTCCACACCAGCAGTACAGGAGGATCAACCCTCTGCTAGTAGTGAGCCTGCCGTGCCCCTAGTGAGCCAAAGAGTGCGCAGACAACTGCCCAGCTTACCCATAACACCTCCTACACCCTGTAGTGCAGAACCAGTTAGTGAGCTCCGTAGGTCCACTAGAGTCACTAGAGGTCAGATGCCCGCTCGCTGGAGAATCTAAACTAATGCACTGTGAATTTATCTGTTAACTGTTTATGGTTTATGTTTGTTGCCTGTTATTAATTATGTTTCTCAGTTACCCTGCAGATTTTTATGGACTAACAGGTTATGGACGCTGGATAACCGGAACAGTTTTGTAGATAGTTGCACCTTGGTGCCTCTTGCGAAGACGGCCGCGGAAGAGAAAACCTGTCTGGCGTGGCCTCCTTGCGGCCCAAAGTAGTTAGTCTACCCTTGCAGCCACACCCAAGGACAACGCAAGGGGTTTGCTTTGGACAGGTCCCCTACTTCGCTTAAAGCTTCACCTTGGGTGATATGGACACCCGGTTGCGGACACGCCGTGACCTTTAAAGAACTAAAGCTTCTTGTAAATATGTTATCGTATTATTGTTTATACCCTGTTATTATGTTTCTTTAAAAATGTGTTTAGTCCCGGAGTACTAAAATTTACTAGGGGGGAATGTGGCACCCCAGGGGTCTGGTTACCACAGTAATAGAGATATTATGTCTGAGAGCAAGTGGGAGGTTTCTCTGGCCAGGAGCCCTAAGCATGCAACACGGTCCGCCCAGACCTGGAAGGGGAGGAATCTGCCCTTATAAACTGGGTCTGGGGCGGGATTAGTGAGTGAAGCTAGAGACAGAGCCTGCAGAACAAGCAGAGTAGTCAGAGCCTGGAGAGGGAAAGTGAGAACAGGAGCTCTGTAGGAGCAGCAGCTGAAGGCCAGGGGCTGTGAGCAGAGATATAGCTCGCCCTGGCTGAAGTTACTAAAACCGGACACAGGAGTCCGAGGCTGTGGGGACTGATATATACCCAGCAGCAGAAACCAACCGGCAGGGGATTCCAGGTCCTCTGGCCATAGAAGCCCGGAGGCTCAGTCACAAAGAAGGGACCAGCGCCGCCATCCAGGAGCGGAGGCTAACAGAAGGCCCCAAGTCACCAGCCATACGGGTGAGCACCACACGGTATACTCAGGGACGTGGGCTACTTGTAACCGCTGACAGCAAGGTAGCCAGGAAGAGTGCAGATAAACGGGGAGGCCTACAACTCCACCTGGCCAGGGGAACTCCTGCTTGCTCGCAGACTGACCAGGCCCCTTATACTAGCCAGTACTCCCGGGAGGGTCTGCCTTGTACCATCAGTAAAGACCCTGAACTGCACCTCACGCCTCTGTGATTCCTTGCCGCACCAGCACCATTAGCACTGGGACCCTCACACCATCACTCCCATCATCTCTCACATTAGCTGCCCTGAGGCAATACTTCTCCCGTGGGGAGTTATCCCATACTCGGCTGCGCAAACAACATCAGCCTCAGCGGTCGGCAGCGCAGCGGCGGTCCCCACTGACCGCAATCCACGGGTGGCGTAGTCGGACATTTGCTATACATTAAAACTGCCACTGGTTTGACCACCCTGGGCACGGACCGGGTCACCGCCACACGGAGACTATAACCCCCAGCATTCTACAACAGGCCCGGTTCCGGGTTCCCCTGCACAACACAGGCCCAGGGGGCGCGTCAGTGACGCTACCATCATACCGTTAAGGTTACGATCAGCAAATACAATCATTTAGGACAATGTAATTGCATAATATTTGCCACAATAGGAAATTATATGAGGATATATTATAGAAGGACATATATTGTCTGGTATGCTTCATTGTAAACTAGCATTGTGATGTGCGATCCCTCCCCTGCGGATCCCCAGTAGAATAACAATATAGACATTCTTACCTTGCCCTCCTTTATTTTGGCCTTACACTGGAGGAAGTACCAGTACGGAGTGTTTCTTCTTCCCCTGTACCTATTATGAGCGGGTTGTGTGCCCCAGTAATGTCCTCACCCTCTTCATATTTCAAGTCCTGGACCTCTGGAGACGATTTCTTAAACACAGTTCTTGAGGAGTATGTCTTGGACAATGTCCCAAAGTTGTCCTCCTCTGGTACCGGTGAATTATGACCAGCACCGGCATGGTCGGAGATAGTCCTGAATCGCAGTACTCTCTGCTGGGATCACAGCCGATGGTTGCTGGAGTCCGGTAAGGAGTCAGACAAATCTGTCTGCACATGGGTTGTACTGTTATTAACCATCCTGATGCCAGGGAGTAAGATGGCAACTTAGCGAGGATCTGCAGCATGCCCATGGTAGATGGCGAGCAATGGTCTTCAGGCAGCTGAAACTATTCACAAAAATAAAAATACATCAGCTCTAAAGAGCACGGCTGCTCCGTGGTCAGTAATGTCGCCTTACTGCACTGAAGTGGTGCAGACATACACAGTATATAGTGGGTGTACATATCCAGGCACAACCTAGAAGGAGGTAGATGCATACAATCTACATACTGTATATATATATAATTATATACACAGTGGGGGAAATAATTATTTGATCCCCTGCTGTCTTTCTTAGTTTGCCCACTGACAAAGACAGGAACAGTCTATAATTTTAAGGGTAGGTTAATTTTAACATTGAGAGATAGAATATCCAAAAAAAAATCAAGAAAATCACATTGTATAAACTAGATAATTTTTTTGCATTTTGCAGTGAGAAATAAGTATTTGATCCCTCTGGAAAACAACACTTAATACTTGGTGGTAAAACACATGTTGGCAGCACAGCAGTCAGACGTTGTTTGTAGCTGATGAGGGTTGTGCACATGTCGGGAGGAATTTTGGTCCACTCCTCTTTGCAGATCATCTCTAAATCATTAAGATTTTGAGGCTGTTGCTTGGCAAATCGGAGCTTTAACTCCCTCCATAAGTTTTCTATGGGATTAAGGTCTGGAGACTGGCTAGGCCACTCCATGACCTTACTGTAGTTCTTTTAGATCCACTCCTTTGTTGCTTTGGCTGTATGTTTTGGGTCATTGCCTTGCTGCAAAGACCTAGCCACGACCCATCTTCAATGCTCTTACTGAGGGAAGGAGGTTGTTGGCCAAAATCTCGCGATACATGACGCCATCCATCTTCCCTTCAATACGGTGCAGTCGTCATGTCCCCTTTGCAGAAAAGCACCCCCAAAGTATGTTTCCCCCACCATGCTTCACGGTTGGAACGATGTTCTTAGGGTTGTACTTCCTTCTTCTTCCTCCAAACACGGCCAATTGAGTTAATGCTAAAGAGCTCAATTTTTGTCTCATCTGACCACAGCACCTTCTCCCAATAACTCACAGAATCATCCAGGTATTCATTGCCAAACTTCAGATGGGCCTGCACATGTGCCTTCTTGAGCAGGGGGACCTTGCGGGCACTGCAGGATTTTAACCTTTAAAGCGTAATGTGTTACCAATGGTTTGCTTGGTGACTGTGGTCCCAGCTGCCTGGAGATCATTAGCAAGTTCCCCCCTGTAGTTTTAGGCTGATCTCTCACCTTCCTCATGATCAAGGATACCCCACGAGGTGAGATTTTGCATGGTGCCCCAGATCAATGTCGATTGACAGTCATTTTGTATTTCTTTAATTTTCTTACAATTGCACCAACAGTTGTCTCCTTCTCACCCAGAGTCTTACTTATGGTTTTGTAGCCCATTCCAGCTTTGTGCAGGTCTATGATCTTGTCCCCGACATCCTTAGAAAGCTCTTTGGTCTTGCCCATGTGGTAGAGGTTAGAGTCTGACTGATTAATGGAGTCTGTGGACAAGAGTCTTTTATACAGGTGACTATGTAAGAAAGCTGTCTTTACTGCAGGTAACGAGTTGATTAGGAGCGTCTAACTGGTCTGTAGCAGCCAGAACTCATAATGGTTTGTAGGGGATGAAATACTTATTTCTCACTGCAAAATGCAAAAAAAAATATCTAATCTATACAATGTGATTTTCTTGATTCTTTTGGGCAGGGATATTCTATCTCTCAATGTTAAAATTACCCTTAAAATTATAGACTGTTCATGTCTTTGTCAGTGGCCAAACTTAGAAAAACAGCAGGGGATCAAATATTTATTTCCCCCACTGTGTATGTGTATATATATCTGTAGCTTTGTCGCCATAAAAAGATGGGGGCTCGGACACATTTCTTGCACTTGGGCCCCAAGCTGTTAATGTCCACCCCTACTTTTTTCAATCTATGTAACTATGTAGAATGCACATTAGGAAAATGCTTGAAATGCAATTCCCAATAATATTATTTTACAAGTAATTTCCTCTTTTTTTTTTTTCTTTGTAAAGTGCTAGTAATAAACCCAATCTCTGGATCTAGAAAGTGCAAAACACTCATGACAAACTTGCACATTTAATTTGTAATCTGTATTTCTTATGGTGCCTAAGGGAAGCAATAATGATAAGGTCCCTGCTTGGTAACAAGTGCAGTTATCTGCCTCTATAACAATAGCAAATTACCAATGATGAAAGGGTTAATACTTGTGCCCTGCATCAGTAATAGACCCTGTAGTCACCATGACAACTGTTATGAGGTCATAAACCAGTGTCATAAAGAAGATTCCATAAAAGAATTCCGCGCTGCCACGATCAGCGCCATTACTGATGCGCCTGAGGACCTTGAGCTTGACCACCCACGTAATGTGCCAAACTTGGTGTAATTTGGAGGTTCTAGCAGGGAAAGGGGTTGTCTGCTTTAGACACCCCTAGGGCATGGGAAGGTAACAAAGGGGGGTCCCTAGACCAGGATCCCCTTCTGTTACCCTCTATATAGAGCAGCTCTCCTTTGGGAGTTCATGGACTGATCTATGACTCTAATGGGTGATAAATTGGGAGGGATTATTTATCCTATTAGGGATTAGGCATAACGAACTGTAACCAAATGTCCAATTTTTTGAGAGGCGGACCTGGATCTGTAAGGGAGAAATTATACATCCACCTGGCCAATCAGATCAACCAAATTCGCTCCATCAATCAATGTGGTGACAGATATCGCAGCCAGATCTCTCCCACATCCGCTTTATCACATTTATAGTCTGTATTTGTTATGTCATTCTCTGTAAATCTGGTAAAATGTACAAATTGTACAATTCTGCAGTTACATCTGTTATATATTGGCACTAACTCTCTAAGCCCAATGGAAGGGCAGCCCTCCATCCATGGTTCCATAGAGGTTTCCTCCACAGGGGGTTTTCCTCTCCTGAGTGCTGGAGGGTGACTCTTCGTGAGTCGGGGGTTGTGCTATTTTCGGTGTCATGTAAATTTAAATAAAATTTTGACCATTTGACACCTAATTGCAATGCTTCGTGTATTTATTTTGTGTGCTTCTGTCTGATTAATTTTGTTTGGGGGTCGGGGTCTATCACATACGGCTGGACATCTGCCGGCTGCACAGAACCCAGTAAGCACATTTTGCCCCAGGGGTCGCCCCTGCTCCGATGATGATGGTGAAGAGGAGACAAACATTACAGCACAACTCCTGGACGCATGCTCTCATCATTGGATAAAAGAATTGTATTACAGCAGTATAAGCAGATTACTCATCTATTCCTGTAATTTCCGTAGTCTTCAATGGAGAAGGCTGCAAGCAAGATGGTCTATAGGAACAGAGGCTACACAGAATCTTCTTTATCCTGATAGGTGATGGTTCAGTGTCATGTAAATTTAAATAAAGTTGAGAACGTTTGACACCTAATTGCAATGCTTCATGTATTTATTTTGTATGCTTCTGTCTGATTTTGTTTGGGAGTCGGGCTCCATCACATATCACTGAGTGACACGTCTGACATCTGCCGGCTGCAGTTTTGCCCCAGGGGTCGCCCCTGCTCTAGGGAGTATGATGGAGCAGAGAAGATAAGCATTACAGCACAGCACCTGCAAGTGAGCGCTCATCCTCAGAATAAGGACTTATATTACAGGATTACAAGCAGCTTCCTCGCCTCATTCACACAGTGAGCATTTTGGGCAGTAATTTACATTAGTATTTGTAAGCTAAAAACCAGAGGGGAACAAACACAGAGAAAAATAATAACTGTACCACTCTCACCTCTTCTGTGTTTTGGATCCACTCCTGGCGTCTGTTAACAAATACTGATGCAAAATATCGCCATGTAAAAGGGCCCTAAATCCTTACTGACTGATTGGACAATTCTTTACAAAAAAACAATATATGCCTCACCATGCATTTAATCCATCCTGCTGCTCATATCTTCTGGGCTCAGACCCACAATGCCGTGACTCTCGGCCAGTGTACATAAGGAGAAAGTGGGGAAAGTCTCCAATAAAAAATAATTCTCACTTTATTGGTGCAAAATATTAAAATATATAAAAGTCCATGATAGCGGAGATGCAATCTCGACGCGTTTCTGGTTACGTCCTTAGTCAGTGATCCTGTTGTCATGACAACCCGAGCCTCCAGGTATCCCAGCGACGGTGGCCTGCTTAGACCGAGCTAGGAGCATGGTCTCAGAGGCTTCTATCACTGTAACACTGACAGGTAGAATTCATTGCAATGCTTTATAACAGCGATTATACTAATAAAAGCTAGTCCCATAGAGGGACTAAATGAAAAAGTAAAAAAAAGAATGTGAAAAAATATTTAAAAAAAAAAACCTAATCAAAAAATAAACTGAAAAGAAAATGAAAATAATGTTATATCAATAAATGGGTAAATTCATACAAAAACTAAAATAAACCAAAAAGGTCCACATATTTGTTATCATCACTTCCACGGCCTATAAAACGGTCACACTACTTAACGCCTTCAGTGAACATTGAAAAAAAAACTATTCTTTTTCATCTTACCACCAAACAAAGAGTGGAATAAAACACGATCAAAAAGTTGAATGGAAATAGAAATGGTATAGCTGAAAACTAGTGACGAGCGAGCGCTAAAATGCTCGGGTGCTCGCTGCTCGAGTCAAGCAAATTGGAATACTCGGCTGCTCGGTCCAAGTAACGAGCCCAATGTAAATCTATGGGAAACTCCAGCATTCTTTCAGCGCCTCCCCCCCCCCCCGGCGGTCTGCAGAGGGCCTAAAAATTGCCCAAATCGATGGGAACAGAACTCAAATGACAGGGGAACAGCATGGGGAAGACTCCTGGAAGCATTTCTGACTCCCAGGTCAATGATGTCAACAATGTTGTCAGAGGTATTACGCCACTTTTACAGACTCACAATAAAACATACAAAAACTAAACTAAAATAGATTTTCCTGGGAATTATGTTAAGGAACATCCTTTCCAGGGTAATGAATTGTATACAAGGCAAAATAAATAACCAAAAACAAAAATGCTCCTTCACACCTTGGGCTATGTTCACACATAGCGTTTTTGATGCATTTTTGCATTGCTTTCAACCGTGACAAATGTATTCACCGGGAAATGGCATTTTAACATTTTACAACCTTATCTGGCCATGTGGTGTGTGAAACATCATCAGACACATCCTGTTTCATTTATGAAGGAGGGATTGTGAAAGTCACAAACACTATTTTTACTGCCTTACTATTCTTAAAGGGCCAGCAGTCGGCTATGCTTTGTTGTTCCCATTATTAAAGAGTGGGTCTCCTATACTGTTATTGCATATGCAGTGACTGCAAGGGCTGCCAAAAATTTGGACGCAACCCAATACCTCTTTGAAGAGACATAGAGGAGGGTCTCAGTAAAAAAAAATATTCCCATTATAAAGGAGTGGGTCTCCTATAGTGGTAATGCCCATGCTGTGACTGCAAGGGCTGCCAAAATTTGGGAAAAACCCCACTAACAATTTAAAGACACATAGAGCTGGGCCACAGTAATGACATGTTCCCACTATAAAGGATAAGGATCTGCTATACAGTTATAGGGTATGCAGTGAGCCCAATAGCTGTAAAAATTTAGGAAAAACCCCACTAACAATTTAAAGACACATGGAGCTGGGCTACAGTAATGAGTACGACATGCTCCCATTAAAAAGGAGTTGGTCTCCAATACTATTTGCGTATGCAGTGAATGCAACAGCTGCCAAAAATTACGAGGCACTCCAATGCCCCTTGCAAGAGATGTAGAGGTTGGAGGGCCTCCTGAAAACAATGTTCCCATATTTAGGAAGTGGGTCTCCCATACTGTTTGCCTATGCAGTGAATGCAACAGCTGCCAAAAATTTGGGGGCACTCCAATGCCCCTTGCAAGAGACGTAGAGGTCGGAGGGCCTCCTGAAAACAATGTTCCCATTATTAGGAAGTGGGTCTCCCATACTCTTTGCCTATGCAGTGAATGCAACGGCTGCCAAAAATTTGGAGAAACTCTAATGCCCCTTGCAAGAGAAGTAGATATGGTGATATGGTAGATATGGTAGTGATATGGAGGAGGATGTGAAGGATGAGGAGAAGGAGGAGGACAAGAGCAAATAGACAAAATCAGGAAGCGTATACCCATGTCTGGGTGTGAAGACAGAGGTGCATGGGAATACAGTTAGACCTCCCAAAAAAAAGACACTGTATTTGAGTTTATGTTACGCTGCTATCATTCAGTGGTGTTGAGAAGTCTGGCCCAAACCAGCCTTTGATCATTTTTGTATGAGTCAGCCTGTCAGCATTTTCAGTTGACAGCGGCAGGGCAGGCCAGGACCTCCAAGGTGTAGAGAGCCAGTTCATGCCACGTGTACAGCTTGGATACTCAATAATTATAAGGCACAGAGGAATCAAGGACTACGTTGGCACAGTTGGCAAGGTACTCCCTCACCATCTTCCGAAACTTTCCCCTCTTTGGGAGAGTACCCCGCGCCTCAGGACCTGTGCGATGGGAGGGTCTGAGAAAACTGTCCCAGAACTTTGACAGTGTTCCCCTGCCTCTGCTGGATTGAATTTGTGTCTCTCTCGCCTGTACTCCTTGGTTGTTCAACGAACTGTGACCTCTGTCGCCAGCATTTTCAGATGGGAATTTTTTAAATAATTCCGCAACAAAAGCCTTCTCGTACGGCACCATTTTAGAGGCCTGTCCTGCAAGGGAATAAGAGACAGAAAGTTCTCCTTGTAGCGTGGGTCTAGAAGTGTCACCAACCAGTAAGGACTGTCATCCAAAGTTTGGACAATGCAAGGATCACGGGAAAGGCTGCGTAACATAAACTCAGCCATGCGTGCCAGATTGCTGACAGGCAAGACTTCTGTGTCCTCACCAAGAGGATGACTGACCATGCTCTTCATGACTGGAAGCCATGGGATTTTATGAGCTGTCCCAGGCCAAGGGTATAGATTGAGAAGAGTAGGGGTCCTAGTCCTAGGACAGAACCTTGAGGGACTCCAACAGAGAGGTGGCGGGATGAGGAGGTAGTGTGGGAGGGGGGGGCTAAATGTGCGGTTGGAAAGGTATGAGGAGATCCAGGATAGGGCAGGGTCTTTGACTCCAAAGGAAGACAGGATCTGCAGTAGGAGGCAGTGGTCAACTGTGTCGAAGGCAGAGGACAGGTCAAGAAGAAGGAGTACAGTGAATTGTCTGTTAACTTTGTTGGTAAGTAAGTCATTAGTAATTTTGGTAAGGGCAGTTTTGGTGGAATGGTGGGGGCGGAAACCAGATTGTTGGTTATTGAAGAGAGAGATAGATGAAAAGTGAGAGGAAAGTTCAGCGTGAACGTGTTGCTCAAGGAGTTTGGAGGCAAATGGGAGAAGCGATATGGGTCGGTAGCTGGACAAGGCGGTTGGGTTGAGGGATGGCTTTTTGAGGATGGGAGTGATTGTGGCATGTTTGAAGGCAGAGGGGAAGGTACCAGAAGTTAGTGATAGGTTGAAAAGATGGGTTAGGGATGGGATGAGTGTGGGGGTGAGGTTGGGGGGGATGGGGTTGAGTGCACAAGTGGTGAGGTGTAATTTGGAAAGGAGACGAGTGAGTTCTCCTTCCATGATGTTGGAAAGGGAGGTTATGGGGGAAGAGCAATGGTCTGGGAAACAAAGGGGTTGTGGTGGTCGGACAGTAAAGATTTGCCGTGTTTGGTCAATCTTGTTTTTGAATTGTGTGGCAAACTCCTCAGCAGGGATGACGGAGTTTGGAGGGGGCAGTGGTGGGTGGAGGAGAGAGTTAAAAGTGTTGAATAACGGTTTGGGGTTGTAGGATAAGAAAGATATGACGGTTGTGAAGTAGGCCAGCTTAACAGAGGCGAGGGTTGATTTGAATGCGAATGTTGTTGTTTGAATGCAGTGAAGACATCTTGCGAATGTGTTTTCCTCCAACGCCGTTCCGCAACCCTGGACGCTTGCTGAAGCGGTTTAGTGAGGGTGTTGTGCCAGGGTTGCCTATTGACTCGTCGCGCTCTGCCATGCACAAGAGGGGCGACCGAGTCAATAGCTGATGCGAGAGTGGTATTGTAGAAAGCAGTGGTGCTGTCAGTGTCGTGGAGTAAAGATGTCAGTGGTAGAACAGAGTCAGAGAGTGTGTGAGTGTCTAGATATGCAAGGTTTCTGAGGGGGTGTGCTAGTTGCTGGACATGTGTGACAGGTGAGGAGGATAGGGGTAGGGGGGAGGTTGTAAGGTTAGATAGGGAGCAGAGTTGGGTGAAGAAGATGAGGTCTAGTATGTGTCGGTCTGTGTGGGTGGCTGAGGAGGACCACTGAGTAAGTCCAAAGGATGAAGTAAGTGACAGGAATTTGGATGCTGTTGACTGGCGAGTGTCAGTGGGGATGTTGAAATCGCCCATGATGATTGTGCAACGTCAGCAGAGAGAAAGTAAAGAAGCCAGGTGGAGAATTGGTCAATAAAGGCAGTGACTGGGCCTGGAGGTCGGTATATGACAGCTACTTGGAAGGAGAGTAGATGAGGACAGAGTGGACTTCAAAAGAAGGGAGAGTAAGGGAGGGTAGAGGTGGGATAGGGCTAAAGGAGCAGTTGGTAGAAAGGAGAAGACCCACTCCTTCACCATGTCTGTTACCAGGGCGAGGAGTGAGCGTGTGTGTGAAGTGGTGGCCACCGTAACACAGCGCAGCAGGGGAGGCAGTGTCGGAGGGTGTCAACCATGTCTCTGTGATGCCCAGGAAAAAGAGATGACGAGAGGTAAAGAGGTCGTGGACAAAATGGAGCTTGTTGCAGACATAGCAGGCGTTCCAGAGTGCTCCAAAGAGAGGGAGCAGGGTGGGTGGTCATCAGCGGCACGGGTTTTACGTAGGAGAGGTTGCTGTAGTTTGCAGTTGGTTGGAAGCAATAGGAGGGGGTATTGGTGGGAGGTGTGAGCTGTTTGGGTCCAGGATAGGACTGGATAGGACTGTCGCCAGCAGTGAGGAGAAGCAGAGAAAGGGAGAGCAGGTGGGAGAAGGAGAGTGTCCGGCTTGTTTTATGTTTTGGTAGGATAGCTCTGAGTTTGAGGAGCAGGTCTGCAGATGAGGTCAGGTGGGGAGGTAAGAGGGAAGGAGAGATGATTATTTGGTTAGAGGGTGCTGGGGTTTGAGGACAGCAAAGGAGAGTAAGGTTTAGTGGTGCCAAGAAACTAAGGGCGTATGTAAGCATAATGAAGGTTTAAGCGTGAATGAGAAAGAGAAAGAAAAGAGGATCATATCTCATTAGACTACCATTCACTGGTGTACACCACCATAATTATATCGAGTATAGACTGGGAATGGAAAAGAGGAAAAGATGTGAATGGAAAATAAAATATAATGTTTATTGAAAATTACTTTATTTACTTATTTTCTAGACTTTATCAAGTAAGGCTGAGTTCACACGATGCGTATTTCATGCGTTTCCGCGGCGTTTTTGCAGTTGCGTAAACGCCACGGAAACGCATGAAAAACGCATGGTAGAAGGGAAGCAATGTTCCCCAATGGAAATCCGCATGCGCTGTGCCCATGATGCGGATTTTTCCGCAGCGTAAACGCTGCGCTCAAAAATCCGCAGCATGTCATTTAATCTTGCGTAAACGCGGCGTTTTCGCCGCCATTGACTTGCATTAGAACGCGCCAATACCGCAAGACTGCATCTGTACTTGTGTAGCACCCCGAGGACTCGGCTGCTACAGGGGTATTGCACCTCAAACCAGAGGTGTGGTATTCCACTCCCGGGTAAGGATGGAGTGTGGAACAGAGCTCAGATAGCTGCATGCACTACACTCACCCCATTTCCGGGGGACAGAACAACGGTACTCCCACCAGGTAGATGTGCAGGTACGACAGCGTCTGTCCCTGGCTGGAGTGGGGAGGAACATCCTAGTGGTGTAGGAGCAGATAGGGGAGGGACTCTGGGCATAGGTAGGAGCCCATTGGGTGCTAGTCACCTGGGCACGGGTGTCAGAGGGAGTATATAAGGTGGGCACCATCTTAAGACAGGGTTCAGTTCAGCCTGGAGGAGTTGTGAGAGGAGCTCAGCCAGAGAGGGCTGACAGGGAGCTGTGGCTCCGTCTGGGCCCAGCTCCAGAGCCAGGCCTGAAGCCGAGAGAGAGAAGGAAGAAGAGGAACACAGAGAAAGGCCCAGAGACGCAAGCATAGAGGGAACCCTGAGATCCCACGAGAGAACCAAAACGGGTGAAGGGTTGGCAGAGAAGGGTACCGGATCCCAAACTGGTGGAGGCCAATTATCCTTAGCCAGGAACCGGAGGTCGTGGTCAAGTTTTGGCACGACCCCTCACCACATCCACCAGGAAGGCACGCCACATAGGGTCAGGGAAACCGGAGAGAGGTTTTACCCCCATAAGGCCCGAGGAAGCCGGACAAAGGTGGGTCCCTGGTGGGGACGGCCAGTAGGAAGGAAGAGAGGGGAGCTCTGGACCACGCTCTGGAATTGCCTGGGAGTTGGCCGAGTCCCTGACCTGGTGGACGCAGCATGACTCGGGTGGTCCTACTGTGCACAAGGACCTGATAAAGAACTGTGAGTAAAGCTTTTGAAACTGCACTTCCCGCCTCTGTGTTCCGTCGTCACACCTGCACCATCGGCACTGGGACGCCCGCACCATCACTCCCATCATCATCTCTAGCATATCTGCCCTGAGGCCATACTCCTCCCGTGGGGAGTCATCTCATTCTCAGCTGCACAAACAACACCGGCCTCAGCGGTCTGCCGTGCAGCGGCGGTTTCGTAACCGCAATCCACGGGTGGCGTAGTCGAACATTCTAACATCTACTGCTAAATACTGCCACTCAGTTTGACTCCCTGGGCACGGACCGGGTCACCGCCACGAGACTACTACCCCCATCTGATCCGGCTCCGGGTAAGCCCCCGTGCGCGCGATGCCGCACGACACAGGCCCAGGGGCGCGTCAACTTTGGCGTAGTCGGCAGGATTACGTGCCCGCAACCACCGGGTACTGCGTGCCTGAAGAAAAGTTCACATTTACCTCAAAAAGGAGTCTCCCGCCAATTCCGGAGGGTTCCCGCCATCGGACGCCATCTCGGATCGTTTCCCGCCGTTTGCCCGCCATCTGCAGCCTTTTCCCGCCATCCACGGAGTTTCCTGCCATAAGGAGACGATTCCCGCCATCTGAGACGATTTCCCGCCCTGGCAGAGCGGACTCCATTATGGGCGTGCCAGAGGGTGGCAAGAAGCCACCTCCCATCGTGGGCCAGGTCCAAGAATGGCGCCAAAAGCGGAAACCGCCCCCGCCAGCAGAGACTGCAATGATAGAAATGTCCATCAGCGTGAGGGGGCTGCCCCTGGAACTGACTGTCACCAAGTTGCCCCGGGACCACCCTCAATGGGGGCGGATACCGAACAAAAGAGAGAAGATGGGTGCGGCCTGGAGGAGTCTGGACAGATTGCACCCGGAGATGGAGGAAGAGTCGATCAGCACCGACCCTGTGGTCCGGAACCTGTTGCAGGCTGCCACCCCAGAAGGCCTGGTGGAGATCCTGGCACAGCTCCCCAGAGATCGGGAGCGTGCACAGACCGCGCTGGAGGCCTTGGCCCGGAAGATGGCCCGGGTACAGCAAGAAGCGCTGGCCGAGTGGAGAAGAGAGATGGTCCAGCAGGCTGGAACCCGCCAGCAGAGGACGCCACCCGCAACGTGGAGCATGTCTGCCCCTGAGGATGGTGCAGGAGGGACGAAGGCCGGAGCCGACGCCGCGGAGGGAGCCGCAGGGATGGAAGCAGGTAATGGGGACGTCATCACCCCGTGCCCAGTAGCCGCAAGCCTGCCCCAGTTCCCCGTCGCAGAGCCCGAAGTTCCACTCACCGCGCCCGTTGCTGCACCGCCGCTGCTCCCGACTAGGCCTCAAGCGGAAGGAGCCGCGGTCGCGCCCTCTGTTACGCCACGCCCCTTGACCCAAAGCGCGGCAAAAGAGGAAGTACCCCCGGCCTGGTCGCAGGGCCGAGTACCCCCGGGCGCCGCAGTCTCCACAGCGCCCTCTACCTCCACAGTGCCACCGGCCTGGTCGCAAGGCCTAGGGAATCCGGGCGCCGCAGCCCCTCCAGCGCCCTCATTCCCAAAGGTGCCATACCTGGATCCAAAGAGGATGCCCACGTCCTGGACGCAAGGACGAGTACCTCCGGGCGCCGCTGCCCCCACAGCGTCCTCAATTTCCACAGTGCTGCCCCTGGGTGAAGATCTGTTTGCGCAGCATACTTGCCCGGATGGACAGCCCTTCGTGTGGCCACCGGAGTACGTAAACCCCCGACTCCGGAAGGAATGGCCCCTGTGTGAGCCTCTGATCCCGGCTCCGGCACCCGCCAACATTGTCCCGCTCCCATTGGAAGAGGCCCAATTTGCATGGGACCCCACCGGTGAAAACCTCATGGGGTTCACCCAAGAGACCCGGGCGGCCGCAGCCCAGCGTGAGGAGTGTTGCCGTCAACAGCTGGAGGTCTTTGGGAGAGAACGGCGAGAGAGGCGGATCCGCGAGGAACAACTGCAGGTCCAAAGCGCGGAGCAGAAACGCCAGGCCCGACGAAACCCCCGTACGGCCCACGGTCCCCGCGCCACCGGGACTGTGATAAAGTTTCAACTAGAGAACGGCTGGGGCTTTATCCGGGATCACCGAACCCCCGGCGACGTCTTTGTTACCCGCAGGGATGTCGAGAGCCACCTACCGGAGGGACACCGTGGACGTGATCTCTACCCGGGTGACGTGGTCACCTTCACCCGGCACCAGTGTGCCAAGGGACCGTACGCCCTTCACGTACACCGGTTAACCGAGGAGGAGCTGCAGTACGAGGAAAGCCAAGAGGACCCGGACGGGTCTGAAGACTACCCTCAGGAGGGAGCACAGAGAGGACATAGCTACTGAAGGGAAGTAGCATGAACAAAGAACTGTATATAGTTACCCGTCGGGGTACCTAAGTTGCTGCTAATCGGAGTGTGGTCCCCGTTGGGACTAGTATGGAACTATTAAAGAACTGTTACCTGTGTGCCCCTAATCCCTTACCAGGCTGAGGACTGTGAGCAGCCATTCCCCTGTTACCACTGGCCGAGGACTGAGAGCGGCCATACCCTGTAAATAGTTGCGCTTCCTTAAGCGTCCCCTTCTGGTTTTATAAGAAACTGTTTTTCTCTAGTGACTGTTGCACCTTACCTGGTCACAAGTTGCACCGTGGCCAGAGGATCAAGAACGTTTTATATGGAAAAAGTTTTATATTGCAAGTTTACGCTGCTAAAATAATAATGTTTTCGTAATGTTTATACCTGTAACGTTCTAAGAGAAAAGTAACTCCCATAAAGGGATGAGTTTAGTTAATGTTTTATATGTTAGTGTATATTTTAAAATTTTGTATGTTTTATTATGTTTTGCTCTTTTCCAGCCCGAGGACGTGCTGTGGTTTACCGGGGGGGAATGTAGCACCCCGAGGACTCGGCTGCTACAGGGGTATTGCACCTCAAACCAGAGGTGTGGTATTCCACTCCCGGGTAAGGATGGAGTGTGGAACAGAGATCAGATAGCTGCATGCACTACACTCACCCCATTTCCGGGGGACAGAACAACGGTACTCCCACCAGGTAGATGTGCAGGTACGACAGCGTCTGTCCCTGGCTGGAGTGGGGAGGAACATCCTAGTGGTGTAGGAGCAGATAGGGGAGGGACTCTGGGCATAGGTAGGAGCCCATTGGGTGCTAGTCACCTGGGCTCGGGTGTCAGAGGGAGTATATAAGGTGGGCACCATCTTAAGACAGGGTTCAGTTCAGCCTGGAGGAGTTGTGAGAGGAGCTCAGCCAGAGAGGGCTGACAGGGAGCTGTGACTCCGTCTGGGCCCAGCTCCAGAGCCAGGCCTGAAGCCGAGAGAGAGAGAGAGAAGGAAGAAGAGGAACACAGAGAAAGGCCCAGAGACGCAAGCATAGAGGGAACCCTGAGATCCCACGAGAGAACCAAAACGGGTGAAGGGTTGGCAGAGAAGGGTACCGGATCCCAAACTGGTGGAGGCCAATTATCCTTAGCCAGGAACCGGAGGTCGTGGTCAAGTTTTGGCACGACCCCTCACCACATCCACCAGGAAGGCACGCCACATAGGGTCAGGGAAACCGGAGAGAGGTTTTACCCCCATAAGGCCCGAGGAAGCCGGACAAAGGTGGGTCCCTGGTGGGGACGGCCAGTAGGAAGGAAGAGAGGGGAGCTCTGGACCACGCTCTGGAATTGCCTGGGAGTTGGCCGAGTCCCTGACCTGGTGGACGCAGCATGACTCGGGTGGTCCTACTGTGCACAAGGACCTGATAAAGAACTGTGAGTAAAGCTTTTGAAACTGCACTTCCCGCCTCCGTGTTCCGTCGTCACACCTGCACCATCGGCACTGGGACGCCCGCACTATCACTCCCATCATCATCTCTAGCATATCTGCCCTGAGGCCATACTCCTCCTGTGGGGAGTCATCTCATTCTCAGCTGCACAAACAACACCGGCCTCAGCGGTCTGCCGTGCAGCGGCGGTTTCGTAACCGCAATCCACGGGTGGCGTAGTCGAACATTCTAACATCTACTGCTAAATACTGCCACTCAGTTTGACTCCCTGGGCACGGACCGGGTCACCGCCACGAGACTACTACCCCCATCTGATCCGGCTCCGGGTAAGCCCCCGTGCGCGCGATGCCGCACGACACAGGCCCAGGGGCGCGTCACTTGCGTAATTGGTGTGTTCTAATGTGCGGATGGTACCCGGGTGTGGAGGAGAGGAGAGTCTCCTCCACACCCAGGTACCATTAAAAAAAGCTGTAAAACAAGAATAAAATAAAAAATATATATATACTTACCATCTGTCGGCCCGCGCAGCGCTCCTGCTTGCTTCCCGGCACTTGCAGTGAGTTGTAGGACCTGCGGTGACGTCAGAGTCATGTGACGGGTCACGTGACGCTGACGTCGGCAGGTCTTTCAATTCAAAGTTGCCGGGAGAACGGAGTGTAAAGCAGGACAGCGCGGGCCATCGGAAGTAAGTATATACACTCTCTCGGGTCACACTATATAAATCCATGCTGTTTGCATGGATTTATATACTGTGACCTAGTTGTCAAGCACTTTCCAGGTGATGCTAAAATCGCCTGGAAAGCGCTTGTCAATCTGCATGCGGAAACGTATGTGAATCTGCATGTGGATCCGCATGTATTCTGCAGGAAAAACGCATGCACAATCTGCATGCATTTTTTCTGCCAGGGAGATGCAGAAATGATGCAGAAATGATGCAGAAATTTTCTGCTTCATTTCTGCATCGTGTGCACATAGCCTTAGAGTAAAAAAAAAAAAGACACTAAATAAACTATGCAAAGTAGCAATGTCATTACCGCCATGTCTTCCAGGAGCTGTAAACCATCTTTTTCTTTAAGGCATGCCCTAGCGAGATTGCAAAAGGTATGGATGTTTGGTGCAATGCCTCTCTGTGCCATCATAGGCAACAGCTGCTGTAAAGAGACCATTCAGACGATCAGTTTTTACACTGTACGTGTGGCATGAAGTGTGGAAGAATCTGCACTAAGTTTCAGAATGTGTCAGTGTTCTCCATGACAGCCAACCAGATGCCACGTTTCATTTTACCAGGGCAATAAAAGAAGAGCTCTGATTGGTTGTTATGGGTATCACTGTCCGTTTCGACAAAAAGTTTGTTTCTGCATGAGGCCCGACGCATTTTCAGAAAAAGAGAAATGCTAAAATCTGTATTAAACAGTATTCACACATAAAATATTGCTGCGTCCAACTGAATGTTGCATTTTGGCGGCAGCGCACAAAACGCCTTCATATAGGCTCAGTGCACAATTCCCTGCCGAAGAGCAAATTCACACAAGCACAATGCTTTGTGTTCAGGGGAAAAAAAGGCCATTTTTGATCCGTCCAGCGTCCATTTGTCATCCATAACTAAAAAAAAACCTAATAGAAGGCCAGACACACTTTCCTATGTAATCTATGCAGTGCGTCCGGTAAAACATACCTGCCACACGGATTGTGTCTGATTGTTGTGCAGCCTTTGAAATCTACGGTTATATCTCATTTAAAAAACGGATGGATGAGATAAGCGCCTGTAGCCATTATTCCCCCACAGTCTGGTGGTCAATCCATTCATGTGGAATATTACACTGGGTGACATGGACATCACACCGACCAAAAACACAAATGGAGGAAATCTTCCTTGATGGTGCGGCCAGAAAAAGCAAAAGGCCTCATTCACACATCATGTTGCACGTGGAGGTTTATCCCTTTTTTCATGGATACATCACATACCCAGTATAATCTATGGTGCTATTCACATGTCCGTCTGTCTGTCTTTTTCCGATATCACAGATGAAAAGAGCCGATACAAGTCTATGGGTCTGTGCAAAAACATTCAGCACCCGGATGGCAAAGAATAGGAGAAGCTCTGTAATTCAAGGATTTATTTATCCATCCGTCAAACATTGATGGGAAAAACGGACACACAGACCGAACACTGATGACACACGGAACAAACACTGCTGACACCAGGACCATTTTTTCCATGTAAGTGGTTAAATATGGACATGTAAATGAGAAAATGTGTCATACTTTAGACTCTTTTGCTGGCTTGCCTTGCATCACTTTTTTTGCCCCCCAATTTTCAAGCAATTTAGTGCATGCTGTTGTATTTAAAGCCATGCCCCTTCTGTCAAAGCCATGCCCTATCTTTCAAAACTATGCCCCTTCTTTCAAAGAAATGCCCCTTCCTCAAAGCCATGCCCCTTCTTTCAAAGCAATGCCCATTCTTTCAAAGCAATGCCCCTTCCTTCAGAGCCATGCCCCTTCCTTCAGAGCCATGCCCCTTCTGTCAAAGCCATGCCCCATCTTTCAAAGCCATGCCCCTTCTTTCACAGCCATGCCCCTTCTTTCACAGCCATGCCCCTTCTTTCACAGCCATGCCCCTTCTTTCACAGCCATGCCCCTTCTTTCAAAGCAATGTCCCTTCTGTCAAAGCCATGCCCCATCTTTCAAAGCCATGCCCCTTCTTTCACAGCCATGCCCCTTCTTTCAAAGCCATGCCCCTTCTTCAAAGCCATGCCCCTTCTTTCAAAGCCATGCCCCTTCTTTCAAAGCCATGCCCCTTCTTTCAAAGCAATGCCCCTTCCTTCAGAGCCATGCCCCTTAATTCAAAGCCATGCCCCTTCTTTCAAAGCCATGCTTAGAAACAATTAGGCAGATATCTAAAAGTGTAGTTTCTATATGAATCGGTTGGAACTGTGGCGTCCCTGAGGGTTCAGTCGCCACAGGGGTACTGCACCTCAGATCGAGGTGCGGTATCTCCTCTCCGAGGTAAGGATGGAGCACCACACGGGACCCAGCCTCAGCACTCAACACTACACCACTCCTGTCCTGTGGGGGGCTTATATGCACCAGGGTGCAAAACCAGCCGGGATAGAGGAGATGGGGGGACGACCAAAGATAGGGGAAACCATGTAGTGGGTGAGGGTGGAGGACACACTTTTAGGTTACACTTACTGATACATATTTAATACACGGCCATCTTAGGTTCAAAGTCTTTGATTGTGATCTTTATCGCTGATAGTGGCTTTCTGCTGGAACCTGCAGCTTGTTGAAGATACACGGTCCTCGTACTCTGGGCTTGAGGTGAGGAGTGGGTTAGAGTTAACCGCTGTATCTACCTGGTCAAGGTCCCTACCTAAGAAGGCCTGGAGGGGAGCGGAGGAGTAAAGCTCCACAGGCAAAAGGATCCCAGGGGATACGGACGGAGCAGCATACGCCACCTGTACTTCTTACTCTGGCCTAGTCAGAGGGATTCCTGCTGCAAGAGGGGTACCGGCCCCCGATATCTGACTCTGTTACTTCACGTCTCAGTCGGAAAAGCCCAGAGGCCTTCTGGATCCCTAAGGGGGATATGGACGGAGCGGCGTAGGCCACCCGTATCTCTTAAACTGCGCTGATGCAGCGGGAACCGGCCTTTCACCAAGTTCATACCACACACACAGTCAGGAGGAGACTTAATGGGAGAACTCACCAAGGAGAGGAACATTCTGGTCCAGGGGTCTCGTTAAGTGCACCTAAACTACCCGGAGTGTGCTGAACCCCTTCCTGGTGGTCGCAGCGCGCCGTGAGGAGCAAGGAGAAGCTTTGTGCTTACTACTGAAACAACGTGAGTAAAGCTTGGAAGACTTCACCCCTTGCCTCCGTTATCCTGTCCTGCGCGGCACCGCACACACACCACCAACCTCCAGACTTTCCTCTCTCTCTGCCCTGAGGCCCTGCTCCGCCTGTGGGGAGTAGTACCAGCTGAGCTGCCACGACACCCGCCTCTGAGGACTGCCGCAGCGCTGGTGGTAATCACCGGGAACCACAGGTGGCGTAGTCGACAAATAACCACTCATCTGCTAGCCCATATTTTTAATGTGTGCGCCCTGGGCACAGACCGGGTCAAGGCCGGGACTGCATCCCCCTCTTCCACCGGCCCATCGTCCAAGAACACCTTTCCCAGGGAGGGCTAACGCTACCTGAGTAGTAGTGGGTCACACAGAACCATTTGCTTTGGATCGTTATTAAGCAATAGTAAAAAAAAAAAAGGTATTCACTTTTAAGAAAAAAATATATATGAAAAGTCAGGCAGATCTGTCACACGCTTTACAAATGATTTCATGCAGCAAATATAATCCCACAATGCGGTAACATCATTCACCTACTGTATCTCAGCCTCTTTACTGTCAGATAGCGTGGATCTTCTCACAAGCCGTGTTAATTATTTTATGATGGCTTTTTAACATTTAAATGATAAAAATAAAAACCATTCCCTTACCAAAGCCGACTGCAGCTTCAGAGTTTTACTCCTCTTCAACACCAAAGTGTTAAAAAAGGTGAGATCTGGCTGTACTCCGTAGGCGTCCATAGTGGCCCGGACGGCAGATTCTGACCCCACTTCTGCTCTCATGACTGCCGCTAGGAGGGTGAAGGTCTTTATTGTAGGACAGACGTTGTCTTCTTTCATCTTCTGAAGAACGCCCCCTAAGTCGCCAATCACTGCCAATCGGTCAGATGGGGTATTGACATTTGCAAGTGACACAATTTTTCCCGTATTTACAGACAGGTCCAGGAGGTTTGGCACATTACTGGCATCAAAAGAGGGCACGCTGGGAAAATGGTCAGCTGTACTCACCACGACCAGTGCCTGTGAGCCTGCCAAGTCCTCAGCTGTGCCATAGTTGCCACTTGGAATTGAGGAATGGCCCAGGAGCATGGGCTGCCCACCTCTTCAGGACTATCCTTTCTTTTCTTCACTTGCTGGCTTTTCCTGTCTTGCTTCTCTTTGCCTGCACTTAAAGTCAGGGCTGCCAGTTCCTTAGAGTGCGTGAGTAAATGTAGAGCGTCAGCGGTGTCTCCAATTCCACAGTCTCGGGGGGCACAAAGAAGCAGGTTATAGGTGATTACATGCGGCTTTACCCCCATGTGCCGCATCTGCCTCCAGACCTGAAGCACAAGATGGCGTATACAGTCATTATCCACATTACATTCACGCAAATATGTACACCCCGTCACAGAGAAAGCAGTAACTGGACACGGACTAGCTGGCATGTAAAGGCAGTACCCTATTATAATGATGCTCCCATATGTCAGAGGGTCACATTGGTAAAGCCGGTGCCCTCCAGGATGAAAAGCTTTGTGGAGGGCTTGGGCCATCTACTTATGTCATTTCCAAACGTGTGTCTACATAATAAATAGGCAACTTCTACTAGTAAATTCTGTGCTATTTTCTGTATCTGTGAAGCCTTGCCCACTGGTTTTCCCATTGTCTCCGAACAGCGCGCTTACCCGTGTAATAAGACCCCGATGCCAGCGTGCCTACCCGTTTAATAAGACCCCGATGCCAGTGCGCCTACTCGTGTAATAAGACCCCGATGCCAGCGCGCCTACCCGTGTAATAAGACCCCGATGCCAGCAAGCCTACCCGTGTAATAAGACCCCGATGCCAGCAAGCCTACCCGTGTAATAAGACCCGATGCCAGCGCGCCTACCCGTGTAATAAGACCCCGATGCCAGCAACCCTACCCGTGTAATAAGACCCCGATGCCAGCGCGCCTACCCGTGTAATAAGACCCGATGCCAGCGCGCCTACCCATGTAATAAGACCCCGATGTCAGCGCGCCTACCCGTGTAATAAGACCCCGATGCCAGTGCGCCTACCAGTGTAATAAGACCCCGATGCCAGTGCGCCTACCCATGTAATAAGACCCTGATGCCAGCATGCCTACCCCTGTAATAAGACCCCAATGCCACAGCGCCTACCCATGCAATAAGACCCTGATGCCAGCACGGGTATTCCGACTGGCCATTACAGGTTGCAGATGGAAGTGCCGTTGGGGGGGGGGGGGATATGCCAACCGAAGACAGCGAAAATCATGCAAAACGTCAAAAAATAACTTATCAGCATGCTGCCTACTGTAACAGTCTACCTAAAGTGGCCGACCGCGGTATTCCCTTTGTTACTAAAAATCTGGCACAAAATCCTTATCTACTAGCCAGTCTAATCACCGGCCAGTCTAATCACTGGCCAGTCTAATCACTGGCCAGTCTAATCACTAGCCAGTCTAATCACTAGCCAGTCTAATCACTAGCCAGTCTAATCACTAGCCAGTCTAATCACTAGCCAGTCTAATCACCAGCCAGTCTAATCACCAGCCAGTCTAATCACCAGCCAGTCTAATCACCAGCCAGTCTAATCACTAGCCAGTCTAATCACTAGCCAGTCTAATCACTAGCCAGTCTAATCACTAGCCAGTCTAATCACTAGCCAGTCTAATCACTGGCCAGTCTAATCACTGGCCAGTCTAATCACTAGCCAGTCTAATCACTAGCCAGTCTAATCACTAGCCAGTCTAATCACTAGCCAGTCTAATCACTAGCCAGACTAATCACTAGCCAGTCTAATCACTGGCCAGTCTAATCACTGGCCAGTCTAATCACTAGCCAGTCTAATCACTAGCCTTGCGCCAAACTTCTAACAGAAATCTCCTATCAGAATCGCAAGAAAGGAATCAGCAGGCGATCTCTTAGACCAGTCTGAACTAGGACTAAGTAAAGGAGCTAATACAATATAAAGAGGTGAAACTGTTACCAAAGCCTTGTTATTCCGCTCACAGTAACGTCTGAGCCAGCGTCGCTGACACCTCTGCGGGCCGATTTATGCTTTTAGAAAAGTCACATGAGTATCACTACACATGAGACTTCTGCAGCCGGACAGGAGTCCTACCCCGGCTTCTGCCCTCCGCCACGCGTCATCTACAAATATGACAGGCGGGTGGGAGACGCCACATCTCTACTTAGATAAATGTCCTGCTTTATCTCCTGGGCATTGGCACAAGGACGGGTATGTGCCTGCGGGCCGTCAGCATCTTCCCTGAGGAGAGCGGGCACCTTCCCGGCCGCCGCACACCGGAGATGCAGGTCCGGTGCAGGAATAACTGTGCTCCTGTGGCAGGATTGCCAGAACTTGTTCCCTCTACTTGTCGGCACCACCTGGACTAACTACACAGCAATAAATCTCCCCTCCTGGCAGTGATGTGGAGCAGGTTGCTCTGTAGCTGCACGCTCCGGCCCCCCAGAGCCTGAGTAGTACAGACATACACTACATGGCCGCACTGACCACCAGAGGGAATAACGGACATAATAAAGGTGGACAGGATAGGGGAAAATAACCACATGGATGCAATTAAAGGGTTATTGCCAAAATAGAAAATCATCTCTTATCCAAAGGTTAGGGGATAACTTACTGATCACTGAGGGTCTGACTGCTGGAACCCCTAGCAAAGCCAAGAACAGGCAGCATGCTCAGCCTCCCCTCCATTCACTGTCTATAGGACTGCCCAAAATAGCCAAGAGCAGCACTCCACTAGTTCTGGCAGTCCCACAGACGATGAGTACGACGCGCCCAGGGGATGGGGACGACTCGGTACCCGGGCCTTTGCCTGGTTTTGGGGATGTCGCGGTGGTCGGCTCCTGGGCCCGTACACTGGGGTCACTCTTGAAAAAGGGGATTGAAACTTGGATAAAATAAATAAACAGTTTGTGACGCCACCTGTGGTACTTGGTAATGATTACCAGCGCTGCTTCAGACCTCCAGGGGGGTGATGGGATGGCAGCTGAGGTGTTTCTGCTTCCCACAGGTGGAGCGGGCCCCCGGGGCAGTGTGGAATTTGGTGGGAGGTGATGCTGGGACTTGTAGTGCAGGCGGGATGGTGCAGCAGGAGTAACTGACAGAGACAGGGGATTCGCTTCAATATCTTTACTGGTGCGGATGTCAGGTACGGTCCAGGGTACTCAGTAGGATGGGTGCACTTCAGGACTTCTCCCCAGTGAGCGGGTATAAGGCCTCCTGGTCCGTGTCTGCCTCTCTGTATGCTCCTAGCCAGCCTGCAACTGGGCCTAGCTTATGTGTCGTGCTGTTCCTTCACCTGTCGCTCGGTAGTAGGACCTTCTGCTGGCAACCACTATCCCTGGTAGTCGGGGCCATCGTGGTTCCTGGTCCTGTAATGGGTCTAGCTTCAGGTCTGCCAGGGACTTGTAGTCCTCCTGGAATGCCGGTTGTCCCTACTGGGTATAAAGGACCCTGTAGGCGCGGACCCGGTGTCCGGTTTGTATCTTCGGTGTGAGCCTTGTGATGCTCCTCTGCCCCCTCAACTCCTCTCATCTCTCCTCCTTACCGTCGGCCACACTCGTGGCCCTCAGAACCCAGCAGCAGATGCGCTGCGTCTTCGCTGCTCTCAGCGTCAGCACGCTCTCAGACTCTCTCTGTCTGACTACTAACTCTGACTGAACTGCCTGTCTCCACCCTCCATATATATATATCCCTAACGGGCTCCCTCTGGTGGTATGAGGAGGAAGGGTGGAGGTGTTTGTATGTAGTGAGGGCCTCTTGTGGAGAAGTCCATCCATGCACCCTGGGTCCTGTGGTACCTGTTGTAGCAGGGTGCCGCAAATGGAGTGGTGGTTGAGTATACTCACTGCTCCGTTCATTCTTAATGGGAGTGCTGAAGACCAGCCGAGCACAGAGCTTCAGTCGTCCCATAGAGAATGTATGGTGCAGCAATGATCGACCATCACATCAGTCACAAAGGACTCTTCAAATCCCCAGTTTTCAGGATTGGTGAGGCTCCCAGCAGTCAGACTCCATCCATCGGGAAGTTATCCTATGGATAGGAGATATCTTTTAAACTTTGTACACCCCCTTTGAAGGTTTATTCAATCTAATTCTAAAGTCGGGGGATAGTGACAGCCGCCCTCCACTAATCACAGCATGTTGGTATATTGTAGTGATATCCCACCGCATTGTGATGGAAAGAAGAATATAACTGTATACAGAATAACATGGAGATGTTTGATAGAATCCAGCAGCCCGGAGGTTATGGGAGCGGCGCCAGCTTCTGTACCTCTGTACTAGATGGTATACAGCAGTGACCGTCCCTACACGGGACCCTGATCATCAGGAATATTGCCTCTTACACCCGAGCCCGGGGAATTCTAATTACTAGTGTACACTGTTATATCAGTTTATTATCACCTCCGGCCATGAAAGAATTGTCACATTATTTATTTTATAGAATTTTGTCTAGCATGGAAGTTATGAAACCTTACAAATCCATGCTCAGTACTCTCTATATACATGTATAAATTAGATACATTGTAAATGAAAACATCATATATTTAGGAGTTTGTGAGCTACATATCCTTATATACTCCCTGCAACCACTTTGATGTTGCACTTTACTGCAATGCTGTGGCAGCCAAAAAAAACGTCATTCTGGCATTTTGATTTTTTCCCCATTACAATGTTTACTGATCAGATTAATTAGGAGACTTGGAGCGGCGATCGTCTGATCGCTTGTGCTGTACATACACTGCTATCTATAGCAGAAATCACCATCTTCTATGAACGCCGGCCCATAGGAGGGTCATAATGACATGTATGGGAGGTCATCAGCAGACCCCCAGCTGTCATGACAACCCATCGGTGCCCCACAATCACGTGGCAGGATGTATGACGCGCTTCCAGCCGACGTGCGTTATATCCCGCTGTCAGCGATTGACAGCTGGATTTAACGGGTTAATAGCAGCAGGCGGAGCAACAGTACATCAGCAGCTATTAAAGGCAGATGATGGTTGATTAAATCAGTCATCATGTGCAGGGAAATATGTGGACTCGGTGTGCGAGATCACATCAAAGGCAGGGACACGACCTTTGACGTAAATATACGTCAAAAATGGTGAAGCGGTAGAGCAAAGCACAGGTTGCAGCCTCTTCTCTAATATTCAAAGACTGGCTAAAAATACTCCTGAAAAATACTATGAGGAGGATTTTTACTCTTCTGTAAAAAATGTAGAGCGACCTCTGCAATGTGGTATACATTTCTTTACAATGGGTCCCAATAGTGGACGGATGCCTCATCATCCATCCTGACAGTGGCCACTAGGGGGCACACACCTTCTATGTGTATGCGCCCAACAATGGCCACAAACGTAATGTGCACCGAGCCCAACAGAGTCATCAGAGACTCCAAGAGTCCCACCCTCAGCCGGCATGCCCCATCGTCACTTCAGCAGAAATACTGCAGCAAGAAATATCTGTATTAGTAAAATGAACAGTTGCTCCATGATTCCTCAATGTTTTTGCGCATCTCATCATGTCGGAAGTGTGAGACATAATTCCCAGGTAAGTGTGCACTGTACGGATATAGGATGTAGGATGTGTGCAGCAAGCCATACCTGCAGAGCTTGTAGGAAGCCCAGCTCTTCATCCTTTATGCATCCCATAAACAGGACGGTGAATGTTTCAGGGCCAACGACACGGAATTTTTGTGCAATTTCCTATAAACCCAAGAAGACCATATTAGCTTGTTATTATCCAGCTCGCGACATCACTGCTTGAGTATTGCAAGAGAAATCTAACCAAAATCAAAATCTCAGGGAAAGCGTCACTTTGCCGTTCCCAGAACAGCCGGGTGGCCAGTGAAAAACACAGTGAAGGGGGCGCAGTGCTGCACCAGTGCCCAGGATCAGTGGGGTCCAGCGCCGGACTGGAGTACCTGGGGCCCACCAGGAAACAATCAATCTTGGGGCCCACCAGCACCATGCAGATACCGTATATAGGAATAACATAAGTCCACAAACTCATTCAAAATGAATCAACTTTATTAACCAATAAATAACCAATATAACGAATAAATAACAAACTAAAGAAACACTCCTGGCGAAAGAGGAACACTGTTATCTTATTCACACCAGTGTGTGATAAAGTGCCATAACAGAACAATAACAAGAAATACTTTCAAGGTACATTCTCTTAAAGTATAAGTGCCACAAATTGAACCTGCATCCATCTGGCATCCCAGCAGCCGGCATCATTGTAGCAGCACCAAACTTGGCCGCTGGGAAAAGTAAAAGAATTCTGTAAGCATTTTGGAAGTTTGTATTGCACGATTTCCTCTCCTCTATAATACAATACCATTCAATTGTTAGTGAAAGGCCCAAAACAACAAATAAACTCACACTAACAGTCAATCAGCAGCAAAATTACAAACGTTTTTTTTTCAGAACAGAAGATGACATTGCATACGTATTAATAATGTCATCATAGTCTAAGTTCCTTGAAATGTCACACTCAATGTTCAACAGAAGGAGGGACTCTAAAAGCTCCTGTCCAATCGAAGCCCTCAGACGATTTTTTACAATTTTCAGCTTTGAGAACACTCTTTCACATGAAACCTGGGTGCAAGCAAGTGTAAGAAGGGTCTTGTAAACTGCAAAAATGTTTCCATAAGCAGCAGAATGTAAATTGTAGTCATATAAAAGTCTGTAGCAGCAGGAAAGACAGTTTTTTTGCGGGACGAGTTGTACTTTCAGATGCAATCATTTATTTTACCATATAGTGTACAGGGAAATGGCAACAAAAATTCCAAGTGCAGTAAAATTGCAAAAAAAGTGCAATTGCACGTTTGTTTATTGGGTTTTTTAGTCACCATGTTCACTATATGGAAAAACCGACGTGACAGGGTGATGCCTCGGGTCAGTACGAGTTTGTAGATACCAAACATGTATACCTTTACTGGTATCTAAGTGGTGAAAACAAATTCATAAGTTTGAAAAATCACACTTTTCACGCCATGTTCTGCGCACCGTAGTGTTCTCATTTTTTTGGGTCTGGGGCTTTGTGACGGCTTATTTTTTGCGTCTTGAGCTGACGTGCATCTCTGCTGCTCTGTAGTAGTCACAACACAGGGAGAGGTTAACCATCCAAGTATTTAATATGTATTGCAAATAAAGAATGTTCCCATTCTTAATATCAGAAAAAACAAATGACTGACAACTATCCCTAGACTAATAATACCATATAGAAGAGAGAAATACCGCCACACCATGACCAGAACACATACCACCATATAGTGATGAAATACTACCAAGTACAAGGTATATATACTGCCACACCATGAGAAGACCACATATTACCACCACATAGTGACTGTCCGAATAATACCACATACAAGGGACAAATTCCGCCACGCCATGACCATGGCACATAATGGCACCAGATAGTGACTGATAATGAAGATGTAAAAAAGCTCTGTATATAGAGTCAGTGTACAGATAATGTAGAGATTATCAGTGACATTATGCACAGGAGTCCTGTGTATAGGGTCAGTGTAGAGGTAATACAGTGATCACCAGTGACATTACACACAGGAGCTCTGTATACAGTGTCAGTGTGTGTGTATAGGTAACACAGTGATCACCAGTGACATTACACACAGGAGCTCTGTATATAGTGTCAGTGTGTGTGTATAGGTAATATAGTGATCACCAGTGACATTACACATTGGAGCTCTGTATATAGTGTCAGTGTGTGTGTATAGGTAATACAGTGATCACCAGTGACATTACACATTGGAGCTCTGTATATAGTGTCAGTGTGTGTGTATAGGTAATACAGTGATCACCAGTGACATTACACACAGGAGCTCTGTATATAGTGTCAGTGTGTGTGTGTGTGTATAGGTAATACAGTGATCACCAGTGACATTACACACAGGAGCTCTGTATACAGTGTCAGTGTGTGTGTATAGGTAGTACAGAGATCACCAGTGACATTACACACAGGAGCTCTGTATATAGTGTCAGTGTGTGTGTATAGGTAATACAGTGATCACCAGTGACATTACACACAGGAGATCTGTATACATTGTCAGTGTGTGTGTATAGGTAGTACAGAGATCACCAGTGACATTACACACAGGAGCTCTGTATATAGTGTCAGTGTGTGTGTATAGGTAATACAGTGATAACCAGTGACATTACACACAAGAGCTCTGTATATAGTGTCAGTGTGTGTGTATAGGTAATATAGTGATCACCAGTAATATTACACACAGGATCTCTGTGTATAGTGTCAGTGTGTGTGTATAGGTAATACAGTGATCACAAGTGACATTACACACAGGAGCTCTGTATATAGTGTCAGTGTGTGTGTACAGGTAATACAGTGATCACCAGTGACATTACACACAGGAGATCTGTATACAATGTCAGTGTGTGTGTACAGGTAATACAGTGATCACAAGTGACATTACACACAGGAGCTCTGTATACAGTGTCAGTGTGTGTGTATAGGTAATACAGTGATCACCAGTGACATTACACACAGGAGCTCTGTATATAGTGTCAGTGTGTGTGTATAGGTAATACAGTGATCACCAGTGACATTACACACAGGAGCTCTGTATATAGTGTCAGTGTGTGTGTGTATAGGTAATATAGTGATCACCAGTGACATTACACACAGGATCTCTGTGTATAGTGTCAGTGTGTGTGTATAGGTAATACAGTGATCACCAGTGACATTACACACAGGAGCTCTGTATATAGCGTCAGTATGTGTGTATAGGTAATACAGCAATCACCAGTGACATTACACACAGGAGCTCTGTATATAGTGTCAGTGTGTGTGTACAGGTAATACAGTGATCACAAGTGACATTACACACAGGAGATCTGTATACAGTGTCAGAGTACAGGTAATACAGTGATCACCAGTGACATTACACAAGGCAGCTCCGTATATAGTGTCAGTGTGTCTGTATAGGATGTACAGAGATCACCAGTGACATTACACACAGGAGCTCTGTATATAGTGTCAGTGTGTGTGTATAGGTAATACAGTGATCACCAGTGACATTATGCACAGGAGCTCTGTATACAGTGTCAGAGTACAGGTAATACAGTGATCACCAGTGACATTACACAAGGCAGCTCCGTATATAGTGTCAGTGTGTTTGTATAGGATGTACAGAGATCACCAGTGACATTACACACAGGAACTTTGTATATAGTGTCAGTGTGTGTGTATAGGTAATACAGTGATCACCAGCGACATTACACACAGGAGCTCAGTATATAGTGTCAGTGTGTGTGTATAGGTAACACAGTGATCACCAGTGACATTATGCACAGGAGCTCTGTATACAGTGACAGAGTACAGGTAATACAGTGATCACCAGTGACATTACACACAGGAGCTCCGTGTATAGTGTCAGTGTGTGTGTATAGGTTGTACAGAGATTACCAGTGACATTACACATTGGAGCTCTGTATATAGTGTCAGTGTGTGTGTATAGGTAATACAGTGATTACCAGTGACATTACACACAGGAGCTCTGTATATAGTGTCAGTGTGTGTGTATAGGTAATACAGAAATCACCAGTGATATTACACACAGGAGCTCTGTATATAGTGTCAGTGTGTGTGTATAGGTAGTACATAGATCACCAGTGACTTTACACACAGGAGCTCTGTATATAGTGTCAGTGTACAGGTAATACAGTGATCACCAGTGACATTACACACAGGAGCTCTGTATATAGTGTCAGTGTGTGTGTGTATAGGTAATACAGTGATCATCAGTGACATTACACACAGGAGCTCTGTATATAGTGTCAGTGTGTGTGTATAGGTAACACACATACTCACCAGTGACATTACACACAGGAGCTCTGTATATAGTGTCAGTGTGTGTGTATAGGTAGTACAGAGATCACCAGTGACATTACACACAGGAGCTCTGTATATAGTGTCAGTGTGTGTGTATAGGTAATACAGTGATCACCAGTGACATTACACACAGGAGCTCTGTATATAGTGTCAGTGTGTGTGTATAGGTAACACACATACTCACCAGTGATGTCTCTAGGTGAAGTTCTTTATCTGCCGCAGACCGATATATCTCATCTTCTATGCAGGACTTATCTCTGCAGAAAATAACATAGTTAGCTATAACTGATCACTTCCAGAGCACAATCTACACTTTTCCCAAGATTTCTACACTGCATGAAATGACAAAAAAAGAAATCTAGTGCCGCACTACACAGTAACATTGCCCCAGTGTCATTCTGTGCCGGCTCATCTCTGTCAGCAGACATATTGTCTGATGACAAAGATGTAGCAGAGCTGAAGACAGAAGACCTATGGATTACGTTGGAGTGAGGATTTTTCTTTATTAAAGATGGAGTCCCTAAATGAGTTTTATTTTTAATAAAAAAAAAAAATTTCTGTCTTTTTTTTCGGTTTACTAGAAATTCATGGTGGCTATGTCTAATTTGGCGTGACACCATGAATTTCGGGCTTAGTACCAGCTGATAATACAAAGCTGGCCTGGTACTAACCCTATTATTACCCAGGGTGCCACTCACCACCAGGGCCGCTGGAAGAGCCGGGTAAAGCACCTGGAAATGGTGCTATGAGGAATGCGCCACTTTCAGGGGTGGCTGCGGGCTGAGATTTTCAGCGTGGGGGGCCAAGAACGATTGGGCCTTACCATGCTGCGAATCCCAGCCCCCAGCTGCCTTGTTTTATCTGGCTGGCGATCAACATATGGCGGGAGCTGGGCAATGGGCATGATTATCAAATAATATATACCTGACAGGGGCCCATAGATTCTGCTGCCTCCAATAATATATACCTGACAGGAGCCCATAGATTCTGCTGCCTCCAATAATATATACCTGACAGGGGCCCATAGATTCTGCTGCCTCCAATAATATATACCTGACAGGAGCCCATACATTCTCCTGCCTCCAATAATATATACCTGACAGGAGCTCATACATTCTGCTGCCTCCAATAATATATACCTGACAGGAGCCCATACATTCTCCTGCCTCCAATAATATATACCTGACAGGAGCCCATAGATTCTGCTGCCTCCAATAATATATACCTGACAGGAGCCCATACATTCTGCTGGCTCCAATAATATATACCTGACAGGAGCCCATACACTCTGCTGCCTCCAATAATATATACCTGACAGGAGCCCATAGATTCTGCTGCCTCCAATAATATATACCTGACAGGAGCCCATAGATTCTGCTGCCTCCAATAATATATACCTGACAGGAGCCCATACATTCTCCTGCCTCCAATAATATATACCTGACAGGAGCCCATAGATTCTGCTGCCTCCAATAATATATACCTGACAGGAGCCCATACATTCTCCTGCCTCCAATAATATATACCTGACATGAGCCCATACATTCTCCTGCCTCCAATAATATATACCTGACAGGAGCCCATAGATTCTGTGGCCTCCAATAATATATACCTGACAGGAGCCCATACATTCTGCTGCCTTCAATAATATATACCTGACATGAGCCCATACATTCTCCTGCCTCCAATAATATATACCTGACATGAGCCCATACATTCTCCTGCCTCCAATAATATATACCTGACAGGAGCCCATAGATTCTGCTGCCTCCAATAATATATACCTGACAGGAGCCCATACATTCTCCTGCCTCCAATAATATATACCTGACAGGAGCCCATAGATTCTGTGGCCTCCAATAATATATACCTGACAGGAGCCCATACATTCTGCTGCCTTCAATAATATATACCTGACAGGAGCCCATAGATTCTCCTGCCTCCAATAATATATACCTGACAGGAGCCCATAGATTCTGCTGCCTCCAATAATATATACCTGACAGGAGCCCATACATTCTGTGGCCTCCAATAATATATACCTGACAGGAGCCCATAGATTCTGCTGCCTCCAATAATGTATACCTGTCAGGAGCCCATACATTCTGCTGCCTTCAATAATATATACCTGACAGGAGCCCATACATTCTCCTGCCTCCAATATATATCTGACAGGAGCCCATACATTCTGTGGCCTCCAATAATATATATCTGACAGGAGCCCATACATTCTGCTGCCTCCAATAATATATACCTGACAGGAGCCCATACATTCTCCTGCCTCCAATAATATATACCTGACAGGAGCCCATACATTCTGTGGCCTCCAATAATATATACCTGACAGGAGTCCATACATTCTGCTGTCTTCAATAATATATACCTGATAGGAGCCCATACATTCTCCTGCTTCCAATAATATATACCTGACAGGAGCCCATACATTCTCCTGCCTCCAATAATATATATCTGACAGGAGCCCATACATTCTGTGGCCTCCAATAATATATACCTAACAGGAGCCCATAGATTCTGCTGCCTCCAATAATATATACGTGACAGGAGCCCATAGATTCTGCTGCCTCCAATAATATGTACCTGACAGGAGCCCATACATTCTGCTGCCTCCAATAATATATACCTGACAGGAGCCCATACATTCTGCTGCCTCCAATAATATATACCTGACAGGAGCCCATACATTCTGCTGCCTCCAATAATATATACCTGACAGGAGCCCATACATTCTGCTGCCTCCAATAATATATACCTGACAGGAGCCCATACATTCTCCTGCCTCCAATAATATATACCTGACAGGGGCCCATAGATTCTGCTGCCTCCAATAATATATACCTGACAGGATCCCATACATTCTGCTGCCTCCAATAATATATACCTGACAGGAGCCCATACATTCTGCTGCCTCCAATAATATATACCTGACAGGAGCCAATAGATTCTGCTGCCTCCAATAATATATACCTGACAGGAGCCCATAGATTCTGCTGCCTCCAATAATATATACCTGACAGGATCCCATAGATTCTGCTGCCTCCAATAATATATACCTGACAGGAGCCCATACATTCTCCTGCCTCCAATAATATATACCTGACAGGAGCCCATACATTCTCCTTCCTCCAATAGTATATACCTGACAGGAGCCCATACATTCTCCTGCCTCCAATAATATATACCTGACAGGAGCCCATACATTCTCCTGCCTCCAATAATATATACCTGACATGAGCCCATACATTCTCCTGCCTCCAATAATATATACCTGACAGGAGCCCATAGATTCTGTGGCCTCCAATAATATATACCTGACAGGAGCCCATACATTCTGCTGCCTTCAATAATATATACCTGACATGAGCCCATACATTCTCCTGCCTCCAATAATATATACCTGACAGGAGCCCATACATTCTCCTGCCTCCAATAATATATACCTGACAGGAGCCCATAGATTCTGCTGCCTCCAATAATATATACCTGACAGGAGCCCATACATTCTCCTGCCTCCAATAATATATACCTGACAGGAGCCCATAGATTCTGTGGCCTCCAATAATATATACCTGACAGGAGCCCATACATTCTGCTGCCTTCAATAATATATACCTGACAGGAGCCCATAGATTCTCCTGCCTCCAATAATATATACCTGACAGGAGCCCATAGATTCTGCTGCCTCCAATAATATATACCTGACAGGAGCCCATACATTCTGTGGCCTCCAATAATATATACCTGACAGGAGCCCATAGATTCTGCTGCCTCCAATAATGTATACCTGTCAGGAGCCCATACATTCTGCTGCCTTCAATAATATATACCTGAAAGGGCCCATACATTCTCCTGCCTCCAATAATATATACCTGACAGGAGCCCATACATTCTCCTGCCTCCAATATATATCTGACAGGAGCCCATACATTCTGTGGCCTCCAATAATATATATCTGACAGGAGCCCATACATTCTGCTGCCTCCAATAATATATACCTGACAGGAGCCCATACATTCTCCTGCCTCCAATAATATATACCTGACAGGAGCCCATACATTCTGTGGCCTCCAATAATATATACCTGACAGGAGTCCATACATTCTGCTGTCTTCAATAATATATACCTGATAGGAGCCCATACATTCTCCTGCTTCCAATAATATATACCTGACAGGAGCCCATACATTCTCCTGCCTCCAATAATATATACCTGACAGGAGCCCATAGATTCTGCTGCCTCCAATAATATATACCTGACAGGAGCCCATACATTCTCCTGCCTCCAATAATATATACCTGACAGGAGCCCATACATTCTGCTGGCTCCAATAATATATACCTGACAGGAGCCCATACACTCTGCTGCCTCCAATAATATATACCTGACAGGAGCCCATACATTCTCCTACCTCCAATAATATATACCTGACAGGAGCCCATAGATTCTGCTGCCTCCAATAATATATACCTGACAGGGGCCCATAGATTCTGCTGCCTCCAATAATATATACCTGACAGGAGCCCATACATTCTCCTGCCTCCAATAATATATACCTGACAGGAGCCCATACATTCTCCTGCCTCCAATAATATATACCTGACAGGAGCCCATAGATTCTGCGGCCTCCAATAATATATACCTGACAGGAGCCCATACATTCTGCTGGCTCCAATAATATATACCTGACAGGAGCCCATACACTCTGCTGCCTCCAATAATATATACCTGACAGGAGCCCATAGATTCTGCTGCCTCCAATAATATATACCTGACAGGAGCCCATAGATTCTGCTGCCTCCAATAATATATACCTGACAGGAGCCCATACATTCTCCTGCCTCCAATAATATATACCTGACAGGAGCCCATAGATTCTGCTGCCTCCAATAATATATACCTGACAGGAGCCCATACATTCTCCTGCCTCCAATAATATATACCTGACAGGAGCCCATAGATTCTGCTGCCTCCAATAATATATACCTGACAGGAGCCCATACATTCTCCTGCCTCCAATAATATATACCTGACAGGAGCCCATACATTCTGCTGCCTCCAATAATATATACCTGACAGGAGCCCATACATTCTCCTGCCTCCAATAATATATACCTGACAGGAGCCCATAGATTCTGCTGCCTCCAATAATATATACCTGACAGGAGCCCATACATTCTCCTGCCTCCAATAATATATACCTGACAGGAGCCCATACATTCTCCTTCCTCCAATAGTATATACCTGACAGGAGCCCATACATTCTCCTGCCTCCAATAATATATACCTGACAGGAGCCCATACATTCTCCTGCCTCCAATAATATATACCTGACATGAGCCCATACATTCTCCTGCCTCCAATAATATATACCTGACAGGAGCCCATAGATTCTGTGGCCTCCAATAATATATACCTGACAGGAGCCCATACATTCTGCTGCCTTCAATAATATATACCTGACATGAGCCCATACATTCTCCTGCCTCCAATAATATATACCTGACATGAGCCCATACATTCTCCTGCCTCCAATAATATATACCTGACAGGAGCCCATAGATTCTGCTGCCTCCAATAATATATACCTGACAGGAGCCCATACATTCTCCTGCCTCCAATAATATATACCTGACAGGAGCCCATAGATTCTGTGGCCTCCAATAATATATACCTGACAGGAGCCCATACATTCTGCTGCCTTCAATAATATATACCTGACAGGAGCCCATAGATTCTGCTGCCTCCAATAATATATACCTGACAGGAGCCCATACATTCTGTGGCCTCCAATAATATATACCTGACAGGAGCCCATAGATTCTGCTGCCTCCAATAATGTATACCTGTCAGGAGCCCATACATTCTGCTGCCTTCAATAATATATACCTGACAGGAGCCCATACATTCTCCTGCCTCCAATATATATCTGACAGGAGCCCATACATTCTGTGGCCTCCAATAATATATATCTGACAGGAGCCCATACATTCTGCTGCCTCCAATAATATATACCTGACAGGAGCCCATACATTCTCCTGCCTCCAATAATATATACCTGACAGGAGCCCATACATTCTGTGGCCTCCAATAATATATACCTGACAGGAGTCCATACATTCTGCTGTCTTCAATAATATATACCTGATAGGAGCCCATACATTCTCCTGCTTCCAATAATATATACCTGACAGGAGCCCATACATTCTCCTGCCTCCAATAATATATATCTGACAGGAGCCCATACATTCTGTGGCCTCCAATAATATATACCTAACAGGAGCCCATAGATTCTGCTGCCTCCAATAATATATACGTGACAGGAGCCCATAGATTCTGCTGCCTCCAATAATATGTACCTGACAGGAGCCCATACATTCTGCTGCCTCCAATAATATATACCTGACAGGAGCCCATACATTCTGCTGCCTCCAATAATATATACCTGACAGGAGCCCATACATTCTGCTGCCTCCAATAATATATACCTGACAGGAGCCCATACATTCTGCTGCCTCCAATAATATATACCTGACAGGAGCCCATACATTCTCCTGCCTCCAATAATATATACCTGACAGGGGCCCATAGATTCTGCTGCCTCCAATAATATATACCTGACAGGATCCCATACATTCTGCTGCCTCCAATAATATATACCTGACAGGAGCCCATACATTCTGCTGCCTCCAATAATATATACCTGACAGGAGCCAATAGATTCTGCTGCCTCCAATAATATATACCTGACAGGAGCCCATAGATTCTGCTGCCTCCAATAATATATACCTGACAGGATCCCATAGATTCTGCTGCCTCCAATAATATATACCTGACAGGAGCCCATACATTCTCCTGCCTCCAATAATATATACCTGACAGGAGCCCATACATTCTCCTTCCTCCAATAGTATATACCTGACAGGAGCCCATACATTCTCCTGCCTCCAATAATATATACCTGACAGGAGCCCATACATTCTCCTGCCTCCAATAATATATACCTGACATGAGCCCATACATTCTCCTGCCTCCAATAATATATACCTGACAGGAGCCCATAGATTCTGTGGCCTCCAATAATATATACCTGACAGGAGCCCATACATTCTGCTGCCTTCAATAATATATACCTGACATGAGCCCATACATTCTCCTGCCTCCAATAATATATACCTGACAGGAGCCCATACATTCTCCTGCCTCCAATAATATATACCTGACAGGAGCCCATAGATTCTGCTGCCTCCAATAATATATACCTGACAGGAGCCCATACATTCTCCTGCCTCCAATAATATATACCTGACAGGAGCCCATAGATTCTGTGGCCTCCAATAATATATACCTGACAGGAGCCCATACATTCTGCTGCCTTCAATAATATATACCTGACAGGAGCCCATAGATTCTCCTGCCTCCAATAATATATACCTGACAGGAGCCCATAGATTCTGCTGCCTCCAATAATATATACCTGACAGGAGCCCATACATTCTGTGGCCTCCAATAATATATACCTGACAGGAGCCCATAGATTCTGCTGCCTCCAATAATGTATACCTGTCAGGAGCCCATACATTCTGCTGCCTTCAATAATATATACCTGAAAGGGCCCATACATTCTCCTGCCTCCAATAATATATACCTGACAGGAGCCCATACATTCTCCTGCCTCCAATATATATCTGACAGGAGCCCATACATTCTGTGGCCTCCAATAATATATATCTGACAGGAGCCCATACATTCTGCTGCCTCCAATAATATATACCTGACAGGAGCCCATACATTCTCCTGCCTCCAATAATATATACCTGACAGGAGCCCATACATTCTGTGGCCTCCAATAATATATACCTGACAGGAGTCCATACATTCTGCTGTCTTCAATAATATATACCTGATAGGAGCCCATACATTCTCCTGCTTCCAATAATATATACCTGACAGGAGCCCATACATTCTCCTGCCTCCAATAATATATATCTGACAGGAGCCCATACATTCTGTGGCCTCCAATAATATATACCTAACAGGAGCCCATAGATTCTGCTGCCTCCAATAATATATACGTGACAGGAGCCCATAGATTCTGCTGCCTCCAATAATATGTACCTGACAGGAGCCCATACATTCTGCAGCCTCCAATAATATATACCTGACAGGAGCCCATACATTCTGCTGCCTCCAATAATATATACCTGACAGGAGCCCATACATTCTCCTGCCTCCAATAATATATACCTGACAGGAGCCCATACATTCTGCTGCCTCCAATAATATATACCTGACAGGAGCCCATACATTCTGCTGCCTCCAATAATATATACCTGACAGGAGCCCATACATTCTGCTGCCTCCAATAATATATACCTGACTGGAGCCCATACATTCTCCTGCCTCCAATAATATATACCTGACAGGGGCCCATAGATTCTGCTGCCTCCAATAATATATACCTGACAGGATCCCATACATTCTGCTGCCTCCAATAATATATACCTGACAGGAGCCCATACATTCTGCTGCCTCCAATAATATATACCTGACAGGAGCCCATACATTCTGCTGCCTCCAATAATATATACCTGACAGGAGCCCATACATTCTGCTGCCTCCAATAATATATACCTGACAGGAGCCCATACATTCTGCTGCCTCCAATAATATATACCTGACAGGAGCCCATACATTCTCCTGCCTCCAATAATATATACCTGACAGGGGCCCATAGATTCTGCTGCCTCCAATAATATATACCTGACAGGATCCCATAGATTCTGCTGCCTCCAATAATATATACCTGACAGGAGCCCATACATTCTGCTGCCTCCAATAATATATACCTGACTGGAGCCCATACATTCTCCTGCCTCCAATAATATATACCTGACAGGGGCCCATAGATTCTGCTGCCTCCAATAATATATACCTGACAGGATCCCATAGATTCTGCTGCCTCCAATAATATATACCTGACAGGATCCCATAGATTCTGCTGCCTCCAATAATATATACCTGACAGGAGCCCATACATTCTGCTGCCTCCAATAATATATACCTGACAGGAGCCAATAGATTCTGCTGCCTCCAATAATATATACCTGACAGGAGCCCATAGATTCTGCTGCCTCCAATAATATATACCTGACAGGATCCCATAGATTCTGCTGCCTCCAATAATATATACCTGACAGGATCCCATAGATTCTGCTGCCTCCAATAATATATACCTGACAGGAGCTCATACATTCTGCTGCCTCCAATAATATATACCTGACAGGAGCCCATACATTCTCCTGCCTCCAATAATATATACCTGACAGGAGCCCATAGATTCTGCTGCCTCCAATAATATATACCTGACAGGATCCCATAGATTCTGCTGCCTCCAATAATATATACCTGACAGGAGCCCATACATTCTGCTGGCTCCAATAATATATACCTGACAGGAGCCCATACATTCTGCTGCCTCCAATAATATATACCTGACAGGAGCCCATACATTCTGCTGCCTCCAATAATATATACCTGACAGGAGCCCATACATTCTGTGGCCTCCAATAATATATACCTGACAGGAGCCCATAGATTCTGCTGCCTCCAATAATGTATACCTGTCAGGAGCCCATACATTCTGCTGCCTTCAATAATATATACCTGACAGGAGCCCATACATTCTCCTGCCTCCAATAATATATACCTGACAGGAGCCCATACATTCTCCTGCCTCCAATAATATATACCTGACAGGAGCCCATACATTCTCCTGCCTCCAATAATATATACCTGACAGGGGCCCATAGATTCTGCTGCCTCCAATAATATATACCTGACAGGGGCCCATAGATTCTGCTGCCTCCAATAATATATACCTGACAGGAGCCCATACATTCTCATGCCTCCAATAATATATACTTGACAGGGGCCCATAGATTCTGCTGGCTCCAATAATATACACCTGACAGGAGCCCATACATTCTCCTGCCTCCAATAATATATACCTGGCAATAGCCCATACATTCTGCTGCCTCCAATACTATATACCTGACAGGAACCCATACATTCTGCTGTCTCCAATAATATATACCTGACAGGAGCCCATACATTCTGCAGCCTCCAATAATATATACCTGACAGGAGCCCATACATTCTGCAGCCTCCAATAATATATACCTGACAGGAGCCCATACATTCTGCGGCCTCCAATAATATATACCTGACAGGAGCCCATACATTCTGCGGCCTCCAATAATATATACCTGACAGGAGCCCATACATTCTGCTGCCTCCAATAATATATACCTGACAGGAGCCCATACATTCTGCTGCCTCCAATAATATATACCTGACAGGAGCCCATACATTCTGCTGCCTCCAATAATATATACCTGACAGGAGCCCATACATTCTGCTGCCTCCAATAATATATACCTGACAGGAGCCCATACATTCTGCTGCCTCCAATAATATATACCTGACAGGAGCCCATACATTCTGCTGCCTCCAATAATATATACCTGACAGGAGCCCATACATTCTGCAGCCTCCAATAATATATACCTGACAGGAGCCCATACATTCTGCAGCCTCCAATAATATATACCTGACAGGAGCCCATACATTCTGTGGCCTCCAATAATATATACCTGACAGGAGCCCATACATTCTGCTGCCTCCAATAATATATACCTGACAGGAGCCCATACATTATGCTGCCTCCAATAATATATACCTGACAGGAGCCCATACATTCTGCTGCCTCCAATAATATATACCTGACAGGAGCCCATACACTCTGCTGCCTCCAATAATATATACCTGACAGGAGCCCATACACTCTGCTGCCTCCAATAATATATACCTGACAGGAGCCCATACATTCTCCTGCCTCCAATAATATATACCTGACAGGAGCCCATAGATTCTGCTGCCTCCAATAATATATACCTGACAGGAGCCCATACATTCTCCTGCCTCCAATAATATATACCTGACAGGAGCCCATACATTCTCCTGCCTTCAATAATATATACCTGAGAGGAGCCCATACATTTTCCTGCCTCCAATAATATATACCTGACAGGAGCCCATACATTCTGCTGCCTCCAATAATATATACCTGACAGGAGCCCATACATTCTCCTGCCTCCAATAATATATACCTGACAGGAGCCCATACATTCTGCAGCCTCCAATAATATATACCTGTCAGGAGCCCATACATTCTGCTGCCTTCAATAATATATACCTGAAAGGGCCCATACATTCTCCTGCCTCCAATAATATATACCTGTCAGGAGCCCATACATTCTCCTGCCTCCAATAATATATACCTGACAGGAGCCCATACATTCTCCTGCCTCCAATAATATATACCTGACAGGAGCCCATACATTCTGCTGCCTTCAATAATATATAACTGACAGGAGCCCATAGATTCTGCTGGCTCCAATAATATATACCTGACAGGGGCCCATACATTCTGCTGCCTCCAATAATATATACCTGACAGGAGCCCATACATTCTCCTGCCTCCAATAATATATACCTGACAGGAGCCCATACATTCTCCTGCCTCCAATAATATATACCTGACAGGAGCCCTTAGATTCTGCTGGCTCCAATAATATATACCTGACAGGAGCCCATACATTCTGCTGCCTCCAATAATATATACCTGACAGGAGCCCATACATTCTGTGGCCTCCAATAATATATACCTGACAGGAGCCCATACATTCTCCTGCCTCCAATAATATATACCTGACAGGAGCCCATACATTCTGCTGCCTTCAATAATATATACCTGACAGGAGCCCATACATTCTCCTGCCTCCAATAATATATACCTGACAGGAGCCCATACATTCTCCTGCCTCCAATAATATATAACTGACAGGGGCCCATAGATTCTGCTGCCTCCAATAATATATACCTGACAGGAGCCCATACATTCTCATGCCTCCAATAATATATACTTGACAGGGGCCCATAGATTCTGCTGGCTCCAATAATATACACCTGACAGGAGCCCATACATTCTCCTGCCTCCAATAATATATACCTGGCAGGAGCCCATACATTCTGCTGCCTCCAATACTATATACCTGACAGGAACCCATACATTCTGCTGTCTCCAATAATATATACCTGACAGGAGCCCATACATTCTGCTGCCTCCAATAATATATACCTGACAGGAGCCCATACATTCTGCAGCCTCCAATAATATATACCTGACAGGAGCCCATACATTCTGCAGCCTCCAATAATATATACCTGACAGGAGCCCATACATTCTGCGGCCTCCAATAATATATACCTGACAGGAGCCCATACATTCTGTGGCCTCCAATAATATATACCTGACAGGAGCCCATACATTCTGCTGCCTCCAATAATATATACCTGACAGGAGCCCATACATTCTGCTGCCTCCAATAATATATACCTGACAGGAGCCCATACATTCTGCTGCCTCCAATAATATATACCTGACAGGAGCCCATACATTCTGCTGCCTCCAATAATATATACCTGACAGGAGCCCATACATTCTGCAGCCTCCAATAATATATACCTGACAGGAGCCCATACATTCTGCAGCCTCCAATAATATATACCTGACAGGAGCCCATACATTCTGTGGCCTCCAATAATATATACCTGACAGGAGCCCATACATTCTGTGGCCTCCAATAATATATACCTGACAGGAGCCCATACATTCTGCTGCCTCCAATAATATATACCTGACAGGAGCCCATACATTCTGCTGCCTCCAATAATATATACCTGACAGGAGCCCATAGATTCTGCTGCCTCCAATAATATATACCTGACAGGAGCCCATACATTCTGCTGCCTCCAATAATATATACCTGACAGGAGCCCATAGATTCTGCTGCCTCCAATAATATATACCTGACAGGAGCCCATACATTCTGCTGCCTCCAATAATATATACCTGACAGGAGCCCATACATTCTGCTGCCTCCAATAATATATACCTGACAGGAGCCCATACATTCTGCTGCCTCCAATAATATATACCTGACAGGAGCCCATACATTCTGCTGCCTCCAATAATATATACCTGACAGGAGCCCATACACTCTGCTGCCTCCAATAATATATACCTGACAGGAGCCCATACATTCTCCTGCCTCCAATAATATATACCTGACAGGAGCCCATAGATTCTGCTGCCTCCAATAATATATACCTGACAGGAGCCCATACATTCTCCTGCCTCCAATAATATATACCTGACAGGAGCCCATACATTCTCCTGCCTTCAATAATATATACCTGAGAGGAGCCCATACATTCTGCTGCCTCCAATAATATATACCTGACAGGAGCCCATACATTCTGCTGCCTCCAATAATATATACCTGACAGGAGCCCATACATTCTCCTGCCTCCAATAATATATACCTGACAGGAGCCCATACATTCTGCAGCCTCCAATAATATATACCTGTCAGGAGCCCATACATTCTGCTGCCTTCAATAATATATACCTGAAAGGGCCCATACATTCTCCTGCCTCCAATAATATATACCTGTCAGGAGCCCATACATTCTCCTGCCTCCAATAATATATACCTGACAGGAGCCCATACATTCTCCTGCCTCCAATAATATATACCTGACAGGAGCCCATACATTCTGCTGCCTTCAATAATATATACCTGACAGGAGCCCATAGATTCTGCTGGCTCCAATAATATATACCTGACAGGGGCCCATACATTCTGCTGCCTCCAATAATATATACCTGACAGGAGCCCATACATTCTCCTGCCTCCAATAATATATACCTGACAGGAGCCCATACATTCTCCTGCCTCCAATAATATATACCTGACAGGAGCCCTTAGATTCTGCTGGCTAAAATAATATATACCTGTCAGGAGCCCATACATTCTGCTGCCTTCAATAATATATACCTGAAAGGGCCCATACATTCTGCTGCCTTCAATAATATATACCTGACAGGAGCCCATACATTCTCCTGCCTCCAATAATATATACCTGACAGGAGCCCATACATTCTGCTGCCTCCAATAATATATACCTGACAGGAGCCCATACATTCTCCTGCCTCCAATAATATATACCTGACAGGAGCCCATACATTCTCCTGCCTCCAATAATATATACCTGACAGGAGCCCATACATTCTCCTGCCTCCAATAATATATACCTGACAGGATCCCATAGATTCTGCTGCCTCCAATAATATATACCTGACAGGAGCCCATACATTCTGCTGCCTCCAATAATATATACCTGACAGGAGCCCATACATTCTCCTGCCTCCAATAATATATACCTGACAGGAGCCCATACATTCTCCTGCCTCCAATAATATATACCTGACAGGAGCCCATACATTCTGCTGCCTCCAATAATATATACCTGACAGGAGCCCATACATTCTCCTGCCTCCAATAATATATACCTGACAGGAGCCCATACATTCTCCTGCCTCCAATAATATATACCTGACAGGATCCCATAGATTCTGCTGCCTCCAATAATATATACCTGACAGGAGCCCATACATTCTGCTGCCTCCAATAATATATACCTGACAGGAGCCCATACATTCTGCAGCCTCCAATAATATATACCTGTCAGGAGCCCATACATTCTGCTGCCTTCAATAATATATACCTGAAAGGGCCCATACATTCTCCTGCCTCCAATAATATATACCTGTCAGGAGCCCATACATTCTCCTGCCTCCAATAATATATACCTGACAGGAGCCCATACATTCTGCTGCCTTCAATAATATATACCTGTCAGGAGCCCATACATTCTGCTGCCTTCAATAATATATACCTGACAGGAGCCCATACATTCTGCTGGCTCCAATAATATATACCTGAAAGGGCCCATACATTCTCCTGCCTCCAATAGTATATACCTGACAGGAGCCCATACATTCTGCTGCCTCCAATAATATATACCTGACAGGAGCCCATACATTCTCCTGCCTCCAATAATATATACCTGACAGGAGCCCTTAGATTCTGCTGGCTCCAATAATATATACCTGTCAGGAGCCCATACATTCTGCTGCCTCCAATAATATATACCTGAAAGGGCCCATACAGTGCTGCCAATATGATAAGCGAACCAGGGGGGCCCTCTGTTCTCTGTACAGGGCCCAGGGGGGGTAGGGGGCGGGGCTTGGGGGCGTGGCCAATGGGACCCAGGGCCCACCGGGGGATTTCCTGATCCTCCGGTGGGCCAGAACGCCCCTGGTGGGGTCCCTGTGCCCCCCTAACAGGTGACATACTAACTAGCTGAAAATTTACACCCCAGCACCATCTTTCTATCTCTTAAGCTGACAGTGAATGTGTTGGTAGTGTGGCGCCCCTGAGGGTTCAGTTGCCACAGGGGTACTGCACCTCAGAAAGAGGTGTGGTATCTCCTCTCTCAGGTAAGGATGGAGCATCACACAAGACCCTACTTCACACTCAACACTACACCACTCCTGTCCTGTAGGGCAGAGGTCCCCAACCTTTTTTGCACCAGGGACCGGCTTTAAGCAAGACCAGTTTTCCATGGCCGGTGGGGGTGGGGGCGGGGCTTTGGTCATATGGGGGTGGGGTTATGGAGGGGTGGAGCTGTATGGGGAGGATGCTGGCGGGACCTCGGTGTACAGCGCTGCTAAGTAGCAGCATTGTACATTGAGCGTCAGTGTATACAGCGCTGCTGTTTAGCAGCGCTACACACTGAACACCGGTACCGGGAGCCGCGTCACTGAAGCCAGTCTGCTGCCCCAGCACGCCCCACATAACATGTTCTGCCGGGGGCGTGTCAGTGAGGAGAGCCTGCCGCCCCACCCCGTCAGGAACAGACCATGCTGTGCAGGAGGGCCGCGTCACTAAGACCCGCCCCGTGACGTACAACAGGTACCATGCTGTGCTGTGGAGGGCTGCGTCACTAAGACCCGCCCGACGCCCCACCCCGTCCTGCATAATGTTCTCTGCCGGGAGCTGCGAGCTGTCACGGCTATGGCAGAAAACATTATAAATCCACACAGAGCGAGTTCTGACCAGGCGCAGGGCCGCGGAGCTAGCTGTCAGCGGCAGGGCCGGCTCCAGGTTTTTCTGGGCCCCGGGCGAAAGAGTCTCAGTGGGCCCCTTTAACACATACCACGATTCATGATGCAGAGATACGGCGGAGAAATATATATATATAGTACAATGCAAAGATTTCACTTCATGAGTGATATCTATTGTAAATTCTACAATAGCTCAGAAACCGGTGAATCGCTCCACACAGAATAGTGGCCCCCATATAAGGCTCCATACGGAATACTTGCCCCCATATAAGGCCCCATACGGAATACTTGCCCCCATATAAGGCCCCATACGGAATACTTGCCCCCATATAAGGCCCCATACGGAATACTTGCCCCCATATAAGGCCCCATACGGAATACTTGCCCCCATATAAGGCCCCATACGGAATACTGGCCCCCATATAAGGCCCCATACGGAATACTGGCCCCCATATAAGACCCCATACGGAATACTGGCCCCCATATAAGGCTCCATACGGAATACTGGCCCCCATATAACGCTCCATACAGGATACTGGCCCCCATATAACGCTCCATACAGGATACCGGTCCCCATATAATGCTGCATGCAGGCTGTTACCCCCCACATAATGCCCCATACAGGCTGTCCCCCCCTTATAATGCTCCATGCAGGCTGTTACCCCCCACATAATGCCCCATACAGGCCCCTCCCTTTTAATGCTCCATGCAGGCTGTTACCCCCACATAATGCCCCATACAGGCTGCCCCCCCCCTTATAATGCTCCATGCAGGCTGTTCCCCCCCACATAATGCCCCATACAGGCCCCCCCCTTTTAATGCTCCATGCAGGCTGTTACCCCCCACATAATGCCCCATACAGGCTGCCCCCCCTCTTTATAATGCCCCATGCAGGCTGTCACCCCTCCTCTTTATACTGCCCCATGCAGGCTGTCACCCCTCCTCTTTATACTGCCCCATGCAGGCTGTCACCCCTCCTCTTTATACTGCCCCATGCAGGCTGTCACCCCCCCTCTTTATAATGCCCCATGCAGGCTGTCACCCCTCCTCTTTATAATGCTCCATGCAGGCTGTCACCCCTCCTCTTTATACTGCCCCATGTAGGCTGTCACCCCTCCTCTTTATACTGCCCCATGTAGGCTGTCACCCCTCCTCTTTATACTGCCCCATGCAGGATGTCCCCCCCTCTCTTTATAATGCCCCGTGCAGGCTGTTCCCCACCTTATAATGCCCCATGCAGGCTGTTCCCCACCTTATAATGCCCCATGCAGACTGGTCCCCACCTTATAATGCCCCATGCAGGCTGTCACCCCTCCTCATTATAATGCCCCAAGCAGGAATCCCCCCCTCTTTATAATGTCCCATGCAGGCTGGTCCCCACCTTATAATGCCCCATGCAGGCTGTCACCCCTCCTCATTATAATGCCCCAAGCAGGAATCCCCCCCTCTTTATAATGCCCCATGCAGGCTGTTCCCCACCTTATAATGCCCCATGCAGGCTGTCACCCCTCCTCTTTATAATGCCCCAAGCAGGATGCCCCACCTCCCCTCTTTATACTGCCCCATGCCTCCATACATTAAAAAAAAAAATCAAATACTCACCTCCCTTCTCCTCACCTGCTACCTGCTGCCCGCCGCTCGCTGCTCGGCTCCGAACTCCAGCGTTGTCGTTTCTTCCCACTCAGCGCTCCCTGTGACGGCTCAGGGGAGGGCGCGGTGTAAAGACGTCACCGCGCCCTCTGACCTGAGACGTCACAGGGAGCGCAGAGCAGGAAGACAGCTGATCTGCGGAGGCACGGGGAGAGGTAAGTATCGGGCTGCCGGGGCCCTGAGCAAGCGGCGGAGAAGGGCGGGCGCTGACACCGCTCTCCTCTCCTCCGCCCATAGCCCAGCGGGGTGCGCGACCGCCAGTGGGCCCCTCTGCCTGCTCAGAGCCCCGGCATTTGCCCGGGTGCTGACGCCGGCCCTGGTCAGCGGCGCCGCGGACCGGCTGAAAAACCCCAACGGCCCGGTCCTGGTCCGCGGACCGGCGGTTGGGGACCTCTGCTGTAGGGGGCCTAAATGCACCAGGGTGCTGCCCCGGCCCGCGATAGAGGAGATGGGGAGGAACCAAAGATGGTGGGAACCATGTAGTGGGTGAGGGTGGAGGAAGCACTTTACTTTAGCATCATATATATACAGTGGCCATCTTTATAACCTAGTCTTTTGTCGTGGTTCCTTGGGAAGGTCAGTCAGCACAAAGCTGCGGCCGGCTCAGGGGTCACGGTTCCCGGTCTCAGGCCTCGAGACGGGGAGTTGGGGCAGAGTTGAGTTATAGCTAGCTCTGTCCCCGGTCAGAGTCCAATCAAGAAGGCCCAGGAGGGGAGCAGAGGAGATAGGCTCCACAGACGAAAGGATCCCAGGAGGGTACGGATGGAGCGGAGTCGCCACCTGTATTCTTCACTCTGGCCTAGCCTGAGGGACTCCTGCCGCAAGAGGGGACCGGCCCCCGATATCTGACAGTGTACTTCACGTCATCGTTAGAAAAGCCCGGAGGCTTAGTGGATCCCAGGGGGATACGGACGCAGCGGAGTCGCCACCTGTATCTCTCAACCTGTGTATATCTAGTGGGACCCGGCCTTACTCCACGTTTACATCACATACCGTCAGGAGAGGACTCAGTGGGAGAATCTAGGAAAGAAAGGAACACCCCAGCGGGGTCTTGACAGGTGCTCCTGATCTACCTAGGAAGTGCTGAACCCCTTCCTGGTGGCCGCAGCGCGCCACGAGAAGCAGAGAGAAGCTTTGCAGCTGCTACTTCATCAAAGTGAGTAAATCTTGGATGACTTCACATACTGCCTCCGTTTGATCATTCCTGCGCGGCACTGCACCCACCACAACTCCCCAGATCCTCCAAACTGCCCTGAGGCTTACTCCACCTGTGGGGAGTAGTACCAACCAAGCTGTCAGAACATCAGCCTCAGAGGACTGCTGCAGCGCTGGTGGCCATCACCAGAAACCACAGGTGGCGTAGTCGAACATCCACTCATCCAATAGCCCATTCTTTTTATGTGACAGCCCTGGGCACGGACTGGGTCGCGGCCACGACGACACCCACATACCCCCACCATATATTGTCCGGCACCGAGTAACCCCACCGCTCAGGGAGGGCGTCGCAGTAGCAGATAGTTCAAAGCTGTCCACCTTTCTCGAATTTAGTAAGTGACCCCCTGGTCCCCACAGAAGAACTGAACTCTGGTGGTGCCTTCTGATGGCGGCTAAGTCCCCGGCCAGACATGGTGCACTGGTGATTCCCCGTGGAATGATTACAATGATGCTGTTCCCTCCCGGTTAATCTACGATAGGGGCATCTTATAAGGACTCCATTGTGGGTGACCAGGACTGTGACCTTGACTTACCTTAAATAGCTCACAGCTCCCCTGCAGTCCTGAGCTCAGCGTGCAGACCTTCAGCGAGCTCCGGTAAGTGATGGGATTAAGCTCAATGTTCTTGTCCATCAATTCTTTCCGCAGCTTCAGTGCGTGCTGCAGACCCGAGTCTTTCCATGGCGACTCCGCGCAGGCGTTGAACAGGGCAGTATATGTGGCATCTGTGGCAACCAGACCTCGCTTTTTCATCTAAATGATGTAACAAGAAATGAGTCTGTACTGTAAAAACTGTATGTAATAATAGCAATAATAATGTAAGTACATAATATACAGGGCATTATCAGATAATGTACAGGTACTTTACTGCATTACGTTATTGGTCCTCCCAATTAACAGAACAAATGGTCCATGGTGCTCACTGGGGCGCTGACGCCCCTTCACAGCAAGATCCATATAAGTGTGTGCGCCTGGCACTGCCGGCCTCGGCCAGATCCCCACAGCTTGTACACTGATGGACAGCGTACACAATGAATGTTATATTGAGGGCATAACAGTCATGTCAGATGGCTACTGCTATGTGTATATTCTATTCTGGCCCCTGTGTGTCCTGCAATTGTCACCAGTTCTCCCCTCTGCAGGCTCTAGCGCTAAGCTTCAGTTATCTCTCAGCTAGTGGGTAGAGAATGCTGCACTGACTGCTCACGTACACATCGCACACAGGCGGGAGGGATTCCCGCTTTCCATTCAGCACATGTTCAGAAGCAGTGGCAGTGATATGGTTGTGTAGAGATAAACTCCTTACTAGAATAAGCTGCAGCACGATCTGCCCGTGTCTCCCTCTGATTGTCCTATCACTGTGCTCCTGCTCCAGCCTAACCTGATTTCATTAATCAATAGTGCAAGTAAAGATAAGACACTTTGTAATATACATTATCAGATAAACCTTCTTCTTTTGTCACTTAAAACACATTTTTTGGTCTCCTGCACTAATCATTCACTCTCAATATCGGCTAAATCTGTGGGAGAAGGGAAGGGAACCTGTCACGTGAAAAAACGTTATCAACCTGTAGATATGGGGTTACTCTGCAGGTTAATAGCATTCTGAACCTGCCCGGTGCCGGCATTTAGACTCCCTCTGCCAGGAGGAAATGAACTTTATCGTACCTGGTAGCGTTTGGGTATCAGTCATGGGGGCGGCACTGGTTCAGTCACCGCTCTGTGTATAGAGAGTGACGGCTGTCACCGTGCCCCCAGCCCTGATTGACAGCCGGCCCTAATGCTGAGCTGCCATCAGTTACTACAGGGGTCGCAGTTACAGGCGCCACTTTCTATACACAGAGCAGTGCCGCCCCAGTGACTGGAAGTCGAACGCTACCGGGAGGAACGCGACAGGTTCATTTCAACAAAAATGTCTGCGATGCCCCTATAAACCTATGGAAGGGGGAGATGGAGGGAGAAAAAGCAGAGCACAGAAAAGGTAAATGCTGAGGCTTATAATGTAGAGAAAAAATGCAGGAGACCCATCATATAATGTACACTCCCCATACATTCATGTACACTCAGGAGTGTATAATGAGTGGCAATTATTCCTTATATAGTACTCCTTATTCTAAAAAGTCATCAGAAAGTGCTGTTAAATCGTAAGGGAATCTGCCACCCGGTTTTAGATGCCCCATCTGAGAGCAGCATGATATAAGGGGTGAGACCCTGATTACAGTGATATCTCACGCTTTTTGCTGCTTACTGCTATTTTGATAAAATCAGTGTTTTATCTGCTGCAGCTCTAGTAGTTCTCTGAATGCTGAGCTTTGTATAACCCCACCCACACCACTGATCGGCAGCTTTACTCCAGTCAGTGGTGGGGATGGGGTTATACAGAGCACATGAATGCCGAGGACTACCTAGCAGAATTTCATACAATTTGCCCAACAGAAGAAAATTCATATGTAAAAGAATACAACGACTATAATACTGCTCCCTATGTACAAGAATATAACTGCGATAATACTGCTCCCTATGTACAAGAATACAACTACTATAATACTGCCCTCTATGTACAAGAATACAACTACTATAATACTGTTCCTATGTACAAGAATATAACTACTATAATACTGCCCCCTATGTACAAGAATATAACTGCTATAATACTGCTCCGTATGTACAAGAATACAACTACTATAATACTGCCCCTATATACAAGAATATAACTACTATAATACTGCTCCTATGTACAAGAATATAACTGCTATGATATTGCCCCTGTATAAGAATATAACTACTATAATACAGCTCTTATGTACAAGAATATAACTACTATAATACTGCTACTATGTACAAGAATATAACTGGTATAATACTGCCCCTGTATAAGAATACAACTACTATAATACTGCTACTATGTATAAGAATATAACTGCTATAATACTGCTCCAGTATAAGAATATAACTGCTATAATACTGCTACTATGTATAAGAATAAAACTGCTATGATACTGCCCCTGTATAAGAATATAACTGCTATGATACTGCCCCTGTGTAAGAATATAACTGCTATGATACTGGTATGAGTGGCGGTATTGCCATCATTATTTGAGCTGTTTTTCTACTGCATTAACCCCTCCTCGTCTTAAACCTGTTTTGGGCTTAGATGAGGGCTCAGCTCTGGGCGCTTGTATGCGGTGACTTCTCTGGATGCCACATTTCCGGGCACTTGCTCTACAATGGCCTCCCTTCTGTTCCTGTATGGCCTCCGCTGGGTGCGGCCTCACTCGCTGGGAGGAGGTCAGTTACCGGACTCTGGGCTTGGACCTGGTGCCCTGTAGGTAGCAGGTGTGACTTGGAGGACCCCTGCTATGACTGACTCCTGACAGTGTTCAGGGCCCATCCTGCCGCTATAGTGACTCGCAGACCCGGCCGTACAGGGTTACTGGGCGTTCGCCTCTGAGTGATGGAATCAGCGCGCAGACGATTATTGTCTCAGCCCGGAGCGGTGAGAGCCGGGGCCCTATAATCCAGCACATTCCAGCCGTTCATCCTAATCCGCCTACAGCGGCCGCTAATGTGCGCCCTCCAGGCAGGAGAGGAGGCGAGTCCCCACACCGGCCTCACATGGAGGCTCGCACCATGGGGATCGAAGCTTCAGCATCCCGCCCGGAATAAACTGCACTCGCTTTCTTATATACCTTGCGTTTTTATTCTTCACCATTTACTTCGTCAGGGAATAAAAACATTTAAATAATTGTTACGGAAAACAGCGCCACCCTGACCCATGGGTTGTATTTGGTATTACAGCTCAGGGTCCTGCAATACCGGCTGTGAGCAGATGTGGCGCTGTTTCTGTACCAGAGCAGCCATGTTTTTCCACTCTGAGCAGGGCTGTGTCCAGGAAGTCTCTAACCATAGGGATCTGGTTTGAGCGGGCATTTCCCCTTTAAATGTTATGGTCACCTTTGGGGACTTTCTTTTGTATTTAAATGCATTTATTTTTGAGCCAAATATTTTTTGCAAATTGGTTCCATTAAAATTTTTCACAGTTTGGCTTTTACAGGCCTTTTAAGTGGCTGTGGAATGAGTCAACTGAGGACCTGTCAGTGAGCTCCTCTCACTGACACAAAGTTCTGCTCAGCTTTCATGTAGGCTCAGTAAAATGACAGCTTAAAAAAAAAAGCTGCAAGCTCACTGATAAATTCTCAGTTAACTCATTCCGCAGATGTCAGACGCAAAAAATTTAATAAATCCCATTTTTAATAAAATTAAAATATATGCATTTAAGAAAATGTAAAAAATGCCAGGTAAGTGTGAACGATGTCTTGTACGTGGCTAGGTGGATTGTCTGTACTTACTGTACAGGCAGGGGCGTACATAGGAATCATGGGGCCCCATAGCAGAAGCTCTAATTGGGCCCCCCCCCCCAAAAAAAATGTAAATAATTGTCGGGGTCACCAAAGATCAGATCTCACAACTTTCTATCCTTTACATAGTAATTTTCCTCCTGCTGACGTCCTAGATCTCTCTTTCATTGCCCCATAAAGTGTGATGCCAAAAAAAGGGCCCCCCAAACACAGTATGAAACCCCCATGGTGAATTCCTCCATATGCACAGTATAATGACCCTACTGTACCCCAACTCAACTCCCAGGGTAAAGTATGCTGACCCCAACACAGTATGATCCCCCAACTGTGAGCCGCTAGAGAGGATGGTACATAATAAGGGACGGCTCTATACATAATGAGTACACTATATACTAAGGGACTGTGCTGTACATAATAAGGCTACATTCCTGCATCTGTGCGCAGTGTCGGTGTGCTGGCCTGTTTTACTGACGCATTGAGCATGTCCTATTCTAATCCTCAAAATCGGATCAGAACAGGACATTCTCTGCCCTCTTAGATCTCATTCTCAGATCCGTGATTTTCATGGATGTGTGAATGGATCTATAAAACTGTACGAGTCCGTGGACCATCCGATAAAAAGATCTGGCAGCACACGGACATTTCACACAAATGTGAGAATGCAGCCTAAGGGATTTTACAGATAACATCATCACTGCAAGTCACACAGCGCAGATACAGAATAATATTTACATCCAGGCACTTACCGCAGACGTCTCATCTGATCAGAGCCGGTTTCTGCTGCTTCTTCTCCATCTGGTCAGACCTTCATGTCGACATCTCCCAGCCACGATGATCAGTACAGCCCTAAAAATAACAAGGTCAGATATTGTCGGCATACATGTGTCTCCCCCGCTCTGCGTCCTCGAATACAGATATGTAACACCCCCCCATTAATATACTATTAGCCACTTAGTAATCAAAATATAAAGTGATAAGCAGCACTGTGCCCCCCATTAACTATAATCTGCACCGGCCAATAAAATAAATTATTCAGTCTCTGTGACTCTCCCCAATTAACTGTAAGGCTATGTGCACACGGAAAATATACAAGGCTTTACAGTACAAGCAAAGTGAAACCCCCATCATTGCTCTCTACCAGCACCCCATCATTACTCTCTCCCAGCACCCTCGCAATTGCTCTCTCCCACCACCTCCATCATTGCTCTCTCTCAGCACCCCCATCATTACTGTCTCCCAGCACCCCCATCATTGCTCTCTCCCACCACCTCCATCATTGCTCTCTCTCAGCACCCCCATCATTACTGTCTCCCAGCACCCCCGTCATTGCTCTGTCCCAGCACCCTCATCGTTGCGCTCTTCCAGCACCCCCATCAATTCGCTCTCCCAGCACTCCCATCATTGCGCTCTCTCAGCACCCGCATCATTGCTCTGTCCCACCACCCCCATCATTGCTCTCTCCCAGCACTCCCATCATTGCTCTGTCCCAGCACCCCATCATTGCTCTGTCCCAGCACCTCCATCAATGCTCTCTCCCAGCCCCCCCCATCATTGCTCTCTCCCAGCACCCCGCATAATTGCTCTCTCCCAGCCCCGCATAATTGCTCTCTCCCAGGCCCCCACCATTGCTTTGTCCCAGCACCCTCATCATTGCTTGCTCCCAGCAACACGTCATTGCTCTCCCCTTCCCTACCATCCCCATCATTGCTCTCCCCAGCCCTATCAGCCCCATTATTGCTCTTCCCAGCCGCATCATTCCTCTCCCCAGCCCCATTATTGCTCTTCCCAGCCCCATCAGCCCCATTATTGCTCTTCCCAGCCCCATCAGCCCCATTATTGCTCTTCCCAGCCCCATCATTCCTCTCCCTAGCCCCATCAGCCCCATTATTGCTCTCCCCAGCCCCATCATCCCATCATTCCTCTCCCCAGCTCCATCAACTCCATTATTCCTCTCCCCAGCCCCATCAACTCCATTATTGCTCACCCCAGCCCCACCATCCCATCATTGCTCTCCCCAGCCCCACCATCCCCATCATTGCTCCCCAAAGCCCCATCATTCCTCTCTCCAGCCCCATCATTGCTCTCCGTAGCCATCCCCAGCCCCATCAATCCCATCATTCCTCTTCCCATCCCCATTATTGCTCTCCCCAGCCCCATCAACCCCATTATTCCTCTCCCCAGCCCCATTATTGCTCTCCCCAGCCCCATCAACCCCATTATTCCTCTCCCCAGCCCCATCAACCCCATTATTGCTCTCCCCAGCCCCATCAACCCCATTATTGCTCTCCCCAGCCCCATTATTGCTCTCCCCAGCCCCATCAACCCCATTATTCCTCTCCCCAGCCCCATCAACCCTCTCCCCAGCCCCATCATTCCTCCACCCACCTCCCCTCCCCAGCATTTCAGTAAAAAAAAAAAACAAAACAAAAAAAGAACAACTTACCTCAGCTCGCTCCCCTGCAGCATCCTCCTGGTTGCCGGCAGCTTTCTTCCTGACCCAGGCGCGCGCTGCATGATGACGTCATCAAGCTGCGCGCGCCTGGGTCAGGGAGGAAGCAGAGGACGAACCCTCCAGCTCCGCGGCTATTCTCCTCCTGACAGCAGCGGAGCTGCAGGGATCGCTCCCTGACCGCCGCGTGCAGGGAGCAGCTGCATGGTGGAGACCCGGCGCTGCTGCACCGGCGGCGGTATGTCCACCCCTGGACTGCTATGGGGTCCCCCGGCTCACGGGCCCCATAGCAGTCGCGTGGTCTGCCGCCATTGGCGGTACGCCACTGCGTACAGGAGCTGGGAGCACTGGCTGTAGCCTCCTCCATCTCCTCGCACTTGTCTGCCGCCCTCTGGCGGTCGCTGTAGGTCATGGCGCACACGGCGGCTCCGGACTCCACCAGGAACTTACACACCTGGACGTTGTTGCAGGAGGCGGCGCAGTGCAGCGGGGTCCTGACAGCGACACCAAGCGGAGAAAACGACAGAAACCGCCACAGAAAACCCCCTGAAAAACTAGACCGTCTGTCCTCAATCACCCAGACCCTCGGGGGCTCAACTTTTCTATTTCTTGGGCCAAGATTTTTTTTTCTTTTTCTCCCATTGATGCAATCTGGCCGGGGGCTGAGTCACGTGCTGGCCGGGGGGGCGGGGTAGTGCTTAATAAGTGCTCTCAGGCCTCTAACAAGGGATGGGGGGTTTTCTGCCGACCCCTTTAATGTGAGCCGATATTCGGGGCAGCAGCCGGCGCTGTCTGCTGCGTTTACCTTCACTCCGAACTGGACGAGGAACTGGACGATCTCGGTGTGGGGGGCGCACACGGCGGTGTGGGGGGCTGTGAGACCCTCGTCGTTGGGCTGGCTGGGGTCTTCCACCTGCAGATGGGGGGGATGGAGAAGATACAACATTAGTGCTGGCAGAAATCCAGAGCGCGGGAGTCATCAGCACAATAAGCGAAGGAGCGGGACGGGCCGGGGATGAAGAGCGCGGTAATGAGGGGGGACGAGCGCGGTAATGAGGGGGACAAGGGCCGCATTCAGCAGAGGAAAGGAATGAGGGGGGCTTCTAATTCTACCAATCAGAGGCGGATAATATCTGGCTGCAGGACAGGAAGGACATCACCGCCCATCAGCTCTCATCACATTGCCCTCTGTTCACACCTGAGCTGTGTCCACAGTTTATAACTGAAGCAATAACTGTCATAAAGCCTCTGTAAATGGGACAGAAAATCTGCACCAAAATCTGTGCAAAACTTAACTGCAGATTTGGCCACAGATTTCACTCTTTGCAAACCATTAAGTGAAATTAGCAGTGACAATCCACACTGAGAACTTGTGTGGGCGCTATATGATGTGTGTTGTAGGTGCTGTATAGCGGTAATGTGTGGGCGCTATATGATGCATGTTGTAGGTGCTGTATAGCGGTAATGTGTGGGCACTATATGATGTGTGCTGTAGGTGCTGTATAGCGGTAATGTGTGGGCGCTATATGATGCATGTTGTAGGCACTGTATAGAGGTAATGTGTGGGCGCTATATGATGTGTGTTGTAGGTACTGTATAGCGGTAATGTGTGGGCACTATATGATGTGTGTTGTAGGTACTGTATAGCGGTAATGTGTGGGCGCTATATGATGTGTGTTGTAGGTACTGTATAGCGGTAATGTGTGGGCACTATATGATGTGTGTTGTAGGTGCTGTATAGCGGTAATGTGTGGGCGCTATATGATGTGTGTTGTAGGTGCTGTATAGCGGTAATGTGTGGGCACTATATGATGTGTGTTGTAGGTACTGTATAGCGGTAATGTGTGGGCGCTATATGATGTGTGTTGTAGGTACTGTATAGCGGTAATGTGTGGGCACTATATGATGTGTGTTGTAGGTGCTGTATAGCGGTAATGTGTGGGCGCTATATGATGTGTGTTGTAGGTACTGTATAGCGGTAATGTGTGGGCGCTATATGTTGCGTGTTGTAGGTACTGTATAGCGGTAATGTGTGGGCGCTATATGATGTGTGTTGTAGGTACTGTATAGCGGTAATGTGTGGGCGCTATATGATGTGTGTTGTCGGCGCTGTATAGCGGTAATCTGTGGGCGCTATATGATGTGTGTTGTAGGCACTGTATAGCGGTAATGTGTGGGCGCTATATGATGTGTGTTGTAGGTACTGTATAGCGGTAATGTGTGGGCGCTATATGATGTGTGTTGTAGGCACTGTATAGCGGTAATGTGTGGACGCTATATGATGTGTGTTGTAGGTACTGTATAGAGGTAATGTGTGGGCGCTATATGATGTGTGTTGTAGGTACTGTATAGAGGTAATGTGTGGGCGCTATATGATGTATGTTGTAGGTACTGTATAGCGGTAATGTGTGGGCGCTATATGATGTGTGTTGTAGGTACTGTATAGCGGTTATGTGTGAGCACTATATGATGTGTGTTGTAGGTACTGTATAGCAGTAATGTGTGGGCGCTATATGATGTATGTTGTAGGTACTGTATAGCTGTAATGTGTGGACGCTATATGATGTGTGTTGTAGGTACTGTATAGCGGTAATGTGTGGGCACTATATGATGCGTGTTGTCGGCACTGTATAGCGGTAATGTGTGGGCGCTATATGATGTGTGTTGTAGGTACTGTATAGCGGTAATGTGTGGTCGCTATATGATGTATGTTGTAGGTACTGTATAGCGGTAATGCTTGGGCACTGTGTGATGCATGTTGTAGGTACTGTATAGCAGTAATGTGTGGGCGCTATATGATGTGTGTTGTAGGTACTGTATAGCAGTAATGTGTGGGCGCTATATGAGGTATGTTGTAGGTACTGTATAGCGGTAATGTGTGGGCGCTATATGATGCGTGTTGTAGGCACTGTATAGCGGAAATGTGTGGACGCTATATGATGTGTGTTGTAGGCACTGTATAGCGGTAATGCGTGGGCTCTGTGTGATGCATGCTGTAGGCACTGTATAGCGGTAATGCGTGGGCACTGTGATGCGTGCTGTGGGCACTGTGTGATGCGTGCTGTAGGCACTGTATAGCGGTAATGCGTGGGCACTGATGCGTGCTGTAGGCACTGTATAGCGGTAATGCGTGGGCACTGATGCGTGCTGTCGGCACTGTATAGCGGTAATGTGTGGGCACTGTGTGATGCGTGTTGTAGGCACTGTATAGCGGTAATGTGTGGACGCTATATGATGTGTGTTGTAGGCACTGTATAGCGGTAATGTGTGGGCACTGTGTGATGCGTGCTGTAGGCACTGTATAGCGGTAATGTGTGGGCACTGTGTGATGCGTGCTGTAGGCACTGTATAGCGGTAATGCGTGGGCTCTGTGTGATGCGTGCTGTAGGCACTGTATAGCGGTAATGTGTGGGCACTATAGCGGTAATGCGTGGGCACTGTGATGCATGCTGTAGGCACTGTATAGCGGTAATGCGTGGGCACTGTGATGCGTGCTGTGGGCACTGTGTGATGCGTGCTGTAGGCACTGTATAGCGGTAATGCGTGGGCACTGTGATGCGTGCTGTAGGCACTGTATAGCGGTAATGCGTGGGCACTGTGATGCGTGTTGTAGGCACTGTATAGCGGTAATGCGTGGGCACTGTGATGCGTGCTGTAGGCACTGTATAGCGGTAATGCGTGGGCACTGTGATGCGTGTTGTAGGCACTGTATAGCGGTAATGCGTGGGCACTGTGATGCGTGCTGTAGGTACTGTATAGCGGTAATGCGTGGGCACTGTGATGCGTGCTGTAGGCACTGTATAGCGGTAATGCGTGGGCACTGTGTGATGCGTGCTGTAGGCACTGTATAGCGGTAATGCGTGGGCACTATATGATGCGTGTTGTAGGTACTGTATAGCGGTAATGTGTGGGATCTATATGATGCGTGTTGTAGGTACTGTATAGCGGTAATGTGTGGGCGCTTTATGATGTGTGTTGTAGGTACTGTATAGCGGTAATGTGTGGGCGCTATATGATGCGTGTTGTAGGTACTGTATAGCGGTAATGTGGGTTCTATATGATGCGTGTTGTAGGTACTGTATAGCGATAATGTGTGGGCGCTATATGATGCGTGTTGTAGGTACTGTATAGCGGTAATGTGTCGGCACTATATTATATATGTTGTACTGTATAGCGGTAATGTGTGGGCACTATATGACGGCATTTTGTATACTTATACAAATAAATATTGGCATCCTGCTTTGCTTTTTGCTCACGGCCCCGTCGCCTTCTCTCCTCTGCCGGCGCCCCGTCGCCTTCTCTCCTCTGCCGGCGCCCCGTCGCCTTCTCTCCTCTGCCGGCGCCCCGTCGCCTCCTCTCCTCTGCCGGCGCCCCGTCGCCTCCTCTCCTCTGCCGGCGCCCCGTCGCCTCCTCTCCTCTGCCGGCGCCCCGTCGCCTCCTCTCCTCTGCCGGCGCCCCGTCGCCTCCTCTCCTCTGCCGGCGCCCCGTCGCCTCCTCTCCTCTGCCGGCGCCCCGTCGCCTTCTCTCCTCTGCCGGCGCCGTGCCCCTTCCTCACTAATGTTATTTGCTTTCCTTAGATTTGCTTTCTGACAACATTGTGCTTTCGCTGACCCACGCTGCAGCCGCAGAGGTCGTCTTGCAGATCATCTCGGAGTGTTACCCCCAGGTAATAATAAATACTATTAATTACAGCCCCATCTGTGATCTGAGCAGATCCACACTAGGCTATGCCACTGGAGATCCTTGGGGACCCTGCTGGGACCCCCACAATCTTTTTTGTCACTCTTGGGCTAATGATACATGGGGTAAGAACCAGCGCCCCCCTGTCCATAGGGTGTTTGTGAAATTCTCTATATATATTTTTGTAGCTTCAGTCTTTGGACCTGAGTTGTCGTCGTCTCTCCAAGCTGACTGGTTTTGCTCATCTCTTCTACCTGACCCGGCACCTGCAGAGTCTGAACCTCTCCTATAACGAGGTACGTCGCCTCCTTGCGCAGGGATCGGGTCTGCTGCCGTCGTGACGTCTTTTCCGATTACCCCGTATATGCCATCGATCGTGGGGTACCGGTGGGTAACAGTGGCAGTCAGTGGCCTCCTGAAGACCCCCGTCCTGCCATCTCTGTACATCTGTGTTCCCAGTATAGTACAAGAAATCAAACAGTCGCAGAGTCCAGGGCAAAAATAAGTAAAAATTTATTTAAAAATGAATAAATAAACTAAAACCCATAATTTTCATTTGTCTCGCTTTTCCCAATTAAAAACTAAAGAAATAAAAAAAAAAAATAAACAGAAAAATTGGTAAATCGAATCCGTAAAACTCCATCCTATGAAAATATAAAGAACCCAAATTGTAAACCTTTTAAAAAAATTAAAATCAAAATAATTGATTTTTCGATCGCTGCACTTCTCAAAAATGGAATAAAAAGCAATCGATCAAAATGGTATGAATAAAAATACAAAAAGACCCTCACCCAGCCCCAGCAACAGAAAAAGTTACAAGTCCCAAAAATGGAGGAATAGAAAGCCCATACTCATCCTGGGAAAAAAAAACCCCAGGCCATATAGACGGAACAATAAAATGGTTTGTGGCTCTTGGAAGAAGGCGAGAAACAAACAAATCTCTGTGTTTTCTGGTGGTAGCTGGTCACGGGAACATGTTCTTTTTTCGCTTTGCAGAGTTGAAGAGCTGGATCTGATCCACAACCTGGAGCTGAGAGAGCTGTGGCTGGAGGGAAACCCTCTGCACGGGGCGGTGGAAAGCTTCTCCGCCTGCTACAGGTGCCCGCACCTCTCTGCTATCACATTATTATACAAATGCAAATCACCGATTCAATGCTTTTTTTTTTCTTTTTTTATGTTGCACAGATTGGTAACTTATTTTCCCACCATTGAAAAACTAGTAAGTATACACCTAGGAAGACTGTAAAGCATCAACTGTATCTTAAAAAAAGGGGTATTCCCATCTCCAAGATCCTATCCCACTATGTAGTAGGTGTAATAATAATATTAGCAAATACCTCCAATTAAAATTGTAGTATTGTTCTTCTGATTAGCTATGTCGCTTACCCCATGTGCACTGCATTGTAGTAGTTTAGGTATCCATGATTATGACCACTAACAACTGTCGCTATGAGTGGTCGTGACCATAGATACCCAAGCTACTACAATGCCCTGCACATAGGGTAAGTGACATAGTGAATCAGAAGAACTATACTGTTTTCTAATTGGAGGTATTTTCGAATATTACTATTATTAGATCTACTACATATTGCGGTAGGATCTTGGAAATAGGCTGTATCTTTGCCTTTAAAAGGATAGTTCAATCTGTTGCATGGTGCGCTACCCCATGTACCCCAGCTTTATACCTTTCCCCGTGTGAGCCTTCCATCATACCAGTCACCTTTCCTGTCCTGTATTATATCCGCTGTCTCCATTCTTGCAGGACGGACAGTTTTTTAAAGAGAATCTATTTTTTGAGCCAGAAGAACCCCAACCTCTCCCACAGGCAAAGGTAAGTTGTATTCTTCTTTCACTTAAAGGGGTTGTCCAGAGCCGTTCACTTCCACATCGGATACTAGCGGTGCTGATGACGTTGCGATCCGCAGACCTACCGAGACGCTAGCATGATGGGCAGGTATCGTGCACCCGTCCAGTTCATTAGAATAGGACATGTGCCCAATATCTGAACACACGGGTCATAACGTCAGCAGCACCGCTCACTTCCAGGGCGTTGGTAAGCAATGCTGAAGTTCTTTTAATAAGCCCTTTAAAAGGTGTTCTCCCAATGGGATATTCTATGGATATACCTTAAAGGGGTTTTCCAGTTTTGGAAACTCCCTTTTCTTTTGGTTGCAGTTTGTTAAAAAAAAAAAAAAAAAAAAAAAAAGCGCTTTACTCGCCAGCCCCAGGTCCAGCACTGAGTCTCCGCCGCTGCTCCAGATGTCTGTTATTGCCTGCAGCTCTGACGTCACGTCAATAGTGCTTGGCCCTGAGCGTATTGTGCCGCTACTGGCTGTGATGGCAGCACTACTGATAATGACACACTAAAAGGCGCAGCGGAGACTCAGTACCGGACCCAGTGAGGATGAGTACAGCACAGTTTCTTCAACAAAAAAAAATTGCAGAGGGGGAACAGGAGTTTTCCAAAGCTAGAAATCTCTTTAAATATCTGAGATGGACCAACCCTTTTATTGTCCCTTATATTATAGGTTAGATCTAAAGTAGTAAGGTGGTGGGGTGCCATCTTTAGTTACCTCAATATGTAGGTTTGTGTATATAAATAAAGATATTTTTCTCTACGGCACAGGGCAAAAGTTTTAGTTGGAATAAATGCTGTAGAGTAAAGAATGCTTTCAGAAAGAGAAGTGCTAACGCCTTCACCCTCCAAACCTGTTTTCACCTTCATGACCCGGCCAATTTTTACACTTCTGCCCAGTGTCCCTCTGAGGTAATTACTCTGGAACGCTTCCACGGATCCCCCTGATTCTGAGACTGTTTTTTCCTGACATATTGTACTTCATGATAGTGATAAAAGTTGTTCAATATGACTTGCATTTATTTGTGAAAAAAACGGAAATTTGGTGAAAATTTAGCAATTTTCCAAGTTTTAATTCTTATGACCTTAAATCAGAGAGATGTCACACAAAATAGTTAATAACATTTCCCACATGTCTACTTTACATCTGCATCATTTTGGAAACATAATTTTATTTTTGTTAGGAAGTTATAAGGATTAAAAGTTGACCAGCAATTTCTCATTTTTCCAACAAAATTTACAAAACCATTTTTTTTAGGGAACACATCACATTTGAAGTGACTTTGGGGGGCCTATATGACAGAAAATGCCCAAAAGTGACATAGTTCTAAAAACTGCACCCCTCAAGGTGCTTAAAACCACATTCAAGAAGTTTATTAACCCTTCAGGTGCTTCACAGGAATTAATGGAACGTGGAAGGAAAAAATGAACATTTTACTTTTTTTTTTCACAAAAATTTTACTTTATCCCCAATTTGTTTTATTTTCACAAGGGTTACAGGAGAAAATGGACCCTAAATTGTGTTGCACAATTTCTCCTCAGTACACCGCTACCCCATTTGTGGAAGAAAACCACTGTTTGGGCGCACGGCAGGGCTCGGAAGGGAAGGAGCACAGTTTGACTTTTCAAACACAAAAATGGCTGGAATCGAGAGCTGCCGCCATGTCGCTTTTGGAGATCCCCGATGTGCGTAAACAGTGGAAACCTTCCACAAGTGACGCCGTTTTGGAAACTAGATCCCCCAAGGAATGTTAGCTGTGCGGGGTGCACCTTGTGCTCCCAGGTGCTTCACAGAAGCTTATAATGTAGAGCCGTGAAAATAAAAAGTTACATTTTTCCCACAAAAATGTTCATTTAGCCCCAAATTTTGCATTTTCACAATGGTAACAGGAGAAAATGCACTGTAAAATGTATTGTGCAATTTCTCCTGAGTACACCAATACCCCATATGTGGATGAAAACTACTGTTTGGGCGCACGGCAAGGCTCGGTAGAAAAGGAGTGCCATTTGACTTTTTAAATGCAAAATTAGCTGGATCATTAGCCGACGCCATGTTGGGTTTGGAGAGCCCCTGATGTGCCTAAACAGTGGAAACCCCCTCAGAAGTGACACCATTTTAGAAATTATACCCCTTTGGGAATTTATCTGCAAGTCTAGTGAGTTTTCCAGATACAAGCAGCAGTGGATGTTGCTGAGTGAAAATTGCAAATCTGCATTGTAGTGACCAGTACGTTGTAGTCCTCAGTACGCTGTAGCCCCCAATACATTGTAGTGACCAGTACATTGTGTCCAGCCCATGCTTCTGGAGACACACACCTGTAATTTAGGCCGGCTGTCATCACTACAGAAAGGCCAAACATGTGGACGCTAAATGTGGTTTAGGCTCAGATGACTGCCTTCTGGACATCTGTCAAGTCAGCAGTCTTCCCTATGATTCTGGAGCCTACTGAAACAGACTAAGGTGCCTTTTTAAATGCTTCGGAAGCCTTTGCAGGTGTTTTTTGTTAATTATTCTAATTTACTGAGATAATGATTTTTGTGTTTTCATTGGATGTAACCCATAATCATCAACATTAACAGGAATAAACGCTTGAAATAGATCACTCTGTAATGACTCTATATAATATGAGTTTCACTTTTTGTATTGAAGAATTGAAATAAATTAACTTTTTGATGATATTCTAATTGTGTGAGAAGCACCTGTAAATGCGAGTATTATAACACTATTGCAATACTGCACCCCTGTATATTCCCCCTGGAGTTCACCAAATTCTGTACTATACATAGTAGACGAAACATAATAAATTCAGATACACGGCTGCTAGATATTAATTGAATTCTTTATTGGCTTCATACAAGATATCAAATGTAGAATTTCCCACCAGTCGTGTGGGGCAATAGTCATGTGGCCCTGATGATGATGGGCTCACGGAGAGTCGTCCGTCAGAACTCAGGAGAGGAAAAAACCCCGGTGGAGGAAACCTCTAGGGAACCATGTCTGAGGGCCTGCCCTTCCCTTGGGCGGTGCTGGATGATGGCAGCTTGTGTTGTAGATCGGGGTTGATGCAGCAGAAAATTCACTTATTCAGTGATTACATCTGACTGCAGAAAGTAATGAGAACAGAGACCGAGCCCGGAATCTGCCTCGTCCTGAAGTGCGGCTCCTCTGCTCCTGACATGGCGGCCGCCATATCATTGACTTCTTATAGCCGTCACCTCCAGCTGTACCCCGTCTTCTTAGTGGGACCCCAGCTCGCTTATAGTGATCTGTAGAAAGAGGGAACAGAACTGATCATGGAGCAGCCGAATATTTAATATCCGAGACGTTCACACGATTTACTCCCGGTCACTGCTGCTCAGTACACTCCTCTTACCTGGATTATATTTGGTCCATGGTGATGACAGAAACACCGACACTTGTTATAGCTGCGGGGGCCATTCTTGTTCTGGTTCACACCTCTGTGTACAAAATAACAGAAAACCCCTTATAATCCTGCTATAATTAATCTCTTAATACATCTTTATAGGGGCTGGAGCTAAGCTTTAATGATAAACGGCTCCAATAATGGCAGCGCCCCCCCCCCCCCCATCATATTTATACATTCACTATATTGAGGGTATTATGGAAAGTCCATGGTTACTTACTGGTGCAGGCTGGTCTGTGGTCCAGGGTCGTGTCCGGTTGAAGGTCAGGGCGATCTTGTGGACCGTCATTGACTCTACATGCCGTTTATAGGCATGGAGTCACTTCCTGACCTTTTTGGGAAATGCGCTGATCCTGCCGGTCTGCAGGCAGGATATCAGATGAGTCCTCATCAACCGATGCCGGAACTCTGCTCTGGGTTCACCGCCATCTGCTATAAGCTCGTAGGCAAACGCTATGGCGAATAAGCCACAGTCATAGCTGTTCCTCTGCTGATCCACATCGATAAATGTCAGATGTTTCAGGGGCTCTTCGACCACTTCACTGTACAGGTTGATAATCTGCTCACAGATGGACGGAGTCAGATTTCCGGAGTTGATGCTGTCGGCCACAAAGATTTGGCCATTTTTGTAGCAGGTGGTCAGCCAGTGCACCCTCTCCTCATCATAGTGGATTTGTACAGCATTCTTCAGTACACTGTACCCTGGCACTAGAAGAGCGCAGGGGGGCTGCAGGCCATCAAAACCCTCAAACTGACTCTGCAGCAGGTCCTGGGCCATCATGACGATCTCATCATCCAGGAAGCCTTCCTCCCCTTTGCTCAGCAGGATGGTTAACTGCTCTGGAGACAGGATGTCCTCCTGTTTCCCGATATCGGGCATCTCCACTTGTGGGGTCTCCATCTCCGGGGTTACCTCTCTCAGTAGATCAGAAAGGTTTTCTGTAGCAGCTCTCTTGGCCGGTGGCAGCATCTTGGGCTGACTGTCCTCGGAGGTTGGTGCTTTTCTTTTTAGATTGTCCCGGGGTCTTGTTTGTAGCAGCCCCTCGTGTGCACCTTGTGCACATTCTGGATCGGCAAGATCCTCTCCACTTTCTGCAATGCTGGCAGTGGATTCAGTATCACCTACTATGTAGGTTGGGCTCTTCTCACCGCTGTCTTGGCTGATGACTTGGTCTTTACGTCTGGTTATAGCAACTGACCTGAAGCGCCTGACTGCTGTAATGGTGGCAGATTTCGTGGCCAGGAAGGAATCCTGCAGCAGTGTTCTCCAATTGCGATGGGATTTCCTGAATCGGGTCAGAAGGCTAAAGCCAATTGACTTGCAGGAAGAGAGAGCCTTGACCAGCAGCCGCTGGCCATAACGGGGACGTCCATGAATCCTCATGATGGCGTCGCTTTCTTTCTCCTTCTTTCTCCTTTTATTCCTTTAGCTTTGTGTATCCAATAAAGAGTCACACAAAAGACAGCCCCGGCTCTGCGCTCAGGCATTCTATACACTTTACTCCCATTGTGATGTCATAGAGCCGATGATGACACCAGAGTTCCATGTAGATCGTGACATCACCGCCATGTAGATGATGACCTCACAGCTCCAGGCCCAGCTGCTAAGGGCTCCCCAGTAAGATTGATGGTGACTCTACAGCTACATGCAGTTATTTTCTAACCCTTGTTCACACATTTTCAGCCGCATTCTCCATATATTGGAATGAGGAGGTGCGTCTGTGTGTAGCCAAATCTCCACCGACGTATATAGAGATTGCAATAGGGGGGTATTGGTGGTTTATGGCACTTGCTGTAAAGAGTAAGTGCACAATATGACCCATGTTACATGTAGTTTTACCAGAAAGGTTTGCAATTGAACTTGTTAAAGGCGTCATGTTTTTACAGTATGTTCACACGTTGCGTTTTTGCTGCTGTTTTTTTCTGCAGCCAAAACTTGATGTCTTGATAGTAAAAAAGCTGCAGACAAAAAACAGTTTTTTATTGCGTCTTTTTGCTGCGTTCTTCAGGATCCCAAAGTTCAGCTTTGCTTCCACCATACAAGCATGAGCAATGCAAGGTGTTAGGCCACCAACAACAGACGGATGTGACACCAGAAAACATTTTGGGGAAAAGGGGCAATTTGATACAATTATTTAGTGGAACAAGATTTTTATGTCTGAAAAACTAGTGACTATTCATGAAAAAATACACAATTGGAAGTGTAAAAACAGCTAGGGGAATTGGTCAGTCATAGTTTACCCAAGACTTGGCGGTGCATTGAGATATCAGGTATTGTTTCCTTTTACACATATCACTAATTTAATTAAAATGTACTAATCCTATCTGCCATCTCGGGTGATGAAACCAAGACATTTAGGTTTAAATGCGGGAAAATCACAGAAATAAATGGGTTTCACGTCCAGCCATACCTGTGTTTTTTTTTGTTTTTTGTTTTTTTTTTCACTAAAAGCGCTGCAAGAACTGTTGGCAACGTTTTCTGCTGCATTTCTGCTGCTTTTTTGCACTTACTTGTAACTTTCTATGAGTGAAAGAATTAACATGCATCAGTTTTCCAATTCAGTCAGGAAGAGTAAAACAAAAAATAAGCGTGAACCTGAGATTTCTGAAATCTCCTAGCTTTTGCCGACATTGTAAAAAGCAGCTTTTAATTTGCATAAAAACACAATGTGTGAACATAGCCTTAGGCTGCACTCACATGCTGCTTTCTCTAATCCCCTCCAGGACAGCACCAACAGGAGGTTGCCTCCCCATCCTAATTAGGGACAGGAACCAAGAGGTTAAATAGCCCTTCCCTTCCCTCTAACCTCAGTGTTTTTCTTGTCCCTAAGGGATGAAGAGGTTTCCTTCTGGTGCGGCTGTGGCCGGCAATCTACTTCCCCAAAAATCAGTACCTTTCAGCCGGGTAGCCGTGGATCGATCGCCCTGTGCCTTCCTTCCATGTCCGCTGCTCTTTCCTCCCGGCGGGACAGCACCTTCCTCCAGAGCTCATTCAATGCTGGATGGTGAGAAGATATTGGCTGGGGGCCTCCTGTAGCTCCCCAGCCAGTTGCGATGTCTCCCCCTCTCCCTGAGCGCAACACTCTCCTCCGGTGTATAGCTGGCCGCATGGAGAGCTCATAGGAAGTGACGCGCGCCGGTCCATTCAGTGGCCGCGTCGTCACTTCTGGTTGCGTTCCAGGGTGGAATGCACTGCCATTTTGGAAATTTGAAATTTCAATTAAAAAAGTGCAATAATCAGGATTGGTGGACCTGATATCAGGAGAGGGGGGGGCCTCATCCTATTGGATGAGGACAGCGCTGGATCTCAGTTCCTGTATAAAAGGACCCTGATGGAAGACACCATAAGGAAGGACTGAGGTTCTAAAGATGGATGTGTCTGCCCCTAAAGCTGCATCTGCAGAGCCCAGCACAAACTCTGGCCCAGTGAGTATGTCTGGTATGGGTAAGTCCGTCTCGGTGCAGGATCCATTCTTATGTTTTCCCCACCGCCAGGGGGAGCTGAACGATCACGAGTGCACCCTGCTGCTCCTTTCTGAATCTATGGATCGGCGATCTTTGTCCGTGCCGTGGACTTGGTATGTAGTGTCGGAGTGCATGTGTGACCAGTATGCTCCTCCTGGCGGTGGTCTTGCAGCCATTGAAGGGCAAAGGGCATGTGCGACTGGCCCCTCTGTTAACTCCTCCTGGCGGAGGCAGGGTGCATGTGTGGCTGACTGCTCTGTTAACTCCTCCTGACTTAGGCTGGGGGCATATGTGACCGGCCCCTCTGTTAACTCCTCCTGGCGGAGGCAGGGTGCATGTATGACCGGCCGCTCTGTTAACTCCTCCTGACTTAAGCAGGGGGCATATGTGACCGGCCCCTCTGTTAACTCCTCCTGGCAGAGGCAGGGTGCATGTATGACCGGCCGCTCTGTTAACTCCTCCTGGTGGTGGTCTTCTGGCTACAGGAATACTGAGGGCGCCAGTGGTGGTATCCGCTGCATACGTTATGATTGATCTCGTCTCTTCCAATCATAATCTAATTCACCAGATTTTTAATATACCGTATATACTCGAGTATAAGCCGAGTTTTTCAGCACATTTTTTGTTCTGATAAAGCCCCTCTCTGCTTATACTCTGGTATATACTCGAGTATATAGAAATTCTGGTGGTGTGTAGTGGTGGGGCAGGTTGTGACGGTGGAGGAGCGGGGCACACGCTGTAGCCGCTGCTGCAGCTACCACGTGTGCCCGCTGCTAAAGAGAAATTAATATTCCCTCTTCTCCACTCCCATGGAGAAGGATGAATATTCATTCTCTTTAGTAGCGGGCACAGAGAAGCGTTGAGCCGCAGTTCCTGCTGACAGTGCCCGCTACTAAAGAGAGTGCATATTCACTCTTCTCCACGCCCATAGTCCCGGCGTGGAGAGGAGTGAATGTGCCAGCAGCTCAGCGTCTGAGAGCGCATGGCAGTGACGTCATGCGCTGCTCAGATGCTGACATGAGCTGCTGCAGCAGAAAAGGAAGCAGAGCAGAGGTGAGGAAGGAAGGTGAGTATAAGGGTATGTGCACATGGGCGTTATTGGCAGCGCTTTGAACGCTGTGTACTTTATTGGGGATTGGGGATGAGGGGGCATGCATACCAGAATTGGGGGATGAGGGGTGCCATACATACCAGAATTGGGGGATGAGGGGTGCCATACATACCAGAATTGGGGGATGAGGGGTGCCATACATACCAGAATTGGGGGATGAGGGGTGCCATACATACCAGGATTGGGGATGAGGGGTGCCATATATACCAGGATTGGGGGATGAGGGCTGCCATTCATACCAGGATTGGGGATGAGGGGGCATGCATACCAGAATTGGGGGATGAGGGGTGCCATACATACCAGAATTGGGGGATGAGGGGTGCCATACATACCAGAATTGGGGGATGAGGGGTGCCATACATACCAGAATTGGGGGATGAGGGGTGCCATACATACCAGAATTGGGGGATGAGGGGTGCCATACATACCAGAATTGGGGGATGAGGGGTGCCATACATACCAGAATTGGGGGATGAGGGGTGCCATACATACCAGAATTGGGGGATGAGGGGTGCCATACATACCAGAATTTGGGGATGAGGGGTGCCATGCGTACCAGGATTGGGGATGAGGGGTGCCATGCGTACCAGGATTGGGGATGAGGGGGCCATGCGTACCAGGATTGGGGATAAGGGGGCCTCCTCAGGACCAAGGGGTGAGACGCTGCTTCTCGAGAGGCCCTGACCTCCTCAAGACGAGGGGGTGAGACGCTGCTTCTCGAGAGGCCCTGACCTCCTCAAGACGAGGGGGTGAGATGCTGCTTCTCGAGAGGCCCCAACCTCCTTAAGACGAGGGGGTAAGACACTGCATCTCGAGCCCCAACCTCCTTAAAACGAGGGGGTAAGATGCTGCTTCTCGAGAGACCCCCGACCACTTCAGGAAGAGGGGGTGAGACGCAGTGAAGACCTGCTACAGTATTTATTGTACAAGAATGAAGTATGAAAATTGTACAAAGTACCTTCGTCCTCGTCCTCGCTGGACTCGCTGACGTGCACGCTCACAGCCGTGTTTGGGGAGTCTGTCCATTCAAAGTAAACCCCAAAACCAATGTCAAAGTTATCTGTGGCAAACTCCCAGAAAAGATAGGAGCCTTCCTCGTATGTGGGGACCCGGACTGTGACCATCTCTCCTCTTCCGACGGTGATGACTGAGTCCGCGTCCTGCCGGATCTTCTCTTTGAAGTCTTTAATTTGGGGTCTTGTCCACGTGGATGGGGCAGCAATGACCGGCGTGGACTCTGTAGAGAGAAGGAAGTGGAAAAATAATGAGCAAACATAAACCATTAGCCAATGTCCAGGTATCGTCTGATTGTCCACCCAACAGACCCCAACCCCACTGAGGTCAATAGGACGCACCTTTAGGCCCGTTCTCCAGCAGGTCTTCCAGCGGGGTCGGCCTCCAGTTCTTTCTCAGCATTGTCTATGTGTGGGTGGGTTTGTCCATTGACCGAGGGGGCTTCTCCGGAGCCGGTGATGCTTCCCATGTTCATCTTGGATGGAGAACTGACAGGGGAGCTGGTTCCAGCCGAAAGTGCCTCCTGCTGTTTCTGTAAGGCCGAGAGGGTAAGGAGAGGGTAACACCACGTCATTTATGAGCATTCTTCATTTCTTGTATGCTGCGAAGCAAAACTGCAGTGTAAAGCATGAGGGGAAGAACAAAGAAGCTTAACTTCTAATGAGGCAGCGTTTCAGACAACCACAGGCTCCAATAGACGCTGCACACAAATCCCACTGTCTTCCACTTATAAACGCTGCATCTAATCAACCAGCTACTCAGCGCACCGCCATCATCAAGAGCAAAACTCAGCCGCGCAATTTTTTTCTTACTAAAAACAATTAGTTAATTAGTTCAGGTTCCAGGGAGCGTAAAGTGCAGGGTTTATTTTCTACATCAAAACCCGCAATAGCAATCTACTCTGATTATCGTATTTTTACAGCTGTTTTTACCCCATTTATTGTTGAAGATCTGAAGGTTTTATTAATTCTGTACAAGAAGCGAGGGCATTTTTTCATGCATTTTTTCGACTCCACAGGAAAAAATAAACAAACCAAAAAAACACAAATTTCAGCAACGTCTTTAGATGCACAGCGGCCAGGAGTTTTCCGGGAAGCACAAGAAGTTTGCTCTAACTTTTAAACCAGTGTTTCCAAAACTCCAGTCTTCACGGCCCCCACAGGTCATGTTTCAGGATCTCCTTCGTATTACACAGGTGAGAGAATTCCTGATGCCTTGATAGTATTACACAGGTGATGGAAATACTAAGGAAATCCTGAAAACATGACCTATGGGGGCCGTGAGGACTGGAGTTTGGGAAACACCGTTTTAAACACAGGGGATTTTCTGCAAAAAAAACCAAACCCTGCAGCATTTATGCTACGTGGGAACATGGTCCGACAGGTAAATGCAGCTCAGAGCAGCGAGGCTCGGGGGTCTGTGCGCTGCGTCTACCTGTTGCTGAGCGAGCTGCACTTGGTACAGCTGCTGCATGTACTGCTGGTAGTGCTGTTCCTGCAGCTGCCGGATCAGGAGCTGCTGTTGCTCGAAGTTCCCCGGGTACTGCTGCGCTGCGTACTGCTGAAACTGCACCGCTGTCTGCGAGTTCAGGGCGGCCATGATCTGCTGCCTGCAAAAAAAAAAATAGAATTAAGATTTGAAACACAAATGCACGGTCCTGCCCTAATGACTGCTGCACCCACCATTGCCTGTGGCCGGCAGAGCTTTAGTAATTTTCCATTAAAATGAATGTGACAGGGCTCCGTGGACCCCATTGTTGGTGACCCCAGCGCATGTACCCTCCAACCGGTCACCAGCATTGCATACAACAGACTGCTCCTTGCACTATGGCTCATACTACGAGGGTCCTGAATGAGTGACCCACCCAAAAATATCCTTTAAGAAAGATGAGTGACTTCCGATGGGAGTACTTACTTCTGCTGTTCCATTCTAAACCGTTCATCCTCCGCTCGCATCCTCTCTTCCTCCTCTCTCCGCAGCCTCTGCTCCTCTTCTTTCCTCCGCTTCTCCTCCTCTCGCAGCAGCCGCTGCCGCTCCTCCTCTTCCGGCCGTCTCCGCTCCTCCTCTTCTCTCCTGTAAAGTCAGCAGATGACGCTTTACACTGAACTATGTCGGACATGATTTTTGCAGCAGCGTCAACCGTTCTCACTTCCTGGGACTTAAAGCAGAAGTCCGGTCCATGATCCCTCCGGTCTTACATACCGACTGCTCCGTAAATCCATAATCACCGACTCCAGCTACAGTGGTGGCCAAAAGTATTGGCACCCCTGCAATTCTGTCAGATAATACTCCGTTTCTTCCTGAAAATGATTGCAATCACAAATTCTTTGGTATTATTATCTTCATTTAATTTGTCTTCAATGAAAAAACACAAAAAGAATTGTCCTAAAGCCAAATTGGATACAATTCCACACCCAACCTAAAAAAGGGGGTGGACAAAAGTATTGGCACTGTTTGAAAAATCATGTGATGCTTCTCTAATACGTGTAATTAACAGCACCTGTAACTTACCTGTGGCACCTAACAGGTGTTGGCAATAACTAAATCACACTTGCAGCCAGTTAACATGGATTAAAGTTGACTCAACCTCTGTCCTGTGTCCTTGTGTGTACCACATTGAGCATGGAGAAAAGAAAGAAGACCAAAGAACTGTCTGAGGACTTGAGAAACCAAGTTGTGAGGAAGCATGAGCAATCTCAAGGCTACAAGTCCATCTCCAAAGACCTGAATGTTCCTGTGTCTTCCGTGCGCAGTGTCATCAAGAAATTTAAAGCCCATGGCACTCTGACAGAATTGCAGGGGTGCCAATACTTTTGGCCACCACTGTATACTGCAATTTGTACTGGAGTAGAAGGTAACCTGAAAGATGCCTCATGTCCTATCAGTCTCATACTGCTGTTTTGTCCCCCATGCTTTACACTGCAGGTTGGATTCTATGTATTGAACTTAGTCAAAGTTTAAGAACTCCTGCGGCTTTAAGTTAGTGATATGATAGGGATTTGATACCACTTAAGGCAGTTGGAAATTTTACAAAATTGACCCATAAAAAACAAATATTTCTCGCCTGATGACTCCTTCACTTCTCCCGTGCTCACACTCTGGCGGCCATCACTTTTTTTCCTGCAGCGATGATGTTGTATATAATCCATGTGACTGCTGCAGTCGATCACTGGTTTCTACGGTCTCATGCTGTACTTGCCAGTGATTGGCTGCAGGAAACAGAAAGCTCCTTTAAACTAACAGACAACCCCTTTAAGTGTGGAAAAACGTGACCCAGATGTCGATCATCATCTATCTTGTGAGATAGCGACTGCTGTTAACCTCTGCTATAGACTGGAGCGGAAAGATTTGCAGGACCCTGGTCCGGCATCCATAGAAAACCGCTGCAAACCATCTCCTATCTATCAGCATCACCAGCGCCTCTTCTGGTAGAGTTGGGTGGGTTCACTGCACAATCTGCAGAGCGGTCCCTTTAGGAACGTCTCCAGTAACTATTAGTGCTGGAGTTGTTTTCAGGTACCTGTCTGCAGGTTGTGCGTCACCTTGCTGCTCAGCCCCATTCACTTTAATAGAACTGAGCTGCAATACCAGGCACAGCCTGTGGACACGTGTGGCGCTGTTTCGGGAGGAAACCAGCAGTTACCGTGCAGCACCGATGCCGGATGTACGGATTGTAGGGATTAGTACCTTTTTCTCTCCTGCTCTTCTTTCTCTATTTTATGGGATGTGACGTATGTGGAGAAGAGGTGGCAGCATCTGTTCAGGAGGGTGACAAACTCCGTCATGGCTTCCTGCTTGCTTAGGTTGCCCAGGGCCGTCCATTCTTTCCTGTGAGAAAGACGACAGTGTGTGAACGACGCTCAGAGGGAGCAAAGGCTTCTATGAAGAGGTTAAAAACGCATCGTCGCTCAGTTTTATGCAAGAAACAGTCTGCAGTTTTCTATTAAACTTTGCATTTCAATTCCTATTTTTTTTTTTGGACACATCAGATCGATGCATGCCCATGATGGAAAATCTGTTGCCGTTTTGCGTACACAGCTCCCATAAATGCTCATGGTAATGAGGTTCACCCTGCAGTCCCTGACTGCTACTTTAGTGGTGAAAAATATACAATGGCAGGATCAGACTACATATGTAGTGTAGTCTGTAACCATGGAGACACACAGATCTGCATCAGTGCTGTGTATACAAAACGATAAGAAAGCGTTAGGCTATTTACAAAGTGGCTACTTTTTTTATAGGAATGTGATACACAAACAAAGCACACGACGTTCGTTACCTCCTATCGTTGCCCAGGACATCGAAGAAGCCGACTTCGGGGCACGTGTCGGGGTTGTACGGTCCCAGGAGGACTTGTTTGTGCAGAGCCACCAGCCTCAGCTTCTCCTCGTAGGTTGGATGGAAAGCCTTCCCGTCCTTCTCTGTAAAAAAAATACAGAAGGAAAATGGTTAGGAGACCCATCACATGTACCAAACTGCGTGTGCCGCCATATAATGCTCCACAAAAACTGTAATAAGACAGTGATAGGACCACTAAAGCCACCTGACCCCAGTGTGCAGTAATCAGACCCTGCAATACTGAGTAATATCTGTGCACAACACATAATACAATCCACTTTCTAGTAATTGGACCCAGAACGATAAAATTAAATTCTTACAGGGTGATTCCTTAAATACCTTGTAAAAGTCCCTGAGCTCCTCCGATTCTGCAGCTCTTTTCCGTTTTTTGCTGCGTCGCTCCATTGCAGAGATATTCACATTTGCGTTTTTTGGAGCGCTGCATGTGAAATCTCTGCTTGTAGTGCAACGGGCTGTTTCTTCTCTGCTTCCACAGATCAGGAGAAGATCTAGTAGTCGAGCATGTGATCATTGGCAGCGTCTTGGAGGGAGGGGTGAAAGTGCGCACTCCAAAATAAGACTAAAAAAATGCAAAGTTGTACTGCAAAGCAGAGATTTCACATACTCACATTTGTTGCTTTCGGAGTGCAGTATCTCTGCAATGGAGCGACGCAGTGCAAAACGGCAGAAAAGCAGCAGGGTTCAGGAGGGCTCAGGGGTTTTTACCAGATATGTAACTAAATTTTTTGAGGCCGAGTGACAAAACCAAAAATATTTTTATATGCATCTCCAAAAGTACAGCCTAGTTTCCCTGCAGCCACATTAAATGTTGTGATACTGTACTGTGTGCCAAATGATAAAGGCAGCTCAGCTAAACCTGACTGTATGAATACAGTAGCCACCAAACGTTTAGCATTTTTTTTTTAAATTGTGATTGCTTCTGTTTGGTTGTTGTGAGGCCATTTTTCTGGTGATTTTAGTTAACTGGAAGCAAATGATTGTCAGCTATCAGGACAAAAATTGTGTTGGACATTGTTTTATCCCTTTATGTGTTAGTTTTCAACATTTGCTGGAACAAATGTTTTGCATATTTTGTTATGGGCAGTCGAATTTTGCCTAAATTTTTTTTTTTTGCGTTTTTAGGTTAAAAACATGGCAGACACAAAGCCAAATTTATCACCAGATGTCAGGAAGCTTATTATTCTGGGAGTGAAGTCAGGAAAAAGCCATAAAGAGGCAGCTATGGAATTCACCTGTTCTCAGAGTCAAGTGTCAGATATATTAAAGAAAGAAAAAGAAGGTTCTGGAACAGCCGGCGAACCTAGAAGTGGACGACCAAGGAGAACTTCCTCCAGAGTTGATCACATTATAAAGAAAAAGTCAGTATCTGATGTCCACAAAATGAACAAAGAATATGGGGTCAAAGTGAGTCACGACGACTAAGCAGTAGGGCTGAATGCACGAGTTCCAGTCAAGAAGCCTTTCATCTCTGCAAAGAACCGGAAGGTCCGACTTGTGTTTGCCAAAGAACACAGCCAACGGAAAGAGACAGATTGGTCTAAGGTGTTGGGGTCGGATGAATCCAAGTTCAATCTGTTTGGTAGTGATGGCAGCACTGTATATACTGCAGAATTGGAAAACGTAATGATGTAAGGTACCAAACGCCTACAGTGAAACATGGTGGTGGCAATCTCATGGTTTTGGGCTGCTTTTCTGCATCGGCCATTGGCATAGAATTGATGGAAATATGAATGCTACCATGAACAAGGATACAGTTGTGCTCAAAAGTTTACATACCCCGGCAGAATTTTTCCTTTCTTGGTCTTGTTTCAGAGAATATGAATGAGAACAAAAAAACTTTTTCTCCACTCATGGTTATTGGTTGGGTGAAGCCATTTATTGTCAAACTACTGTGTTTTCTCTTTTTAAATCTTAATGGCAACCAAAAACATCCAAATGACCCTGATCAAAAGTTCACATATCCTGGTGATTTTGGCCTGATAACATGCACAGAATTTGACACAAATGGGATTGAATCAGGGCCGGCGTCAGCAAATGGAACGAAGCAAGATCCCTCAAGATGTCTTGAATACCCGAGTGGCTTCAATGCGGTGCGGCAGGAACTAAAGCAAGAGGTTATGTTACAAAATACTAAGTTATGGCATTGTAAAGAATGAATTACTCTCTATGTTGTGATCAATAAATAGTAGATGCAAAACTTTTGGCCGTCAGTTTTCTTTAATTAAAAGACCATTCCTATATTCAAAAGCATTTTGGTTACAATTAAGGTCTTGTATGATGACAACTTCATGCACTTTCAATTCCTCACCAGGGAAATGGCATCACAACAACCAGAAAAGAAGTCATCACATTTAAAAAAAAAAAAGCAAAACTTTTGGACTCTATTGTATAATCTATATGTGCGCTGTATCGGCCATAGTATCAGAGATAATGCGGTGTCTGACTATCTGTATGATCTGAATCTAAGTGAAGGAGGCAGGAAACATTTCCGCAAGAACGGTCCAGTCACGCTAAAATTCACAACGGAACTTTAATCATTGCAAAATGGAATTTTCTGAACTTTCTAACACTATGTTTCAAATGCTTCACATTTCTAGATCTCTGCTTTCCGGCAGTGAATGAAGACTCGTACTGACCAAATACTTTTCACACTGGTACATTCTTACAGATCTTATCCTGGTACAATATATCAATACAGAAGGAAGAGGTTCAGTCTGATGGTTTAGAACAGATACAACTGTAGCAAACTCCCAGCTATTATTATTATTTATTTATATAGCGCCGTTGATTCCATGGCGCTGTACATAAGGGGTTACATACCAAGTAAAAATATCACTTACAGTAAACAAACTAACAATGATAGACTGGTAGAGAGGGAGGAGGACCCTGCCCTTGCGGGCTTACATTCTACAGGAGTGGGGAGGAGACAATAGGTTGGGGGTTGCAGTAGCTCCGGTGTTGTTGAGGAGGCAGCGGGGTCATTGCAGGCTGTAAGCTTTCTTGAAGAGATGGGTTTTCAGGTTCCGTCTGAAGGATCCGGATGTGGAGGATAATCGGACGTGTTGAGGCACAGAATTCCAGAGGATGGGGGATATTCGGGAGGAATCTTGGAGGTGATTGCGTGAGGAACGGATAAGTGTGGAGGAGAGAAGGAGGTCTTGGGAGGACTGGAGGTTACGTGAGGGAATATATCGGGAGATTAGTTCAGAGATATACGGAGGAGAGAGGTTATGGATGGCTTTGTAGGTCAGTGTTAGTAGTTTGAACTGGATATGCTGGGGGAATGGGAGCCAGTGAAGCAATTTGCAAAGGGGCTTAGCAGAGGAGTAGCGAGGCGAGAGATGAACAAGTCGTGCAGCAGAGTTGAGGATAGACTGGAGGAGTGCGAGAGTGTTAGCAGGGAGGCCACAGAGGAGGATGTTGCAATAGTCGAGGCGGGAGATGATGAGGGCGTGCACAAGCAGTTTAGTAGAGTTAGGGTTGAGGAAAGGACGGATTCTGGAAATATTTTTGAGCTGGAGGCGACAAGTGGTGGCGAGAGCTTGGATGTGGGGTTTGAAGGACAGGGCGGAGTCAAGGGTTACTCCGAGGCAGCAGAATGTCAGTACAGCGGAAAGAGTGATGTCATTTATTGTGATAGAATGATCAGGTGGGAAGGATATGCAAGGTGGTGGAAAGATAATGAGTTCAGTTTTGTCCACATTGAGCTTGAGGTAGCGGGAGGAGAAGGAGGATATGGCTGATAGACATGCTGGGATTCTGGACAGCAGAGAGGTGACGTCTGGGCCAGAGAGGTAGATCTGGGTGTCGTCAGCGTACAGATGGTACTGGAAGCCATAGGATTTTATCAGCTGTCCCAGGCCAAGGGTATAGATTGAGAAGAGTAGGGAGTCCTAGGACAGAGCCTTGAGGGACTCCAACAGAGAGGGGGCAGGGTGAGGAGGTAGCGTGGGAGTGGGAGACGCTAAATGTGCGGTTAGAAAGGTATGAGGAGATCCAGGATAGGGCAAGGTCTTTGACGCCAAAGGAAGAGAGGATCTGTAGTAGGAGGCAGTGGTGTATCGAAAGCAGAGGACAGGTCAAGAAGAAGGAGTACAGAGAATTGTCTGTTAGCTTTGGCTGTGAGCAGGTCATTAGTAATTTTGGTAAGGGCAGTTTCGGTGCAATGGTGGGGGCGGAAGCCGGATTGTCGGTTGTCGAAGAGAGAGTTAGATGAAAAGTGGGAGGAAAGTTTGGCGTGAACGTGTTGCTCAAGGAGTTTGGAGGCAAATGGGAGCAGCGATATGGGGCGATTGCTGGACAGGGCGGATGGGTTGAGGGATGGCTTTTTGAGGATGGGCGTGATTGTGGCATGTTTGAAGGCAGCAGGGAAAGTACCAGAGGATAGTGATAGGTTGAAGAGATTGGTTAGGGATGAGACGAGTGTGGGGGTGAGATTGGGGAGGAGGTGGGATGGGATGTGGTCGAGTGCACATGTGGTGAGGTGTGATTTGGAGAGGAGATGAGTAAGGTCTCTTTCCGTGATGTTGGGAAGGGAGGTTATGGAGTTAGGGAAATGGTGTGGAAAACAAAGGGGTTGTGGTGGTCGGACAGTGAAGACTTGTCGTGTTTGGTCAATCTTGTTTTTGAAGTGTGTGGCAAACTCCTCGGCGGAGATGAGGGAGGTCGGAGGGGGCAGTGAAGGGTGGAGGAGAGAGTTAAAAGTGTTGAATAGCTGTTTGGGGTTGTAGGATAGGGAGGATATGAGGGTTGTGAAGTAGGCCTGTTTAGCAGAGGTGAGTGCTGAGTTGAATGCGAGCGTTGCTTGTTTGAATGCAGTGAAGTCTTCTTGAGTATGTGTTTTCTTCCAACGCCGCTCCGCAACCCTGGACGCTTGTCGAAGCTGTTTAGTGAGGTTGTTGTGCCAGGGTTGCCTGTTGGCTCGTCGCGCTCTGCCATGCATAAGAGGGGCGACCGAGTCAATAGTTGATGCGAGAGTGGCATTGTAGAAAGCAGTGGCGCTGTCTGTGTCATGGAGTGAGGATATGGATGTCAGTGGTAGAACAGAGTCAGAGAGTGTGTGAGTGTCTAGATGTGCAAGGTTTCTGCGGGGGTGTGCTAGCTGCCGGACATGGGTGACAGGTGAGGAGGACAGGGATCAGAAGGCGAGTAGATCGTGGTCAGATAGGGGTAGGGGGAGGTTTTGAGGTTAGATAGGGAGCAGAGTCGGGTGAAGATGAGGTCTAGTGTGTGTCCGTCTGTGTGGGTGGCTGAGGAGGACCACTGAGTAAGTCCAAAGGATGAAGTAAGCGACGACAAGAGTTTTGATGCTGCTGACTGGCGAGTGTCAGTGGGGATGTTGAAATCGCCCATGATGATTGTGGGAATGTCATCAGAGAGAAAGTAAAGAAGCCAGGTGGAGAATTGGTCGATAAAGGCAGTGATCGGGCCCGGGGGTCGGTATATGACAGCCACTTGGAGGTTGGAGGGAGAGTAAATGCGGACAGAGTGGACTTCAAAAGAAGGGAGAATAAGGGAGGGAAGAGGAGGAGTAGGGCTAAAGGTGCAATTGTTAGAGAGGAGAAGACCCACTCCTTCACCATGTCTGTTTCCAGGGCGAGGAATGTGGGTGAAGTGGAGGCCACCGTAACACAGCGCAGCAGGGGAGGCAGTGTCAGAGGGTGTTAGCCATGTCTCTGTGATGGCCAGGAAGGAGAGATGACGAGAGGTAAAGAGGTCGTGGACAAAATGGAGCTTGTTGCAGACAGAGCGTGCATTCCACAGTGCTCCAGAGAGAGGGAGCAGCGGGGTGGGCGTCAGGGGGACCGGTTTTGCATAGGAGGGGTTGCGGTAGTTTGCAGTTGGTTTGGTGTGACAGGTGGGGGAGTTGGTGGAGGGTGCAAGCTGTGGGGGTCCAGAATTGGGAGATATGTCGCCAGCAGTGAGGAGAAGCAGAGAGAGGGAGAGCAGGTGGGAGAAAGAGAGTGTCCGGCTTGTTTTATGTTTTGGGAGGATTGATCTGAGGTTGAGGAGCAGGTCTGCGGATGAGGTTAGGTGGGGAGGAAGGAGGGAAGGAGAGATGATGATTTGGTTAGAGGGTGCTGGGGTGAGGGGATAGCGAAGGAGAGTGAGGATTAGGGGGGCAAAAACAGTAAAAGCATATGTAAGCATGTTGAAAGTGTAAGGGAGAATGAGAAAGAGAATCTAAGTACAAGTAGTAAATAGTTCTTTGTACCTTCTGGTCACTTCTGGCCCATTTCAGGCCTATTTAATTTCTAGCCCCTTAAAAAGCGACCCTTTGTCTATGCCAGACCTGGCTCTCTTGATCTATGAGAAGGACAAAGTCAGCGTAAAAGTCAACCTGCAGAAAATAGAACTACAGTTATTGCCTCCAATTTTTTGTGTCCTCTCCAAAATAAAAAAGGGAATAAAAAGGAATTTTGTGTATTAGCTAGTTAGCTCGACTCTATATAAAAAAAAAATGTACAAAATGTTTCACATTGATAAAGAATTTAGAGATCACAAAATGTAAAATACAGATTTTGAATAAAAAAAAAAATAATTGTTAAAACCATTTCTGACTAATTTGCTCTTTATTATGGCCTAAATCCAGAAAACGAGCAGAGGAGCGATTATCTTTCAGTGTAAATACAACTTTAATTGGATCTCGGCAAAAAAACAAAAAGCTACAAACTATTATCACATCCGAATATTCCCACATTAATTCCTTCTGTCTCTGGGATGGACTAAACCTTCCCAACCAACCTCAGGAAATATATACAACCACATACATGGTGCACAAAATACATCTTCTACTGCCACATTAAAAGGGTTTATCAGAATTTCATACAATTTGCCCAACACACGAAAATTCATATGTAAAAGAAGACAACTACTATAATACTGCCGCTATGTACAAGAATACAACTACTATAATACGGCTCCTATGTACAAGAATATAACTACTATAATACGGCCCCCTATGTACAAGAATATAACTACTATAATACTGCCCCCTATGTACAAGAATACAAATACTATAATACAGCTCCTATGTACAAGAATATAACTACTATAATACTGCCCCCTATGTACAAGAATACAAATACTATAATACAGCTCCTATGTACAAGAATATAACTACTATAATACTGCTCCTATGTACAAGAATATAACTACTATAATACGGCTCTTATGTACAAGAATATAACTACTATAATACGGCTCCTATGTACAAGAGTATAACTACTATAATACTGCCCCTATGCACAAGAATACAACTACTATAATACGGCTCCTATGTACAAGAATATAACTACTATAATACTGCTCCTATGTACAAGAATATAACTACTATAATACGGCTCCTATGTACAAGAATATAACTACTATAATACTGCTCCTATGTACAAGAATATAACTACTATGATACTGCTCCTATGTATAAGAATATAACTGCTATGATACTGCCCCTGTATAAGAATATAACTGCTATAATACTGCCCCTGTATAAGAATATAACTGCTATGATACTGCCCCTGTATAAGAATATAACTACTATAATACTGCCCCTGTATAAGAATATAACTGCTATGATACTGCCCCTGTATAAGAATATAACTGCTATGATACTGCCCCTGTATAAGAATATAACTGCTATGATACTGCCCCTGTATAAGAATATAACTGCTATGATACTGCCCCTGTATAAGAATATAACTGCTGTAATACTGCCCCTGTATAAGAATATAACTGCTATGATACTGCCCCTGTATAAGAATATAACTGCTATGATACTGCCCCTGTATAAGAATATAACTGCTATAATACTGCCCCTGTATAAGAATATAATTGCTATAATACTGCCCCTGTATAAGAATATAACTGCTATGATACTGCCCCTGTATAAGAATATAACTGCTATGATACTGCCCCTGTATAAGAATATAACTGCTATGATACTGCCCCTGTATAAGAATATAACTGCTATGATATTGCCCCTGTATAAGAATATAACTGCTATATACTGCCCCTGTATAAGAATATAACTGCTATAATACTGCCCCTGTATAAGAATATAACTGCTATAATACTGCCCCTGTATAAGAATATAACTGCTATAATACTGCCCCTGTATAAGAATATAACTGCTATAATACTGCCCCTGTATAAGAATATAACTGCTATATACTGCCCCTGTATAAGAATATAACTGCTATGATACTGCCCCTGTATAAGAATATAACTGCTATAATACTGCCCCTGTATAAGAATATAACTGCTATGATACTGCCCCTGTATAAGAATATAACTGCTATGATACTGGTATGAGTGGCGGTATTGCCATCATTATTTGCGCTGTTTTTCTCCTGCATTAACCCCTCCTCGTCTTAAACCTGTTTTGGGCTTAGATGAGGGCTCAGCTCTGGGCGCTTGTATGCGGTGACTTCTCTGGGTGCTACATTTCCGGGCACTTGCTCTACGATGGCCTCCCTTCTGTTCCTGTATGGCCTCCGCTGGGTGCCGCCTCACTCGCTGGGAGGAGGTCAGTTACCGGACTCTGGGCTTGGACCTGGTGCCCTGTAGGTAGCAGGTGTGACTTGGAGGACCCCTGCTATGACTGACTCCTGACAGTGTTCAGGGCCCATCCTGCCGCTATAGTGACTGGCAGACCCGGCCGTACAGGGTTACTGGGCGTTCGCCTCTGAGTGATGGAATCAGCGCGCAGACGATTATTGTCTCAGCCCGGAGCGGTGAGAGCCGGGGCCCTATAATCCGGCACATTCCAGCCGTTCATCCTAATCCGCCTACAGCGGCCGCTAATGTGCGCCCTCCAGGCAGGAGAGGAGGCGAGTCCCCACACCGGCCTCACATGGAGGCTCGCACCATGGGGATCGAAGCTTCAGCATCCCGCCCGCCGGAATAAACTGAGGCGCTTTCTTATATACCTTGCGTTTTTATTCTTCACCATTTACTTCATCAGGGAATAAAAACATTTAATTTTTTCTTAATTCTGCAGAAATAATTGTTACGGAAAAGAGCGCCACCCTGACCCATGGGTTGTATTTGGTATTACAGCTCAGGGTCCTGCAATACCGCCTGTGAGCAGATGTGGCGCTGTTTCTGTACCAGAGCAGCCATGTTTTTCCACTCTGAGCAGGGCTGTGTCCAGGAAATCTCTAACCATAGGGATCTGGTTGGAGCGGGCATTTCCCCTTTAAATGTTATGGTCACCTTTGGGGACTTTCTTTTGTATTTAAATGCATTTATTTTTGAGCCAAATATTTTTTGCAATTTGGTTCCATTCAAATTTTTTCACAGTTTGGCTTTTACAGGCCTTTTAAGTGACTGTGGAATGAGTCAACTGAGGACCTGTCAGTGAGCTCCTCTCACTGACACAAAGTTCTGCTCAGCTTTCATGTAGGCTCAGTAAAATGACAGCTTAAAAAAAAAGCTGCAAGCTCACTGATGAATTCTCAGTTAACTCATTCTGCAGATATCAAACGCAAAAATTTTAATAAATCCCATTTTTAATAAAATCAAAATATATGCATTTAAGAAAATGTAAAAAATGCCAGGTAAGTGTGAACGATGTCTTGTAGGTGGCCAGGTGGATTGTCTGTACTTACCGTACAGGAGCTGGGAGCACTGGCTGTAGCCTCCTCCATCTCCTCGCACTTGTCTGCCGCCCTCTGTCTGTCGCTGTAGGTCATGGCGCACACGACGGCTCCGGACTCCACCAGGAACTTACACACCTGGACGTTGTTGCAGGAGACGGCGCAGTGCAGCGGGGTTCTGACAGCGACACCAAGCGGAGAAAACGACAGAAACCGCCACAGAAAACCCCCTGAAAAACTAGACCGTCTGTCCTAAATCACCCAGACCCTCGGGGGCTCAACTTTTCTATTTCTTGGGCCAAGAATTTTTTTTCTTTTTCTCCCATTGATGCAATCTGGCCGGGGGCTGAGTCACGTGCTGGCCGGGGGGGCGGGGTAGTGCTTAATAAGTGCTCTCAGGCCTCTAACAAGGGATGGGGGGTTCTGTCGACCCCTTTAATGCGAGCCGATATTCGGGGCAGCAGCCGGCGCTGTCTGCTGCGTTTACCTTCACTCCGAACTGTACGAGGAACTGGACGATCTCGGTGTGGCCGGCGCACACGGCGGTGTGGGGGGCTGTGAGACCCTCGTTGTTGGGCTGGCTGGGGTCTTCCACCTGCCGATGAGGGGGATGGAGGAGATACAACATTAGTGCTGGCAGAAATCCAGAGCGCGGGAGTCATCAGCACAATAAGCGAAGGAGCGGGACGGGCCGAGGAGACGAGCACGGTAATGAGGGGGGACGAGCGCGGTAATGAGGGGAACAAGGGCCGCATTCAGCAGAGGAAAGGAATGAGGGGGGCTTCTAATTCTACCAATCAGAGGCGGATAATATCTGGCTGCAGGACAGGAATGACATCACCGCCCAGCAGCTCTCATCACATTGCCCTCTGTTCACACCTGAGCTGTGTCCACAGTTTATAACAGAAGCAATAACTGTCATAAAGCCTCTGTAAATGGGACAGAAAATCTGCACCAAAATCTGTGCAAAACTTAACTGCAGATTTGGCCACAGATTTCACTCTTTGCAAACCATTAAGTGAAATTAGCAGTGACAATCCACACTGAGAACTTGTGTGGGCGCTATATGATGTGTGTTGTAGGTGCTGTATAGCGGTAATGTGTGGGCGCTATATGATGCATGTTGTAGGTGCTGTATAGCGGTAATGTGTGGGCGCTATATGATGTGTGTTGTAGGTACTGTATAGCGGTAATGTGAGGGCACTATATGATGTGTGCTGTAGGTGCTGTATAGCGGTTATGTGTGAGCACTATATGGTGTGTGCTGTAGGTGCTGTATAGCGGTTATGTGTGAGCACTATATGGTGTGTGCTGTAGGTGCTGTATAGCGGTTATGCGTGGGCACTATATGGTGTGTGCTGTATAGCGGTTATGCGTGGGCACTATATGGTGTGTGTTGTAGGTGCTGTATAGCGGTAATGTGTGGGCACTATATGATGTGTGTTGTAGGTACTGTATAGCGGTAATGTGTGGGCACTATATGATGTGTGCTGTAGGTGCTGTATAGCGGTTATGTGTGAGCACTATATGGTGTGTGCTGTAGGTGCTGTATAGCGGTTATGTGTGAGCACTATATGGTGTGTGCTGTATAGCGGTTATGCGTGGGCACTATATGGTGTGTGCTGTATAGCGGTTATGCGTGGGCACTATATGGTGTGTGTTGTAGGTGCTGTATAGCGGTTATGCGTGGGCACTATATGGTGTGTGCTGTAGGTGCTGTATAGCCGTTATGTGTGGGCACTATATGGCGTGTGCTGTATAGCGGTTATGCGTGGGCGCTATATGGTGTGTGCTGTAGGCACTGTATAGCGGTAATGTGTGGGCACTATATGGTGTGTGTTGTAGGCACTGTATAGCGGTAATGTGTGGGCACTATATGGTGTGTGCTGTATAGCGGTTATGCGTGGGCACTATATGGTGTGTGCTGTATAGCGGTTATGCGTGGGCACGATATGGTGTGTGCTGTATAGCGGTTATGCGTGGGCACGATATGGTGTGTGCTGTAGGTGCTGTATAGCGGTTATGCGTGGGCACGATATGGTGTGTGCTATATAGCGGTTATGCGTGGGCACTATATGGTGTGTGCTGTATAGCGGTTATGTGTGGGCACTATATGGTGTGTGCTGTATAGCGGTTATGCGTGGGCACTATATGGTGTGTGCTGTATAGCGGTTATGCGTGGGCACTATATGGTGTGTGCTGTATAGCGGTTATGCGTGGGCACTATATGGTGTGTGCTGTATAGCGGTTATGCGTGGGCACTATATGGTGTGTGCTGTATAGCGGTTATGCGTGGGCACTATATGGTGTGTGCTGTATAGCGGTTATGCGTGGGCACTATATGATGTGTGCTGTATAGCGGTTATGCGTGGGCACTATATGGTGTGTGCTGTAGGTGCTGTATAGCGGTTATGCGTAGGCACTATATGGTGTGTGCTGTAGGTGCTGTATAGCGGTTATGCGTGGGCACTATATGGTGTGTGCTCTAGGTGCTGTATAGCGGTTATGCGTGGGCACTATATGGTGTGTGCTATAGGTGCTGTATAGCGGTTATGCGTGGGCACTATATGGTGTGTGCTGTATAGCGGTTATGTGTGGGCACTATATGGTGTGTGCTGTATAGCGGTTATGCGTGGGCACTATATGGTGTGTGCTGTAGGTACTGTATAGCGGTAATGCCTGGGCACTATATGGTGTGTGCTGTAGGTGCTGTATAGCGGTTATGCGTGGGCACTATATGGTGTGTGCTGTATAGCGGTTATGCGTGGGCACTATATGGCGTGTGCTGTAGGTGCTGTATAGCGGTTATGCGTGGGCACTATATGGCGTGTGCTGTATAGCGGTTATGCGTGGGCACTATATGGCGTGTGTTGTAGGTGCTGTATAGTGGTTATGTGTGGGCACTATATGGCGTGTGTTGTAGGTGCTGTATAGCGGTTATGCGTGGGCACTATATGGCGTTTGCTGTATAGCGGTAATGCGTGGGTACTATATGGCGTGTGCTGTAGGTGCTGTATAGCGGTAATGCGTGGGCATGATATGGCGTGTGCTGTATAGCGGTTATGCGTGGGCACGATATGGCGTGTGCTGTATAGCGGTTATGCGCGGGCACGATATGGCGTGTGCTGTATAGCGGTTATGCGCGGGCACTATATGGTGTGTGCTGTAGGTGCTGTATAGCGGTTATGTGCAGGCACTATATGGTGTGTGCTGTAGGTACTGTATAGTGGTTATGCGCGGGCACTATATGGTGTGTGCTGTAGGTACTGTATAGCGGTTATGTGTGGGCACTATATGGTGTGTGCTGTAGGTACTGTATAGCGGTTATGTGGGCACTATATGGTGTGTGTTGTAGGTACTGTATAGCGGTTATGTGTGGGCACTATATGGTGTGTGTTGTAGGTACTGTATAGCAGTTATGTGTGGGCACTATATGGTGTGTGTTGTAGGTACTGTATAGCGGTTATGTGTGGGCACTATATGGTGTGTGTTGTAGGTACTGTATAGCGGTTATGTGTGGGTATGCTTTGATTTTTGCTCACGGCCCGGTCGCCTTCTTTCCTCGGCCGGCGCCCCGTCGCCTTCTCTCCTCGGCCGGCGCCCCGTCGCCTTCTCTCCTCCGGCCGCGCCCCGTCGCCTTCTCTCCTCCGGCCGCGCCCCGTCGCCTTCTCTCCTCTGCCTGCGCCCCGTCGCCTCCTCTCTTCTGCCCGCGCCCCGTCGCCTCCTCTCCTCTGCCGGCGCCCCGTCGCCTCCTCTCCTCCGGCCGCGCCCCTTCGCCTTCTCTCCTCTGCCTGCGCCGTGCCCCTTCCTCACTAATGTTATTTGCTTTCCTTAGATTTGCTTTCTGACAACATTGTGCTTTCGCTGACCCACGCTGCAGCCGCAGAGGTCATCCTGCAGATGATCTCGGAGTGTTGCCCCCAGGTAATAATAAATACTATTAATTACAGCCCCATCTGTGACCTGAGCAGGTCCACACTAGGCTATGCCACTAGAGATCCTTGGGGACCCCGCTGGGACCCCCACAATCTTTTTTGTCACTCTTGGACTAATGATACATGGGGTAAGAACCAGCGCCCCCCTGTCCATAGGGTGTTTGTGAAATTCTTTATATATATTTTTGTAGCTTCAGTCTTTGGACCTGAGTTGTCGTCGTCTCTCCAAGCTGACTGGTTTTGCTCATCTCTTCTACCTGACCCGGCACCTGCAGAGTCTGAACCTCTCCTATAACGAGGTACGTCGCCTCCTTGCGCAGGGATCGGGTCTGCTGCCGTCGTGACGTCTTTTCCGATTACCCCGTATATGCCATCGATCGTGGGGTACCGGTGGGTAATAGTGGCAGTCAGTGGCCTCCTGAAGACCCCCGTCCTGCCATCTCTGTACATCTGTGTTCCCAGTATAGTACAAGCGATCAAACAGTCGCAGAGTCCAGGGCAAAAATAAGTAAAAATGTATTTAAAAATGAATAAATAAACTAAAACCCATAATTTTCATTTGTCTCGCTTTTCCCAATTAAAAAATAATGAAATTCAAAAAAAAAAAAAAGAAAAATTGGTAAATCGAATCCGTAAAACTCCATCCTATGAAAATATAAAGAACCCAAATTGTAAACAGTTTAAAAAAATTAAAATCAAAATAATTGAATTTTCGATCGCTGCACTTCTCAAAAATGGAATAAAAAACAATCGATCAAAATGGTATGAATAAAAATACAAAAAGACCCTCACCCAGCCCCCGCAACAGAAAAAGTTACAAGTCCCAAAAATGGAGGAATAGAAAGCCCATACTCATCCTGGGGAAAAAAAACCCAGGCCATATAGACGGAACAATAAAATGGTTTGTGGCTCTTGGAAGAAGGCGAGAAACAAACAAATCTCTGTGTTTTCTGGTGGTAGCTGGTGACGGGAACATGTTCTTTTTTAGCTTTGCAGAGTTGAAGAGCTGGATCTGATCCACAACCTGGAGCTGAGAGAGCTGTGGCTGGAGGGAAACCCTCTGCACGGGGCGGTGGAAAGCTTCTCCGCCTGCTACAGGTGCCCGCACCTCTCTGCTATCACATTATTATACAAATGCAAATCACCGATTCAATGCTTTTTTTTTTTCTTTTTTTGTGTTGCACAGATTGGTAACTTATTTTCCCACCATTGATAAACTAGTAAGTATACACCTAGGAAGACTGTAAAGCATCAACTGTATCCTAAAAAAAGGGGTATTCCCATCTCCAAGATCCTATCCCACTATGTAGTAGGTGTAATAATAATATTAGCAAATACCTCCAATTAAAATTGTAGTATTGTTCTTCTGATTAGCTATGTCGCTTACCCCATGTGCACTGCATTGTAGTAGTTTAGGTATCCATGATTACGACCACTAACAACTGTCGCTATGAGTGGTCGTGACCATAGATACCTAAGCTACTACAATGCCCTGCACATAGGGTAAGTGACATAGTGAATCAGAAGAACTATACTGTTTTCTAATTGGAGGTATTTTCGAATATTACTATTATTAGATCTACTACATATTGCGGTAGGATCTTGGAAATAGGCTGCATCTTTGCCTTTAAAAGGATAGTTCAATCTGCTGCATGGTGCGCTACCCCATGTACCCCAGCTTTATAACTTTCCCCCTGTGAGCCTTCCATCATACCAGTCACCTTTCCTGTCCTGTATTATATCCGCTGTCTCCATTCTTGCAGGACGGACAGTTTTTTAAAGAGAATCTATTTTTTGAGCCAGAAGAACCCCAACCTCTCCCACAGGCAAAGGGAAGTTGTATTCTTCTTTCACTTAACCCCTTAAGCCCCGCGGATGGTTTGCACGTTAATGACCCGGTCAATTTTTACAATTCTGACCACTGTCACTTTATGAAGTAATTACTCTGGAACGCTTCCACGGATCCCCCTGATTCTGAGATTGTTTTTTCGTGACATATTGTGCTTCATGATTGTGTTAAAATTTCTTCGATATCACTTGCATTTATTTGTGAAAAAAACGGAAATTTGGCAAATTTTGAAAATTTAGCAATTTTCAAAATTTGAATTTTTATGCCCTTAAATCAGAGAGATATGTCACACAAAAGAGTTAATGAATAACATTTCCCACATGTCTGCTATACATCAGCACAATTTTGGAACCAAAATTTTTTTTTGTTAGGGAGCTATAAGGGTTAAAAGTTGACCAGCAATTTCTCATTTTTCCAACAAAATTTACAAAACCATTTTTTTAGGGACCACATCACATTTGAAGTCACTTTGAGAGGTCTTTATGACAGAAAATACCCAAAAGTGACACCATTCTAAAAACTGCACCCCTCAAGGTGCTCAAAACCACATTCAAGAACTTTATTAACCCTTCAGGTGCTTCACATGAATTTTTGGAATGTGGAAGAAAAAAAATGAACATTTAACTTTTTTCGCAAAAATGTTACTTTAGACCCAATTTTTTTTATTTTCGCAGGGGTAACAGGAAAAAAAGGACCCCAAAATTTGTTGTGCAATTTCCTCTGGGCACGCAGATACCCCATATGTGGGGAAAAACCACTGTTTGGGCGCACGGCAGGGCTCGGAAGTGAAGGAGCGCCATTTAACTTTTTGATTGTAAAATTTGCTTGAATAATTAGCGGATGCCATGTTGCGTTTGGAGAGCCCCTGATGTGCCTAAACAGTGGAAACCCCCCACAAGTGACCCCATTTTGGAAACTAGACCCCCCAAGGCACCTATCTAGATGCATAGTGAGCACTTGGAACCCCTAGGTGCTTCACAAATTGATTCGTAAAAATGAAAAAGTTTTTTTTTTCTCCACTTTCTAATTTTTACGAATCAATTTGTGAAGCACCTGGGGGTTCCAAGTGCTCACTATGCATCTAGATAGGTGCCTTGGGTGGTCTAGTTTCCAAAATGGAGTCACTTGTGGGGGAGCTCCAATGTTTAGGCACACGGGCTCTCCAAACGCAACATGGTGTCCGCTAACAATTTGAGCTGATTTTCCATTCAATTTGTTAGCGGACACCATGTCGCGTTTGGAGAGCCCCTGATGTGCCTAAACTGTGAAGCTCCCCCACAAGTGACGCCATTTTGGAAACTATACCCCTCAAGGATTTTATTAAGGGGTATAGTGAACATTTGGAACCCAGAGGTACGACACAGAATTTGATAACATTAGGTCATCATATTGAATAAGTTGTCATTACTCTTGAGCGCAAGTGCTCGCTACTTGAGTTTGCATCGGGTACTCAGGTATGCACCATGTATCACGGGTGCTCAAGTGAAATGCTCGAGTCCCCACCCGCATGTTTCACGGTTATTAGACACCCCAAAAAACCATGCGGGGATCGCTCGTGCATGGCAGGCCATCCCCGCGAGGTTTTTTTGGCCGTGAAGCATATTGGACGGAGACTCGAGCACCCGCAATACTCAGTGCATACCCGAGCAACCGATGCAAACTCAAGTAGCGAGCACTTGCGTTCAACACTAGTCGCCATATCGTCATCTTCTTTTTTTTTTTTTTTGTTTACTTTTGAAAAAAAAAAAAACATCCCCAGCCCTAGCGTTTATTTTTTACGCCGTTCCTCGTGCGGTATAAGTGATGAGATTACTTTATTCTTCGGTGCGATTACAGCAATACCAGAATCATATCGGGTTTTTATGATTGACAGCTGTCACACACTAAAAAACACATATTTTGTAAAATCTAGTTTTTGCATCGCCATATTTTGGCCGACAGAGTCATGTGACGGCTTGTTTTTTGCGGGATGAGTTGACGTTGTTATTGGTGCCATTTTCAGGCATGTGACATTTTTTTATCGCTTTCTATTCCAGCTTTTGGGAGGCAGAATGAACAAAAACCAACAATTCAGGATTTGTTTTTTTTTATTCTGCTCCGGGTGTGGTAAAATTGATAAGGTAGCTTTATTCTTCGGGTCAGTAGGTTTACAGCGGTACCACATTTATATTGTTTTTTATGTTTTGGCGTTTTTACACAATAAAAGCTATTTTATAGAAAAAATTATTTTTTTGCATCGCTTTATTCTGAGAGCTGTAGCTTTTTGAATTTTCAGATGATGGAGCTGTATGGCGGCTTGTTTTTTGCGGGACAAGATGACGTTTTTAGCGGTACCATTTTTATTTATATTCGTCTTTTTGATCGCGTGTTATTCCATTTTTTGTTTGGCGGTATGATGATAAAGCATTGTTTTTTGCTTTGTTTTTTATTTTTATTTTTTTACCGTGTTCACTGAAGGGGTTAACTAGTGGAACAGTTTTATAGGCCTGGTCGTTACAGACGCGGCGATACCAAATATGTGTACTTTTATTGTTTTTTTTTTGTTTTTTTTCATAATAATATTTATTGATGGGTACATTATATTTTTATTTTTAGTGGATTATTATTTTTTTCTTTTTTTTTCACTTTCTGGGAGTTTTTACACTTTTTTACTTTGTCCCACTGTGGGACTTTCACTTTTTTTATTCTGATCGCCTGCACAGCATAGGGATGGAGCACCATCCCTGTGCCGTGCAGGCAGTCAGCGCTGGACAGGGAGAAGATAGTTTGATGATGCATTGCGCATGTCCAAACAATCTTCCTGCTGTCTGGTGACCCGGATGTTGTCATGACGACATCGGGTCGTCATGGCAACACCCGGGAAGCCGCGGCAGACAGCGCTGGAGGCCGTAAGAGGAGGTGAGTATACCGATCACCTCCCCTTGCCTCCGCAATGCTGTGATCGACTTCGATCGCAGCATTGCAGGGGTTAATGTGCTGGGGGCGGTGCGGGACCGCTCCCTGCACATAGTACCGGGTGTCAGCTGTGACAATCAGCTGACACCCGGCGGCGATCACGCCCGCACAACCTCTGTGCGCGCGCTATCGCTATGACGTACTAATATGGGTCAGGCTCTTAAATCCCAGGGCACAGACGCGTATTAGTACGTCATGGGCTTTAAAGGGGTTAAAGATGCATTTTTTTGTTCTTCATCATCTATGTGTTCTCCATTATAAGTGTATTGATTTTTGGCAATTATATGCAGTGTGTGCGTTAATGTTATGTTTCCCTTGTCGTAGTTTAGTCCTAGTCTGCATGGGGGTGGTCCCGCCTCTGTTCAAACGGGTGACGTTGCATACATATGTGTTATGTATACCTGGACCATGCACGCAGGGGCATCGTCGTCCCCACACGCTGTTTTCCCTTCGGCATCCATGGGCTATCAGCCGCGATGCCGTCGGAGTCCGGTGTCTGGGTAACGGCGATGCTCTCTGCGTCACTTCTGGTCCGTTGCGAGGCATCTCTGGGTAGCGTTGTGGTTCACATGGTGACAAGTCACATGATTAGTATCATCCACCCCCAGCGTCTCGCGGTGTTTACGCAAGACACTATTTAAATGACCATCTGTGATACTTGAGCAGTCCCCTTGAGAAAGGCACATAGCGCCGAAACGCGCGTTGGGGATACACACATGGAGTGTGCTCTTTTCCCCCTACAGAGGTAAAAAAAGCTTTTTTGACTTGTATCCATCTATATATTGTGGTGATAGGGAATGTGACCATCGGTTCATGGTGATGATGCTGCTCTTCCTGACTGAACATAAATGTTCGTATGTATATTTGATTCATATAGCGCAGCATTTTGTCCATTTCAATTTACTTTAAATAACGGACACCTTCCATGTAATAGCCACACTTCGTGTGATGTAGTGCTTGATTTTAATGCTTTTATGCAATTGTGTATTGATCTATGCAACTATATGTGGATTTATGTGTATTTATCGTCTCCCCAGATTCTCTGATGTTTAATATTCAATAAAGTATTTTTGTATTTTTCTAACAATTGGGCTATTATCGTTGTTTGTGCTTTGCACTCCTTCTTTTTGCTATATGTTAACGATGGCCCCTATATAATCCGACTAGAAGATTGCAATAATGATAAATGTGGATATACCATATATTACTTATTTACATAATAGTGGCAATTCTAAGTCTGATTCTAATTTCTTTCTCTCTACCACTGAATGATAGCAGCGTAACATAAACTCAAATACAGTGTCTTATTTTTGGGAGGTCTAACTGTATTCCCATGCACCTCTGTCTTCACACCCAGACATGGGTATAAGCTTCCTGATTTTGTCTATTTGTTCTTGTCCTCCACCTTCTCCTCATCCTTCACATCCTCCTCCATATCACTACCATATCTACCATATCACCATATCTACGTCTCTTGCAAGGGGCAGTGGAGTTCCTCCAAATTTTTGACAGCCGTTGCATTCACTGCATAGGCAAACAGTATGGGAGACCCACTTCCTAATAATGGGAAAATTGTTATCAGGAGGCCCTCCAACCTCTACATCTCTTGCAAGGTCATTGGAGTGCCTCGTAATTTTTGGCAGCCGTTGCATTCACTGCATAGGCAAATAGTATGGGAGACCAACTCTTTTTTAATGGGAACATGTCGTACTCATTACTGTAGCCCAGCTCCATGTGTCTTTAAATTGTTAATTGGGTTTTTTCTAAATTTTGGCAGCCGTTGGACTCACTGCATACCCTATAACTGGGTACATGTCGTTTGTAACCTCTCTGGCGGCGTGCTTGCATAGTGCACCACCTCCCACTATGCAAGACCACAATCTTACCTGTCAGTCCAGCCTGTAAACCGTGCTCCAGATTCTTGCTGTGTGCATGTCTCTTGACTGACTGCTTAGGGTGGCGGCCCGGTTACTTCCTGATTCTTATAGCTGCTGTGGTGCACCTCTATTGCGTCTCTAGCCTTTTGCTGTGAGTCTCTGGATATTTAAACCCCCTCCACCCAGTAGGAGGTGCCTGAGCAACACTAACATTCAGTGTGTGCTTTTCTCTGAAGTTGCCAGGTCCAGTTCTATTTCTGTCTGTCTCGCCACTCTGGGGGCTGCATTCCCAGACCTGTTATCTGTGACTTCTAGTCTGTTTCTGCCTCTGGGGGCCTTATACCCAGGCTCATTCCTGTAATTCGCTGCAGTAACAGTTCCTGTCTGAACTGTCTCCTAGCCTCTTATCTGTTTTGTCTCTATGTCCATTTCCTCCCTTTTTCTGCAGTGTCTGAACCAGCACTTGGCTATACCTAGGCTCGTTTCTGTATTTCGTTGCAGTAACAGTTCCTGTCTGAACTGTCTCCTAACCTGTTACCTGTTTTGTCTCTGTCCGTTTCCTCCCTTTTTCTGCAGTGTCTGAACCAGCACCTAGCTCCAACTCGTTGTCTCTGTACTTCTGTTTGTGAGTTTTGTGTCCACTCGCTACTTCATAGGAAGTACCTTGTGTGTATCTGGTTCTGCTTGTTCCCTTTGCCTTCTTTGGTATCTTTCTGTATTTTCCAGTCTGTTCCATGGGAACAGGGCTCTGTCCTTTCTGTCTTGTTCACTGTACGTGCGGTTTCGCTCTGCTCTTAATTGCCCACCGCTCCGGCGGTTCCCCTCTGCTCTGCCTTGCCCACCGCTCCGGCGGTTCCCCTCTGCTCTGCCTTGTTCACCGCTCCAGCGGTTCCTTTCTGCTCTGTCTTGCATACCGCACCAGCGGTTTTAGCTCTGCTCTCCTTGTTCACCGCGGTTGCTGGTTTCTGCTCTGCTTTGCTTGTCTACCGCTTCTGCGTTTTTTTGCTCTGCTCGGCTTGTCTACCGCATCTGCGGGTTTTGCTCTGCCCAGCTTGTCTACCGCATCTGCTGCTTTGTCTCTGTCTCCCAGTCTGTATTGGAGTCTATCCTGCTTGCGCTCCAACCTGCTAGTACCTGCCTGTTTGCACTCCAGCTGTGCTTGCCAGTATTTCCCTGTCTGTACACCAACCGTGCTTGCCAGTACCCCCCCTGTCTGCATACCAGCCGTGCTTGCCTATACCCACCTGTCTGTATGCCAGCCTGGCCTGCCTGTTCCTGCATTCCCCGGTGTGGGTCAACAGCTGTGACCGGGGTCTAACCTGGTGTAGCACCTGGTCCCTCTGCTCGGTTCCTCCTTGGTTCACGGAGTCGTTAGCCGCCGTGCGACCTTGGTCGGATCGGGTAGATACTTAGTTGCGCCCCTCCAGGCACTCCTCGGTTCATGGTACAGTGGGACCACTAATCACACTCACGCCAGACAGTCAGGCCGCGAGTGTAACATCGTTACTGTACCCAGCTCTATGTGTCTTTAAATTGTTAGTGGGGTTTTTCCTAAATTTTGGCAGCTGTTGGACTCACTGCATACCCTATAACTGTATAGCAGATCCTTATCCTTTTTAATGGGAACATGTCATTACTGTGGCCCAGCTCTATGTGTCTTTAAATTGTTAGTGGGGTTTTTCCCAAATTTTGGCAGCCCTTGCAGTCACAGCATGGGCATTACCACTATAGGAGACCCACTCCTTTATAATGGGAATATTTTTTTTACTGAGACCCTCCTCTATGTCTCTTCAAAGGGGTATTGGGTTACGTCCAAATTTTTGGCAGCCCTTGCAGTCACTGCATACGCAATAACAGTATAGGAGACCCACTCTTTAATAATGGGAACAACAAAGCATAGCCGACTGCTGGCCCTTTAAGAATAGTAAGGCAGTAAAAATAGTGTTTGTGACTTTCACAATCCCTCCTTCATAAATGAAACAGGATGTGTCTGATGATGTTTCACACACCACATGGCCAGATAAGGTTGTAAAATGTTAAAATGCCATTTCCTGCTGAATGCATTTGTCACGGTTGAAAGAAATGCAAAAATGCATCAAAAACGCTGTGTGTGAACATAGCCCAAGGTGTGAAGGAGGATTTTTGTTTTTGGTTATTGATTTTGCCTTATATACAAGTCATTACCCTGGAAAGGATGTTCCTTAACCGGTTCCCGACCGCCCACTGTAGATAAACGTCGGCGCTTGCTGGGCTCTGTGCAGCGCCGACGTTTAAAAACGGTGGGTGGTCTCGCAGCGCTCAGGACCCCTAGGGTCCTGCAAGCGCTGCGATTCCGGTGCAGAGCGTTAGCTCTGACAGGGAACATCATCGGGACCTGATTAGATCAGGTCCCAGTGATGTTAACCCTTAGCTGTCTTCTATATGCTGTGATCTATAGTGATCACGGCATATAGGAGACAGCAGGAGGAGAGGGGGTCGTCAACTTACCTCTCCGAAGACCTCCGTGTCCTTCCAGGACCTGGGGTTGCTATGGCAGCTGGAGGTCACATGACCGCCTCCAGCTCTGCCATATATGGTGTCCTGTCTGGCTCAGCTGCAGCTGTAGCCAGACAGGAGACTCTGACTGAAACAGTCAGGGAAGATCTCATGTAATGTAATATATGTCTATTACATTACATGAGATCAGAGATCAGAAAAATAAAAATTAATGTCCCATACAGGGACTAAGAAAAAATGTGAAAAAAAGTAAAAAAAAAGTTTTTAAACTATTAATAAAAAAATCACAAAATAAATAAAAATAAATAAATAAAATATTAAACCAATAAATCCGTATATTTTTACAAAACCAAAAAAAGTACACATATTTGGTATCGCCGCGTCCGAAACAACCCGAGCTATAAAACTGTCACACTAATTAACTCCTTCTGTGCACACCGTAATAAAAATAAATAAAAAACGGAGCAAAAAAATATGCTTTTTCATCATATTGCCAAACAAAAAGTGGAAAAAAATGCGATCAAAAAACAAAATAGAAATAAAAATGGTACCACTGAAAACGTCATCTTGTTACGCAAAAAAAAAGCCGCCATACAGCTCCATCAGCCGAAAAATAAAAAAGTTATAGCGCTCAGAATAAAGCAATGCAAAAAAAATATTTTTTTCTATAAAATAGTTTTATTGTGTAAAAACGCCAAAACATAAAAAAAATACAGTAAGTGTAGTATCGCTGTAAACGTACTGACCCGAAGAATAACGCTGCCTGATCACTTTTACCACACGCAGAACGGCATAAAAAAAAAACTCAAAAAACAATTCCTGAATTGTTTGTTTTTGTTAATTTTACCTCCCAAAAAACGGAATAGAAAGCGATCAAAAAATGTCACGTCCCCAAAAATGGTACCAATAAAAATGTCAACTCGTCCCGCAAAAAACAAGCCGTCACATGACTCTGTCGGCCGAAATATGGAAAAATTATAGCTCTCAAAATATGGTGATGCAAAAACTAGATTTTGCAAAAAAAGCGTCTTTTAGTGTGTGACAGCTGTCAATCATAAAAACCCGATATCAATCTGGTATCTCTGTAATCACACCGACCCGAAGAATAAAGTAATCTAATCAGTTATATCACACTAGGAACGGCGTAAAAAATAAATAAAACCAATTCTTCACCTGCTACTGATTTGTTTATTATGTCCCCAAAGATCCCAGTAAGGCTCTGCCCACATTTATCCTGTGCTCTGCGCTGAGCACTTACACCAGGGTTTCCGTGTAAATCTCTGAAATACATGATTCAGCCGGAACCCATGACGGAAGATTCCCTGTAATGAGACAGATATAGGCCACTGTGGACGCCGTCTAGCCTGGGATCCCACGGTGTCATTTGTTTTAGGCGTGCATAAAAGTGCGGTTGGCCACAGTTTTGTGCACTTCTGAAAAAAAGGACACCGCTACACAGAGGCCAGACGGTGTCCAGAGTAACTCTGCTGCCTCATTACAGTGAATGGATCCTGCAGGGGTTTCATCTGAATTACATCACTTGGAAATTTAGATGGAAACCCCGATGTAAGTGCTCAGCCTAGAGCGCCGGATAAATGTTACGTAAAATGTTCCCAATAAAAGCTTCAACTCAGTCCTCAAAAAAAGCTAGTCCCCACTCAGGTCCGTCATCTGTTAAAAATATAAGGGACTTCCAAGTTACTGGTAGTAGAAAGGCTCTGGAAAAGCAAAATGACCCTTGCCCCCCAAAAGAAATTCAGAAAATTTTGTGCTCCCAAATCCAAATGCCTATTCTACAATAATTTGTTCTCCAATTGTCAAATAGCACTCCGTCCCCCCCAGATCTCACCGTATGGCTAAGCGGTACGATACAGCCACATATGGGGTATTGACACTTTTAGAAGAAATTGTGTGACACATTTCGGCACCATTTTTACCCATTGCCCTGTGTGAAAATGTAAAATCTGAGGGTAAAACATTTTTTTGTGGTAAAAATACAATTATGTTTTCTTCACTGCCCAATGGTATAAATTTAAAAATTAAAAAATACTCACTACTTCCCTAGATGAATTCCTTGAGAGGTGTAGTTTACAAAATGGGGTCATTTGTGGGGGTTTCTGCTGTTTCGGCATGTCAGCGACTCTTCAAATGTGACATGGTGTCTGCTGCCTATCCCAGCCAACATAGCGCTCCTTTCTCTTCCGAACCCTGCCGTACACCAAAGCAGTGGTTTTCCCCCACATATGGGGTATCGGCGTACTCAGGAGAAATTGTACAACAAATTTCATGGTGCAATTTCTCCGGTTATCCTTATGATAATGCAAAATTAGGGGATGAAAAACATTTTTTATGGGAAAAATGTGAAAATTTTATTTTCACGGCTCAATATTATAAACTTCTGTGAAGCAGCTGGGGGTGCAAGGTGCTCACCACACATCTAGATAAGTTCCCTAAGGGGTCTAGTTTCCAAAATGGTGGCACTTGTGGGGGGTTTCCGCTGTTTAGACACATTAGGGGCTCCACAAATGTGACATGGCGTCCGCTAATTATTCAAATAAATTTTACATTCAAAAAGTCAAATGGCGCTCCTTCCCTTTCAAACCCTGCCGTGCGCCCAAACAGTGGTTTTCCCTCACATATGGGGTATCGGCGTGTTCAGGAGAAATTGCACAACAAACTTCATGGTGCAATTTATCCTGTTACCCTTATGATAATACAAAATTAGAGAATGAAAAAGATTTTTTGTGGGAAAAATGTGAAAATTTTATTTTTACGGCTCAATATTATAAACTTCTGTGAAGCAGCTGGGGGTGCGAGGTTCTCACCACACATCTAGATAAGTTCCCTAAGGGGTCTAGTTTCCAAAATGGTGGCACTTGTGGGGGGTTTCCACTGTTTA